>NC_041385.1:724006376-724172258 GCF_002162155.2 Triticum dicoccoides
GTCGGAGTTAAGGAAGAACCATCCGCAGTGGGGAGGGGGGCTCGCTGAAGAGGCACCCCACTATCTGTCTTAGGGTACAGGGTAGGGGCAGGAGGCCTAGAGGGCTGGCCGGGGCGGCGGTGAACCGGCGGTGGGGAGTTGTTTCGGGGCGGCAAGACGACAGTGGGGCCGGTAGTTTGACCGGTGGTGGCTGGCGGCTTAGGGGGGTGCAGGTTCAAGATGAACTGCAGGCACTCCCCAAACTACATGTCAAGTGCCTCTCTGCTACCATTGCGTTCAGGTTCGTCAGTAACATTCAGATTCCACAGTAAATTTCAGTTTCGACAGTTAAGTTTAGATCTATTTTACCTCATCTGTTGTAGTCAGGTGGTTTTTGGTGATGTAAATTTTACATCTATTTTACATTATCTATTGGAGATGCTATTAGAATCCCACTTGAGATTGATGATGTTTGTCTTGTGCTGCTTCAGCCTTGACGTCTTATGGCTCACCGGAGCTTCTCCAATGACAGAACTATCCATCACAACAGAGCAGTTCCCTGGATGCCGTCTACAGATTCCTCAGATCTTCCTCCACACCTCCGACATTCACCTCTGCCTCAATTGCTTTTGCGACCAACCCAATGACGTTGAGGTCGACACGGCTACGGCAAAGAGGTTGTACACTTGTTGCATCACTTATTACTATACATTCATGTCGATCCCTTTGGGCTATTTTGGTTCAACAGAAAAACATAGCAATAGGGAATTTTCCTATGGCACTCTACTATTCAATTATTCATGTATTTTGTTGAAAGGAATGGAGCAAAACATCCACCTGGATCTACTTTTCAAAATCCTATGCATGAAAACAAGACCAAGTGCATTAGTGGCAGAATAACATTCTAGTTGTACACACTTTCATATGGTTTCACTTTATTTTGGCCATGTTTCTTTGCAATCCTCTGCTCTTCCAATTCCTGTGAACTAAACACCCAAGTTGACATAAATCATGTGTTTACAAATGCTCTGTTTACCAAGTGGATTCCTATCCTATTCCAGTGTTTTTCCTATCCCTGCGTTTTTAGAGTCATGCAAGTGAAATGAGCCGTTACAGAATTACTTCAGTTACAGGTAGGTGTCGAAGGGAACTTTGTGTGGTTTGTCCTGCTCCTGCTGCGACGTCGTCCACCTCACCTGAGGTGCTCCATCGATAGAAGCATCCACCAAACCAGACATCACGACTCCTGCCCGTCTTTCGCTCCTCAGATCTCCTTCCCTGCCACTGGCACCCACCGCAATGGCATCACCATCATCAACTCAGCAGATGAACCTGAGGAGTACACGGGTCCAAAAGAGAGGTCACACTCTTTTGTTTCTGCTTATGTTATGCATTGCTTAAAATTACCTGCTACTTTATCGTCCTGTTCAGCTCTTGGACTCCAAGTCAGTTCTAAATTAATGTTCAAACTTGAGTTCTAAATTAGTTGTGGGGCACATATTGAGGCAACAATGAATAGTATCTCTGTCTAATATCTGGTTCACCTAGGGTATGCCTATGTTGTTCATCTTGGGTGGGAAACAAATAGTAAAGCATTCATCATTTGTCTTTTTATTAAATTAAAGGAATAATCAGCCTGCTATCATTATTTTTTTATTCATCCACTGGTTGTTTCCATCACTCTAAATTTCTGCATGCTCTCCTTACATAATCTCACCATATTTTTTTCGTATGCATGTCAGATATTGTACACAGTCATGCTGAACATGTAGAGAAAAAGAGAAGAGTTTTGCACGGCAATACAATGTCATGCAAACATCTCTCCATGGTGGGTTCAATGGCAAACCTCCCCACCCCGTCTCCAGATTGTAATCCAGAGGAAGATATCTATTCTGAGGCGGATTCAGACGCAGCTGACCACTCCTATTTACCCCCAAGGTGTTTGCTCTACCTTGGCATGATGATATTAGTCATATCATGCATATGTTGCCTTGCAGTGCCTACTTTTGACGTCATATATGTCATCTGCTTAGTTTAGACATGTTCTATAATGCCACTTGTTTAGTTTCTATATCATATATGGGAATTATGCAGTCTCATGTCTTTTAGACAGCCATAATATATGTGAAATGTGCAATTCCATCGTGTTTAACCAGGCATCATATATTTGAATGATATCTTGCCCATCCTTTTCTTCATTATATTTCCATTTGTCTACAATGTTTGTACATTAAACTACTCTTCCTGTGAATCGGCCATTTGGGTGGGAGATGGAAAAAAATCTGGAGTGAAAACAAGGCCTTCAGAGCAGACAGTGCTACCTGTCGAAGAAGATCTCTTGTTGGGTCCCGATAGCTCCTCAGAGATGGATTCAGAGACAGATGACCAGTCCTATTCCCCCAATGAGGTGTATGCTCTAACTTAGCATAGTTATACGGCTCATATCATGCATATGGTGTCTTGCATTGCATAGTTTAGACATCATATACACAATATTCAACACCATGTTCTTAGTTCATAGATCATATCGAATGCCCTCTGTTTAGCATATAAATCACATATGTGAATTAAATGATGCGATCCTGATTACTTAGATAACATGTAGGTGAATTATGTCATGCGATCATGTTTAGTTATTCATCATATCTTTGAATTATGTTATGCTATGCTATCCAGTTTAGATAGACATCATATATGTGAACTTATGTCATGCTATCCGTTTTAGTTAAACAATATATATGTCAACTATTTCATGCCCTGTTTTTTCCACACTATCTATTGCATCTATCTCTCATACAATGTCTGTACATTCAACTATGTTTCCTGTTTATCAGCCATTTGAATTGGAGTGGGTGATGCCAGTATCTAGCGGACTAAAAACACGGTCTTCAAATAAAACAGTGCTACCTCTTGGTGGAGATAGCACCCCAGTTGTACATGCACGAAAACCAGACCTACCACACACAACCCAAACTCTCACAGATTGTACCCCTACTGCGATGGACAGAGAACCAGCTTCACCCAATCTAACCCCAACCCCAGCAGATAGTAACCCAGTTCCTGTTGACACAACACCATCTCCACCACAAAGCTCCCAAACAAGAGTAGTTAGTCAGGCAACTCCAATGCCGAAAGGGCCATTACTACCATGGAGAACCCCAACTCCACCAGTTAGTATGCCTATTGATATGTCTCCATCGTAACTATAATTTTTGATTGTTCCATGCCAATATTCTACAACTTTTACATACTTTTCGCAACTTTTTATACTATTTTTGGGACTAACATATTGATCCAGTGCCCAGTGCCAGCTCCTGTTTGTCGCTTGTTTTTTGTTTTGCAGAAAATACATATCAAACAGAGTCCAAATGGGATAAAATGGATGGAGATTTATTTTGGAATATATCTGAATTTTGAGAAGTGGAATCAACGCGAGACGATACTCGAGGGGCCCACGATGCAGGGGGCGCGCCCCTGACCCTCGTGGACACCCCCTAAGGCGGCTGTTGCCCTTCTTTCGCAGCAACAAAGCTAAGAACCGGAGAAAAATCATGTTCAAATTTCAATCCAATCGGAGTTATGGATCTCCGGGAATATAAGAAACGGTGAAAGGGCAGAATCAGAAACGCAGAAACAGAGAGAGACAGAGAGACAGATCAAATCTCGGAGGGGCTCTCACCACTCCCACGCCATGGAGACCATGGACTAGAGGGGAAACCCTTCTCCCATCTAGGGAGAAGGTCAAGGAAGAAGAAGAAGAAGGGGGGCTCTCTCCTCCTCTCTCCCGGTGGTGCCGGAACGCCGCCGGGGCCATCATCATCACCGTGATCTACACCAACACCTCCGTCATCTTCACCAACATCGTCATCACGTTCACCCATCTATATTCAGCGGTCCAGTCCCCCGCAATCCACTATACCCTCTACTTGAACATGCTGCTTTATGCTTCATATTATTATCCAATGATGTGTTGCCATCCTATGATGTCTGAGTAGATTTTCGTTTTCCTATCGGTAATTGATGAATTGCTATGATTGGTTTAATTTTCTTGTGGTTATGTTGTTGTCCTTTGGTTCCCATCATATGAGCGCACGCGTGGATCACACCATAGGGTTAGTTGTATGTTGATAGGACTATGTATTGGAGGGCAAGAGTGACAGAAGCTCCAACCTATCATAGAAATTGATGCATACGGGATTGAAGGGGGACCAATATATCTTAATGCTATGGTTGGGTTTTACCTTAATGAACATTAGTAGTCGCGGATGCTTGCTAATAGTTCCAATCATAAGTGCATAGAATTCCAAGTCAGGGATGACATGCTAGCAGTGGCCACTCCCACATAAAACTTGCTATCGGTGTAGTAAAGTAGTCAATTGCTTAGGAACAATTTTGCAACTCCTACCACCACTTTTCCATACTCGCTATACTAACTTTATTGTTTCTTTATCTAAACAGCCCCTAGATTCTATTTACATGCTCTTTATATTCTTGCAAACCTATCCAACAACACCTACAAAGTCCTTCTAGTTTCATACTTGTTTTAGGTAAAGCGAATGTTAAGCGTGCGTAGAGTTGTATCAGTGGTCGATAGAACTTGAGGGAATATTTGTTATACCTTTAGCTCCTCGTTGGGTTCGACACTCTTACTTATCGGAAGAGGCTACAGTTGATCCCCTATACTTGTGGGTTATCAAGATCTTTTTATGGCGCCATTGCCGGGGAGTTATAGCGTGGGGTGAATATTCTCGTGTGTGCTTGTTTGCTTTATCACTAAGTAGTTTTTATTTTGTGCTTTTGTTTTCTATCTTTAGTTATGGGTAGGAAATGCAAAGTACCAAAAAAAATAGTTGTACCTACTACACCAATGGTTGAAGAACCACTCAAAATCTATCACGCTCCTGAAGCTTTTTACATGGATCATCTTTGATCCCTATGTGCTTGTGCTGAAACCCCAACTAGCTTAGTTGAGGGTAAATCTTTAGATGAGCATGCTTGTTATTTGAGACACCACTTATCTCAAAAAGGGAAACTTTAACTGGATCAAATTCATCGTTTGCAATGCTATGCTTGGAATTTATGTGAAATATATGATTTTACTTGTTGTTCTGAAAACCCTAAGAAACACCTTCCCTGTCAATATTTGATTAGTGATAATGGAATCGTATCTTCATATACTAAGGGTGTTTATAATTACTATGATGTTCAACAAATTGAAGAATTTGTTGCTTTTAAGGGTGTTTATGAAATTGCTTCGTTGATTGGAAAGTATGATGCTACTCTTTAAAAATCTGAAAATTTTGCCATACTTAAATATTGCTATGATAATTATGCTTCAAATCCTTATATTAAACCATATATTGAGGACTCCTCCGCTGTACAAGAAGAGATTAATATTTTGCAGGAATGTATGGAAGAAGAAATTGATGAAACTGTGAGCTTATTGGATGAAAAAGATGATGAGGAGAGCGAAGAACAAAAGGAGGAAGAGCGGATTAGCTACCCATGCCCACCTTCGAATGAGAGTAACTCTTCAACTCATACATTGTTTAATTTCCCTTCATGCTTACCGAAGGATGATTGCTATATTGATTGTTATGATCCCGTTGATTCTTTTGAAATATCCCTTTTTGATGATGCTTGGTATGCTTGTGGCCAAGATGCCAATATGAATTATGCTTATGGAGATGAACTTGCCATAGTTCCTTATGTTAAACATGACATTGTTTCTATTGCACCCATGCATGATAGTCTATTATCTTTTTGTATTCTCCCGACTACACTATATTGGAGAAGTTTGCACGTATTAAGGATTATATCGATGGGTTGCCTTTTACTACTACACATGATGATTTCGATGAATATAATATGCATGTGCTTTCTGCTCCTACTTGCAATTATTTTGAGAGAGGAACTACATCTCCGCCTCTCCATGTTTCCAATATGATAAAATTGCAAGAAACTATTTATACTATGCATTGGCCTTTACTTTGTGTGCATGAATTGTTCTTTTATGACATGCCGATGCATAGGAAGAGAGTTAGACTTAGTTGTTGCTTGATATATGTTAGTTTGTGCTCACTACTAAATAACAAATCATTGTTAATTAAAATTGGCTTTGATATACCTTGGGATCCGGGTGGATCCATTACTTGAGCACCTTATGCCTAGCTTAATGGCTTTAAAGAAAGCGCTGCCAGGGAGACAACCCGGAAGTTTTAGAGAGTCATTTATTTCTATTGTGTGCTTTTGTAAAGTTTAAAAACAAAAATAATGTGCCAAGATTTGCCTTTAGGATGTTTAGATTGCTTGTTGGTTTGTGTGGTGCATAAAGAAACTTTGGATGTAGTGCGTGATTTTACAATTTTTTACTGGAACGTCAAACGGTTCTAAAACTTTCTGCACTGTCTTTCTATACAAATTTTATATTTTTCCTAATTTTGGCAGAAGTTTTGGAGTACCAGAAGTATGGAGAATGTTCAGATTACTACAGACTGTCCTGTTTAAGACAAATTCTATTTTTTATGCATAGTTTGCTTGTTTTGATGAAACTATCAATATCTATCTGTGGATTAAGCCATGGAAAAGTTATATTACAGTAGCTACAATGCAAAACAAAATATGACTTTGTTTGCATCAGTACCTAGAGCAGTGATTTGTTTTATTATACTAACGTATCTTACCGAGGTTTCTATTGAGTTTTGTGTGGATAAAGTGTTCGAAGATCGAGGAGGTCTCGATATGAGGATAAGGAGGAGAGGCAACAGCTCAAGCTTGGGGATGCCCAAGGCACCCCAAGTAAATATTCAAGGAGACTCAAGCGTCTAAGCTTGGGGATTCCCCGTAAGGCATCCCCTCTTTCTTCAACAAGTATCAGTATGTTTTCGGATTTGTTTCGTTCATGCGATATGTGCAAATCTTGGAGCGTCTTTTGCATTTAGTTTTCACTTTTTTTATGCACCATGCTGGTATGAGATAGTCCTTGTTTGATTTATAGAATGCTCATTGCACTTCACTTATATCTTTTGAATATGGCTTTATAGAATGCTTCATGTGCTTCACTTATATCATTTGAAGTTTGGATTGCCTATTTCTCTTCACATAGAAAACCGCCATTTGTAGAATGCTCTTTTGCTTCACTTATATTTGTTAGAGCATGGGCATATCTTTTGTAGAAAGAATTAAACTCTCTTGCTTCACTTATATCTATTTAGAGAGATGACAGGAATTGGTCATTCACATGGTTAGTCATAAAATCCTACATAAAACTTGTAGATCACTGAATATGATATGTTTGATTCCTTGCAATAGTTTTGCCATATAAAGATGGTGATATTAGAGTCATGCTAGTGGGCAGTTGTGAATGTAGAAATACTTGTGTTCAAGTTTGTGATTCCCGTAGCATGCACGTATGGTGAACCGTTATGTAACAAAGTCGGAGCATGATTTATTTATTAATTGTCTTCCTTATTCGTGGCGGTCGGGGATGAGCCATGGTCTTTTCCTACCAATCTATTCCCCTAGGAGCATGCGCATAGTACTTTTTTTTGATGACTAATAGATTTTTGCAATAAGTATGTGAGTTCTTTATGACTAATGTTGAGTCCATGGATTATACGCACTCTCACCCTTCCATCATTGCTAGCCTCTTCGTACCGTGCATTGTCCTTTCTCATCTCGGGAGTTGGTGCAAACTTTGCCGGTGCATCCAAATCCCGTGATATGATACGCTCTATCACACATAAGCCGCCTTATATCTTCCTGAAAACAGCCACCATACCTACCTATTATGGCATTTCCATAGCCATTCCGAGATATATTGCAATGCAACTCCCATCATCATCATATACATGACTTGAGCATTTATTGTCATATTGCTTTGCATGATCGTAAGATAGCTAGCATGATGTTTTCATGGCTTGTCCATTTTTTGATGTCATTGCTATGCTAGATCATTGCACATCTCGGTACACCGCAGGAGGCATTCATATAGAGTCATACTTTTTTTCTATATATTGAGTTGTAATATTGAGTTGTAAGTAAATAAAGTGTGATGATCTTCATTATTAGAGCATTGTCCCATGTGAGGAAAGGATGATGGAAGCAATGATTATCTCACAAGTTGGGATGAGTCTCCGAACTTTATGAAAAACAAAAGAGGCCAAAGAAGCCCAAATAAAAAAGTGAGGCCAAAGAAGCCCACCAAAAAAACAAAAAAAACAAAAAAAAGAGAAAAATAAAAAAAATGAGAGAAATGAGAGAAGGGACAATGTTACTATCCTTTTACCACACTTGTGCTTCAGACTAGCACCATGTTCTTCATATAGAGAGTCTCTTGAGTTATCATTTTCATATACTAGTGGGAATTTTCATTATATAACTTGGCTTGTATATTCTGATGATGGGCTTCCTCAAATGCCTGAGGTCTTCATGAGCAAGCAAGTTGGATGCACACCCACTTAGTTTCCAGTTTTAGCTTTCATACACTTATAGCTCTTAGTGCATATGTTGCATGGCAATCCCTACTCCTCGCATTGACATCAATTGATGGGCATCTCCATAGATCGTTGATTAGCCGCGTCGATGTGAGACTTTCTCCCTTTTTGTCTTCTCCACACAACCTCCACCATCATATTCTATTCCACCTATAGTGCTATGTCCATGGCTCACGCTCATGTATCGCGTGAAAGTTGAAAAGGTTTGAGAACGTCAAAAGTATGAAACAATTGCTTGGCTTGTCATCGGGGTTGTGCATGATTTGAAAATTTTGTGTGGTGAAGATGGAGCATAGCCAGACCGTATGATTTTGTAGGGATAACTTTCTTTGGCCATGTTATTTTGAAAAGACATGATTGCTTTATTAGTATGCTTGAAGTATTATTGTCTTAATATCAAATGATAGACTATTTCTTTGAATTACTCGTGTCTTAATATTCATGCCATGATTATATTAGGTGATCAAGATTATGCTAGGTAGCATTGCACCTCAAAAATTATCTTTTTATCATTTACGTACTCGAGGACGAGCAGGAATTAAACTTGGGGATGCTGATATGTCTTCATCGTATATATAATTTTTTATTGTTCCATGCCAATATTCTACAACTTTTACATACTTTTGGCAACTTTTTATACTATTTTGGGACTAACATATTGATCCAATGCCCAGTGTCAGTTCTTGTTTGTTGCATGTTTTTTGTTTCGCAGAAAATCCATATCAAATGGAGTCCAAACGGGATAAAAATGAATGGAGATTTATTTTGGAATATATCTGAATTTTGAGAAGTGGAATCAACGCGAGACGATGCTCGAGGGGCCCACGAGGCAGGGGGCGCGCCCAAGGGGGGTGGGCGCGCCCCTGAACCTCGTGGACACCCTGTAAGGCGGTTGTTGTCCTTCTTTCGCCGCAAGAAAGCTAATATCCGGAGAAAAATCGTGTTCAAAGTTTCAATCCAATCGGAGTTACGGATCTCCGGGAATATACGAAACGGTGAAAGGGCAGAATCAGAAACGCAGAAACAGAGAGACAGATCCAATCTCGGAGGGGATCTCGCCCCTCCCACTCCATGGCGACCATGGACCAGAGGGGAATCCCTTCTCCCATCTAGGGAGAAGGTCAAGGAAGAAGAAGAAGAAGAAGGGCGGGGATCTCTCACCCTCTCTCCCGGTGGCGCCGGAACGCTGCCGGGGCCATCATCATCACCGTGATCTACACCAACACCTCTGTCATCTTCACCAACATAGTCATCACCTTCCCCCATCTATATTCAGCGGTCCACTCTCCCTCTACCCCCTGTGCCCTCTACTTGAACATGGTGCTTTATGCTTCATATTATTATCTAATGATGTGTTGCCATCCTATGATGTCTGAGTAGATTTTCGTTATCCTATCGGTAATTGATGAATTGTTATGATTGGTTTAATTTTCTTGTGGTTATGTTGTTGTCCTTTGGTGCCCATCATATGAGCACGCGCATGGATCACACCGTACGGTTAGTTGTATGTTGATAGGACTATGTATTGGAGGGTAAGAGTGACAGAAGCTTCAACCTAGCATAGAAATTGATGCATACAGGATTGAAGGGGGACCAATATATCTTAATGCTATGGTTGGGTTTTACCTTAATGAACTTTAGTAGTTGCGGAAGCTTTCTAATAGTTCCAATAATAAGTGCATAGAATTCCAAATCAGGGATGACATGCTAGCAGTGGCCTCTCCCACATAAAACTTGCTATTGGTCTAGTAAAGTTGTCAATTGCTTAGGGACAATTTGACAACTCCTACCACCACTTTTCCACAGTCGCTATACTAAATTTATTGTTTCTTTATATAACAGACCCTAGATTTTATTTACGTGCTCTTTATATTCTTGCAAACCTATCCAACAACACCTACAAAGTCCTTCTAGTTTCATACTTGTGTTAGGTAAAGCGAACGTTAAGCATGCATAGAGTTGTATCGGTGATCGATAGAACTTGAGGGAATATTTGTTCTACCTTTAGCTCCTCGTTGGGTTTGACACTCTTACTTATCGAAAGAGGCTACAATTGATCTCCTATACTTGTCGGTTATCAAGACCCTAGAAATCATTCTTGCTACCTCTTGAGCATGCGTTGGTTTTCCCTTGAAGAGGAAAGGGTGATGCAGCAAAGTAGCGTAAGTATTTCCCTCAGTTTTTGACAACCAAGTTATCAATCCAGTAGGAGGTTACACTCAAATCCCTCGTACCTACACAAACAAATAAGAACCTTGCAACCAAGGCGATAAAGGGGTTGTCAATCCCTTCACGGCCACTTGCTAAAATGAGATCTGATAGAGATAATAAGGTAAATATTTTTGGTATTTTTATGATATAGATTGAAAAGTAAAGATTGCAAGATAAAGTAGATCGGAAACTTATATGATGGAAAATAGACCCGCGGGCCATAGGTTTCACTTGTGGCTTCTCTCAATATAGCATAAGTATTACGGTGGGTGAACAAATTAGTGTCGAGCAATTGATAGAAAAGTGCGTAGTTATGAGAATATCTAGGCATGATCACGTATATAGGCATCAAGTCTGCGACAAGTAGATCGAAACGATTCTGCATCTACTACTATTACTCCACACATCGACTGTCATGGAATTGTCACGTCAGATGTCCTAGTGAGAGGACTTGGTCGTGAGGCCAACACATCTATGTGGTAGCTTGAGAGGGTTGATCGGGACGAGAGACGAAAAGAGAATCAACACATAAGACAAGGATTTAGATAGCTTCGGGCCCTGGGAAACATCGTCCGGTAATAACCCTACATGTTGTTTGTGGCTAGGTCTCATTATGCTCATGAGGGAGACACCGCATAAGCCGACTCCCCTTTAGTTGTGTCTAGACTTAGAGATTTTTCTTGTCCCCCTCTCTTAGGGTGCCCTGCCCCTCCTTATATATGTTGAAGGGGCGGGTTACATGACTAGTCCTACTAGGATTAGGATTACTCTATTACAAGTGGAGTCCTAGTCTTGCTTCCTTTATAGGAGAATATTTCTTATGCCTTTCTCTTAAACTGTCCCACCATAACATGAACCGGCCTGCCATGAACCGCCCATTGCGGCCACCGGGTCTTATCGCTCCTCTGACCCCCCTGCCGGTTTACCAATGAGTCACCAAATCCAGCCGGATCATCAGTGAGTGGAAATATTCGGGCGGGTCACTTCGTGATTCGCCAAGTCAAGGCGGGTTACTAGCGAGTCGCCAATCCCGGCCGGGTCATACTTCCGGCCGGGTCGTACCACGGGGTATATCCCCGACATTAGTCCCCCAGTTTAATTTGGATTTATCCATGTTAAAATGATCCTGCAAAATAAACACAAGAACAAATTTAACAGGTTGTGCTCCGGGTTAAAAATTCTTGTAAGCCGGCACCTGATCTTCCTTAAGTCCTTGTCATTTCCTTCTCCTGGATAGTCCGGGTCAATATACCAGCTGTATAATCAATTTGCTGACATTGGCTTCTCACAGAAATATATTGTGAAGGATATTTGATTGAGCTCCCAATGTTTAACAAAAATATTGGTCTTGAAATACTCATCTGATTTTCAGCCGGTTTGTAGAACTTTCCAGTTTATCATTGCCAAAAAATCTGGTTTGTAAATATTGATAACACCGGGTAGCAATTGTTGCCGATGCTGGGTCATAGTTATTGGTGACGTCGAGTCATCATTACTGGTGACGTCGGGTCATGATTGTTGCAAACACCGGGTCAATTTGGTTTGCTCAAAACTGAGAATTTGAAGATATTTCTCCTTTATATTCATATTACCTGTAGCCCCCAAGTCCTGAGCAGAGCAAAGTGATGATTTAATACTTGCTTCAATATACTGCCACTTTGAAGAAATCCATGTTTGTTCATCTCAGCCACTAGTAAAGACTGAATACTCCATATATGTAGCCCCCAAGTGCCAGGTTGGCATGCTTGCAGCAACCTGGGACTTGTAATTGCCTTATACTCATAAAAACTTCAACCAGTGTAGCCCCCAAGGGCCGAGTTATTATGCAATAATGAGTAGGGACTTTATCAGTATGATCGTGTATACTTGAACGACAACGTGTAGCCCCCAAGGGCCGGGTCAGTAAGATAATATTGAGCTAGGACTTTATATATACTTTTTTTGAAAAGAACATCTTATGATGTAACCACCATCATGGGGATTGAACCCACGTCCAAAAGGTTAAGAGCTTTGTGCTTTACCAACTGAGCAGTGGACCCTTCAATATAATGGATTTAAGACTTGTGTACCTTGAATTGTTGATAGGAGCAATTGGTAGCCCCCAAGGGTCGACTCATTATGATGTAATGAATCAGATCTTCAATAAGGCTAGTAAAATGACTTTGCATTAGCCCCCAAGTGTCATGGTGCATGCTTGCAATGACATGAGACTTGCATATTTGATGTAGTCTCAACTTGAATAATGTAGCCCCCAAGTGCCGGGTTGTAAGCCTACAATGACTCGGGACTAT
Source organism: Triticum dicoccoides (assembly GCF_002162155.2). Classification (NCBI taxonomy): domain Eukaryota; kingdom Viridiplantae; phylum Streptophyta; class Magnoliopsida; order Poales; family Poaceae; genus Triticum; species Triticum dicoccoides. The sequence goes on from NC_041385.1 coordinate 724,019,353, forward strand.
TCCTTTCTAGAATAAATCATATCCATTGATAAAATAATAGCCATTGCGCGAAAGTGACTTTGAAAACCTCAATCATAATACTGGTTATTGATAACCATAATAAAAATCCAGCCATGTTGGCTATTAAAGATTTGAATAATATAATCCAATGATTTATAAGCGCATGATTCCAATGGCGCAATCCCAATATATACTGGCGACTTAACGTCCAAAGCCAGACCGGGTTTAATAAACACCGGATAATTATCTTATCTTATAATGGTGACTTATAGTCGAAAGCCAGACCGGGTTAATAAACATCGGTTTATGTTATACTAGCGACTTATAGTCAGGCCAGGTCAATAGACGCCGGTTTATGTTATACTGGCGACTTATAGTCAGGCCGGGTCAATAGACGCCGATTTATCATAAAGTGTTATAAACCACAAAAGAGAGAAAAAAATTGACAAATAAAAGCATAGGAAGATGCAAGGCTTTTTATGGGTTGCCATGCCTAAAGTCGAGGCTTTTAATGAGCTGCCAGGCTACTGAGTTAAACCATTTTACAAAGCCTTTTAAGATGGACCTCACATTAACCAATTGTCATTTTAACTTTGACAAGTTCAGGGCCTGTATCAGATTGACTTGTCAAACGTTGGGCGGGTCATACCAGGATTGCCTAGGCGGAGTGACTTACTTAAAAAAGGTAGGATAACCCGGGGTTTTAGGTGAATACACCTGGCTTCCAAGCCTGGCTTGATAGCCTATTACAAGGGTTAGTAAAACTCTTTGGTGATGTGCAACAAAAGAGCCCCCAGGTAATATTTTGAGTTGTTCTCAAGGGGTACCTATGTTTGAGTTGTGCTTTAGCAACAGACTCTCTTTGGTACTTTTTAACCTGGGTGACAAGCCCCCAAGTGTTTTGTAAGAGTGGCATATCAGCCAGATTTGAAGGGTAATCATAGCTTCGCTTCAATGAGCAGGAAAACCCCCATGTGATCAATAATATGATAAGCCAATAAGGCAGGATACCCATATTTGAACCGTGCATCATGGCAACAGCTCCTATTTGGCATCCTTTAACTTTTTTCAAGATATAAATTCTTCTTGAACCGGGATTTTGAACCGGATATTGACAGCTTCAGAGATTTGTGGGAGACAGATTTCCCCTTGAACCGGATTTGAGAGCTTCAAAGGTTCGTGATGGATAAATTTCCCTTGAACCGGATTGTAAGCCGGATATTTGGAGAGCTTCAGTGAGACTCACTTCCTTTGAGACAGATTTTTAAACAGGATATTTGGGAGCTTCAACGCTTTATGAGAGAGAGATGTCTCTTGAACCAGATTTTGAACCGGAATCCTTTCTGATGACCCGGAACTTCTTCATTGAGCCGGGATTTTGTAACTATCATATAGTTTTAAGACGGAAATTTTCTGATGGCCTTTAAATTTTCATCAATATAGCAGTAGCCTCCAGGACCGGGTTATCTTTCCCTCCATCGTCCTGGGGTTCTTAAATTTACTGAAACTGGCAAGATTTGTTGAGTCATGTCATCATAGCCCCTGAGTCTTAAGATGACTCAAGGAGTTGTCTTGAGATTCTCCGTATTTGACCAGAGGAGAAGGTGTATATCATTGGTGTTTGATAGCGTGATATGAAACCACAGAAGGTTGAGGTGACTGCGGCGGGTTATAAATGATCCTGTATGAGCTGTGTCAGCAACTCGGCCAATGGTTCCTTCCAACTGGCTGTTTGAAGCTAACCAAACTGTAGTGGCGGCGACTTGTGCACATGTCCATTGAGCCCTCCAGCACAGACGGCGGTTGATGATAATTTGCCTCCAATTTGTTGGAAGAAAACCGGCTACCCAAGCAGTGACTTGCTCATACTCAATAAACAGCTCATGCAGACAGTTGCGGCCCGGTGTGTTGATGTAGACTGGGCCGCGAGAGACGGATAACAAAGACGACCGCGGCTTTAGAGGCAGCACAGATAGCTGAGTCGGCCGCGGTGTTATAATTCGGCGTGGAAGGGCGAGTTAGCCACATCATGTTGATGTAGTGAACAACTGTCCTGCCTCAAAAACATCACAAGCCAGAGTAATTGTTCCTTCACAAAATAAATAATGTATGCGCTAATAAAATAGACTTTAGATGATATCACCTGATATGTTAGGCAGGAAATATCCGCCGTCGAGTTGATGATCACCATGGTGACGCTGAAATCAATCACGGCTGAGTTGGCCGTAGGAGTAGACAGATGAGTCGGCCGAGGTGTTGTAAGCCGGTGCGGGCGAGCAAGTTGTCCTCCCTGTTGTAAGCCGGCACGGACACGTGAACCGACCGCGAGGACGGATGGGCGAGTCAATCACGGCGCGGTCCTGGTGAGTTGATGTAGATCAAGCTACACAGGCGGCGGCTTGCACACACCCGTTCAACAGCAAGCGGGCGCGGACGCCGGCACATGATGATGCGAATGCTCATTTAATAGGCACATCATGGCACCACCTTTAGAATTAATCGTTGTCCTGCACATAAAGATATACATACCAAACATAATTGTTCTCTGATGAAAACAATATGTGTTAATAAAGTAAACTTGGATGGATATCACCTGATGTATTTGGACCTTATGATCCTCAGTTGTATCCGTTAGTCAACCCGACAAGTTGCATAGGCCAGACCATAGGGCAGACAGTAAAACGACCGCAACACTAAAGGCGGCATAGACAGATGAGTTAGCTGCAGTGTGGTAAGCCGGCACAGACGAGCAAGTTGTCTTCCGTGTTGTAAACCTGTGCGGATGCATGAACCGCCACGAGGGCAGATGACGAGTTGTCTATGGTGTTGTAAGGCGGTGCGGACGGGCGAGTCGGCCACGGTGTTGTAAGCTGGTGCGGGAGTCCGTTGAGCAAGGACGACCACCTGTGCCGAATAATGTTCGCACGCCTTCATCTCTGTGGTATAATGCCACTTTGTAATGAATAAATCTCCTGCACATAAGACACAACAGGGCAAAGTAGTTTTGCTCGGACAAATTTAATCTGTGCTTAAAAATAGGGTAAATAGCACCTGGTATTTTTTGGATGTTGATAGCGAGGCTAGTGAGGTGACACGGCGACCCTTCCTAGGCGGGTCAAACCTGTTTTGATGATTCCTCCTCAATTGCTCATATAACCACCACCAGATGCATGCACTCTAGCCCTCATTATGGGTAGAGCGAGGCCTCTCCAGTGGGTCGACAAGGACGTTTGAGGACAGGGAAATTCAACAGCTACTCCAGCGGAGAAGTCTGACGATTCAAGACGATGCCGGGTCGGTTTGACGCTGGCAGTCCATGACGGCGGATGCAGTGGCTCTGCAGTGCCATGCCGGCTCACTGGCGGAGGTGTAGCAACGGCGGCTCGAAGGCGAAGCCGCGACAGCTTGGCTGTGCGGTGTATTTCGGAAGCAACCCGAAGACCGGGCCGAGGCGGCGGCTCAACGGGGCTCTGCATGCAGAAGCAGAGCAACGCCAAGTCGAGCCGCAGAAGCAGTTTTGGAGGAAGCTGGCGATTTGGCGTGAGGCTGCTCCGATGAAGTAAATGCGGCGCCTTAGTGAGCCCACTACAGCGACTCGGAGCTTGTACCAAGGCTGTGGAGGTGAGGCAACTCGAAGGCGCGGCTGTGACGGTGACCCGTCGACAAGCTCCTGGCAGAGGCGAGCGGGAGAGGAGGCCATAGAAACGGCGGCTGAGGCGGCCACACGGGCTGCGACGGCCACAATGAGCCATGGTGGAAACGGACTGACGAGCGTTTTGCAAGGCCAGGAGAAACCACGGGAGCAACAGAAGCTTGATGTAGTGAATCCGGGTCGGGGTTGTATCCGAACCAGGTATTCCGCCCTTTGACCCCTTGCGTACTAGCAACAACATCTAGTACCATGTTGGCTTGACATGACGGATTGTCTTTACTTGACCATGTGAGAGCTCCAATACATTTTTGTTGTTGTTGAATGAATCTTCCAAAGTAGATCCGAACGCCTCTTCATGTAGTAAAATCTGGAGTTGTAGATTGACTTGGCCACCACGGGAGCAACGGCAGCTTAATTGAAGTAATACAATTGTTTCTCATGAGGACACGGTAGCACATCTAATCCCTTACATGCATGTGTGCGTGCCTAGTTTGATCGGTCAAAGAAAACCGAGGACTGCGGCGACTTGACCACAGGGTAAGATTGCTTCGTATCAGCCTTGGTGGATACAGCGGAAAGTTAGATCGCGGTCTCAGCGAATATGTCAGACAGTATTCAGTGGGGCAGACCACAACCTTAGCTCTTCTTGATCCCTGAGATAGATCCCTCCAAGAACTCAACACCACCGTGCGCAAGCCCCACGGTGGGCGCGAATTATCGTGGAATTGTCACGTCAGATGTCCTAGTGTGAGGACTTAGTCGTGAGGCCAACGCATCTATGTGGTAACTTAAGAGGGTTGATCGGGACGAGAGACGCAAAGCGAATCAACACATAAGACAAGGATTTTGATAGCTTCGGGCGCTGGGAAACATCGTCCGGTAATAACCCTACATGCTGTTTGTGGCTAGGTCTCATTATGCTCATGAGGGAGACACCGCATAAGCTGGCTCCCCTTTACTTGTGTCTAGCCTTAGAGATTTTGCTTGTCCCCCTCTCTTGGGGTGCCCTGCCACTCCTTATATATGTTGAAGGGGCGGGTTACATGACTAGTCCTACTAGGATTAGGATTACTCTATTACAAGTGGAGTCCTAGTCTTGCTTCCTTTATAGGAGAATATTCCTTATGCCTTTCTCTTAAACCGGCCCACCATAACATGAACCGGCCTTCCATGAACCGCCCATTGCAGCCACCGGGTCTTGTCGCTCCTCTGACCCGCTTGCCAGTTTATCAATGAGTCACCAAATCCGGCCGGGTCATCAGTGAGTGGAAAGATCCGGGCGGGTCACTTCGTGAGTCACCAAGTCAAGGCGGGTTACTAGCGAGTCGCCAATCCCGGCCTAGTCATACTTCCGGCCGGGTCATACCATAGGGTATATCCCCGACATCAACCGCTATTCAGCATGCATCTAGAGTATTAAGTTCCTAAGAACAGAGTAACGCATTAGGCAAGATGACATGATGTAGAGGGATACACTCAAGCAATATGATATAAACCCCATCTTTTTATCCTCGATGGAAACAATACAATACGTGCCTTGTTTCCCCTCCTGTCACTGGGAAAGGACACCGCAAGATTGAACCCAAAGCTAAGCACCTCTCCCATTGCAAGAAAGGTCAATCTAGTAGGCCAAACCAAACTGATAATTTGAAGAGACTTGCACAGATAACAAATCATACGTAAAAGAATTCAGAGGAGATTCAAATATTGTTCATAGATAATCTTGATCATAAAGCCACAATTCATCGAATCTCGACAAACACACAGCAAAAAATATGACATCGAATAGATCTACAAGAAGATCGAGGAGAACTTTGTATTGAGATCCAGAGATAGAGAACAAGCCATCTAGCTAATAAGTATGGACCCGAAGGTCTGAGATAAACTACTCACACTTCATCGCAGAGGCTATGGTGTTGATGTAGAAGCCCTCCGTGATCAATTCCCCCTGTGGCAGAGCGCCGGAAAAGGCCCCAAGATGGGATCTCATGGGTACAGAAGGTTGCGACGGTGGAAATAGGGTTTTGTGGTGCTCTCGGATGTTTTCGGGGTATATGAGTATATATAGGCAAAAGAAGTCGGTCAGGGGAGCCACGAGGGGCCCACGAGGGTGGGGGCGCGCCTCCCTCCCTCGTGGCCGCCTTGTTGCTTCCTTGATGTCCACTCCAAGTCTCCTGGATTGCGTTTGTTCGAAAAACGATTCTCCCGAAGGTTTCATTCTGTTTGGACTCCGTTTGATATTCCTTTTCTGCGAAACACTGAAATAGGCAAAAAAACAGCAATTTGCACTAGGCCTCCGGTTAATAGGTTAGTCCCAAAAATAATATAAAAGTGTATAATAAAGCCCATTGAACATCCAAAGCAGATAATATAATAGCATGGAATAATCAAAAATTATTGATACGTTGGAGACGTATCAAGCATCCCCAAGCTTAATTCCTGCTCGTCCTCGAGTAGGTAAATGATAAAAACAGTATTTTTGATGTGGAATGCTACATAGCATAATTCTCAATGTAATTTTCTTTATTGTGGCATGAATGTTCAGATCCAAATGATTCAAGATAAAAGTTTAATATTGACATAAAAATAGTAATACTTCAAGCATGCTAACCAAGCAGTTTATGTCTTATCAAAATAGCATAGCCAAAGAAAGGTTATCCCTACAAAACCATATAGTTTGGCCATGCTTCATTTTCATCACACAAAATGCTCCCATCATGCACAACCCCGGTTTCAGCCAAGCAATTGGTTCATACTTTTTAACGCGCTTCATCCTTTTCAACCCTCACGCAATACATGAGCGTAAGCCATGGACATATCACTATGGGTGGAGTAGAGTATGATGATAGGGATTATGTGAGAAAACAAAAAATGAGAAAGTCTCACATTGACGCGGCTAATCAACGGCCTATGGAGACGCCCATCAATTGATGTCAATACGAGGAGTAGGGATTGCCATGAAACAGATGCACTAGAGCTATAAATGTATGACAGCTCATCAAAAAGAAACTAAGTGGGTGTGCATCCAACTTGCCTGCTCACGAAGACCTAGGGCATTTTGAGGAAGCCCATCATTGGAATATACAAGCCAAGTTCTAGAATGAAAAATTCCCACTAGTATATGAAAGTGACAACATAGAAGACTCTCTATCATGAAGATCATGTTGCTACTTTGAAGCACAAGTGTGGTAAAAGGATAGTAACATTGTCCCTTCTCTCTTTTTCTCTCATTTTTTTGTGGTGGGCTTCTTTGGCCTCTTTTTTTATTTGGGCTTCTTTGGCCTCTTTTATTTTTCATAAAGTCTGGAGACTCATCCCGACTTGTGGGGGAATCATGATCTCCATCATCCTTTCCTCACATGGGACAATGCTCTAATAATGGAAATCATCACACTTCTATTTATTTACAACTCAAGAATTACAACTCAATACTTAGGACAAAATATGACTCTATGTGACTGCCTCTGGCGGTGTACCGGCATATGCAATGAATCAAGAGGGACATGTATGAAAGAATTATAACGGTGGCTTTGGCACAAATACGATGTCAACTACATGATCATGCAAAGCAATATGACAATGATGGAGCGTGTCATAATAAACGGAATGGTGGAAAGTTGCATGGAAATATATCTCGGAATGGCTATGGAAATGCCATAATAGGTAGGTATGGTGGCTGTTTTGAGGCATATATAAGGAGGTTTATGTGTGATAGAGCGTATCGTATCACGGGGTTTGGATGCACCGGCGAAGTTTTCACCAACTCTCAAGGTGAGAAAGGGCAATGCACGATACCGTAGAGGCTAGCAAAATGCGGAAGGGTAAGAGTGCGTATAATCCATGGACTCACATTAGTCATAAAGAACTCATATACTTATTGCAAAAGTTTATTAGCCCTCGAAGCAAAGTACTACTACGCATGCTCCTAGGGGAAGGGTTGGTAGGAGTTAATCATCACGCGATCCCGACCTCCACTCATAAGGAAGGCAATCAAAGAACACCCCATGCTTCAAATTTGTCACACAATGTTCACAATACGTGAATGCTACATGACTTGCCAACATTAACACAAGTATTTCTCAATTTCATAATTACCCAACTAGCATGATTCTAACATTACCACCTTTATATCTCAAAACAATTATCAAGTATCAAATTTATCATAGTGTTTAATGCACTCCATATGAAAGTTTTTATTTTACCCAACTTGGATGCCCATCATATTAGGACTAATTTTATAACCAAAGCAAATTACCATGCTCTTATGAAATACTCTCAAAATAATATAAGTGAAGCATGAGAGATCAATAATTGCTACAAAATAAAACCACCACCGTGCTCTAAAAAGGTATAAGTGAAGCACTAGAGCAAAATTGTCTAGCTCAAAAGATATAAGTGAAGCACATAGAGTATTCTAATAAATTCCAGTTCATGTGTGTCTCTCCAAAAGGTGTGTACAGCAAGGATGATTGTGATAAACTAAAAAACCAAAGACTCAAATCATACAAGACGCTCCAAGCAAAACACATATCATGTGGTGAATAAAAATATAGCATCAAGTAAAGTTACCGATAGACAAACACGAAAGAGGGGATGCGTTCCAGGGCATCCCCAATCTTAGGCTTTTGGTTGTCCTTGAATTTTACCTTGGGGTGCCTTGGGAATCCCCAAGCTTAGGCTCTTGCCACTCCTTATTCCAAAATCCATCAAATCTTTACCCAAAACTTGGAAACTTCACAACACAAAACTCAACAGAAAATCTCATGAGCTCGGTTACTGCAAGAAAACAAACTACCACTTTAAGGTACTGTAATGAACTCATTCTTTATTTATATTGGTGTTAAACCTACTATATTCCAACTTCTCTGTGGTTCATACCCTCCGATACTAGCCATAGATTCATCAAAATAAGCAAACAACATAAGAAAAACAGAATAAGTCAAAAACAGAACAGTCTGTAGAAATCTATAACTCTCGAATACTTATGGAACCCCAAAATTCTACCAAATTAGGAAGTACTAGGTAATTTGTTTAATAATCTTCTGCAAAAAGAACCAATTGAAAAGCACGTTTATGTGATTTATGAAAACTAATCTCGTGCGCAGAAAAGTTTCTGTTTATCAGCAAGATCAAATTAACTATCACCTTAGGTTATCCTAAAGGTTTTACTTGGCACAAACACTAATTAAAACACAAAACCACATCTAACCAGAGGCTAGATGAATTATTTATTACTAAACAGGAACAAAAAGTAAAGAACAAAACTAAATTTGGGTTGCCTCCCAACAAGCGCTATCGTTTAACGCCCTTTTTAGCTAGGCATTGATAATTTTAATGATGCTCACATGAAAGACAAGAATTGAAGCACAAAGAGAGCATCATGAAACACGTGAAAAACACATCTAAGTCTAATATACTTCCTATGCATAGGCATCTTATAGGCAAACAAATTATCATAGCAAGCAAAACCTAGCATATGCAAGGAAGCGGAAAGAAACAATAGCAATCTCAACATAACGAGAGGTAATTCAGTAACTTGAAAATTTCTACAACCATATTTTTCCTCTCTCATAATAATTACATGCGGGATAATAAGCAAATTCGACAAGATATCCATGACATAAAATATTTTCAAAACGACCCACATGCATGCGAAGTTGACACTCTTCCAAAATAGTCGTATTAACATTAACTAAAGTCATGACCTCTCCAAACCCACTTTTCTCAAAAATTTCATAAGATTGAACATTCTCCAAATATGTGGGATCTAAAGTCGACACTCTTCAAAACCCACTTTCAATAATATTGCAAACACTATTATCAATCTCATATTCAACACACGGCTTAAATAAATTTTCAGGATCTTAAAAAGAATCACCCCAATCATTATCAGTGCAACAAATAGTAGACATACAAAACTAGCATCCCCAAGCTTAGGGTTTTGCATATTACTAGCACAATTGACATTAATATAATTTATAATAACATCATTGCAATCATGCTTTTCATCGAAGGAACTATCAAGTATGGGTGCAATAGCAACAATCTCATGTTTAACATAAGGGACTATAGCAAATTCATCTCCATAAATATTGGCATCATAGCCACAAGAATAGCAAGTATCATGTTCATCAAGAGATATTTCAATCAAATCATCGGAATCATAATTATCTATAGATTCATGCGTATCATTATTTTCTTCCAAAGCAACGGTCATTCTTTCAATAAATTCTTTGACATAGACATTATGAGCATAGTTTTCATAGCAATATTTAAGTATGTAAAAATTTTCAGATTCGTAGAGAGTAATATCATACTTTTCAATCAAAGAAGCAACTTCATAAGCACCCCTAAAAGCAACAAATTATCCAATTTGTTCGATATCATAGTAACTATGAACACCCTTTGCATAAGAAGATAAGATTTCATTATCATTAAACTCACATAGGTAGGGAAGGTGTTTTTTAGGGTTCTTAAAGCAACAAGTAAAATCATAAATTTCACAAATATCCCAAGCATAACACAATAGTCTGTTCATTTGATCCCATAAGAGTCTCCCTTTTTCAGACAAACGGTGACGCCCAAAATGAGCATGCTCATCTAAAGATTTCCCATCAACTAGGCTAGTTGGAGTTTCAGCATGAGCACATACGGATCAAAGATGATCCAAGTAGAACACTTTAAGTGGATCCATATCAATAAATTTTTAGCAAGCAAAGATGCAAGCACATAGAAGGCACATGGAGACAGAAGCAAACATAAGAACAAATGAAAGTGGGGCAAAGAAAAGGCAAATGTTTTCGAAAATTGTTTTAGAAGTGGGGGAGAGGAAAACGAGAGGCAAATGGCAAATAATGTAATGCGAGGGATAAGAGTTTGTGATGGGTACTTGGTATGTCTCAACTTGTGCGTAGATCTTTCCGGCAACGATGCTAGAAATTGGCGAGTTGTCGAGAGATCAAATCTTGACTTGACTTGGCGTAAGCCTCCCCGGCAACGGTGCCAGAAATCCTTCTTTCTACCTCTTTAACATGCGTTGGTTTTCCCTTGAAGAGGAAAGGGTGATGCAACAAAGTAGCGTAAGTATTTCCCTCAATTTTTGAGAACCAAGGTACCAATCCAGTAGGAGGCTACACTCAAATCCCTCGTACCTGCACAAACAAAGAAGAACCTTGCAACCAACGCAATAAAGGGGTTGTCAATCCCTTCACGGCCACTTGCAAAAGTGAGATCTGATAGAGATAATAAGATACATATTTTTGGTATTTTTTATAATATAGATTGAAAAGTAAAGATTGCAAGATAAAGTAGATCGAAAACTTATATGATGGAAAATAGACTCGGGGGCCATAGGTTTCACTAGTGGCTTCTCTCAAGATAGCATAAGTATTACGTTGGTTGAACAAATTATTGTCGAGCAATTCACAGAAAAGTGCATAGTTATGAGAATATCTAGGCATGATCATGTATATAGGCATCACGTCCGCGACAAGTAGATCAAAACGATTCTACATCTACTACTATTACTCCACACATCGACCGCTATCCAGCATGCATCCAGAGTATTAAGTTCATAAGAATAGAGTAACGCATTAGGCAAGATGACATGATGTAGAGGGATAAACTCAAGCAATATGATATAAACCCCATCTTTTTATCCTCGATGGCAACAATACAATACATGCCTTGCTGCCCCTGCTTTCACTGGGAAAGGACACCACAAGATTCAACCCAAAGCTAAGCACTTCTCCCATTGCAAGAAAGATCAATCTAGTAGGTTAAACCAAAGTGATAATTCGAAGAGACTTGCAAAGATAACAAATCATACATAAAGTAATTCAGAGGAGATTCAAATATTGTTCATAGATAATCTTGATCATAAACCCACAATTCATTGAATCTCGACAAACAAACCACAAAAAATATTACATCGAAATATATCTCCAGGAAGATCGAGCAGAACTTTGTATTGAGATCCAAAGAGAGAGAAGAAGCCATCTAGCTAATAACTATGGACCCGAAGGTATGAGATAAACTACTCACACTTCATTGGAGAGGCTATGGTGTTGATGTAGAAGCCCTCCGTGATTGATTCCCCCTCCGGTGGAGCGCCAGAAAAGACCCCAAGATGGGATCTCACGGGTACAGAAGGTTGCGGCAGTGGAAATAGGGTTTCGTGGTGCTCTCGGATGTTTTCCGGGTATATGAGTATATATAGGCGAAAGAAGTCGGTCAGGGGAACCACAAGGGGCCCACGAGGGTAGGGGCGCGCCTACCCCCTTGGGCACGCCTCCCTGCCTCGTGGTCGCCTCGTTGCTTCCTTGAAGTCCACTCCAAGTCTCCTGGATTGCGTTTGTTCCAAAAACGATTCCCCCGAAGGTTTCATTCCGTTTGGACTCCATTTGATATTCCTTTTCCGCAAAACACTGAAATAGGCAAAAAAACAACAATTTGCACTAGGCCTCCGATTAATAGGTTAGTCCCCAAAATAATATAAAAGTGTATAATAAAGCCCATTAAACATCCAAAACAGATAATATAATAGCATGGAACAATAAAAAATTATAGATACATTGGAGATGTATCACCTATTCCTGTGGAGGAAGCACAACCAGCTAGTCGTAGTTTAGCATCTATCGCATTTGATGTTGTTAAATCCTATGTGCGTATCTTCCCATCTTGGAAATATTATACTGAATATGAAGGAAAATGCCAGTTGCAGGTGTTTGTCCAGGAGTTATGTGTAAGTAATGTTATTCATGGCAATTACTTTGCTTTGTCCCATACATCCCACCTCCATGATGGTTACAATACAGAAAATTTTCCCATTTTTCTCTATAGAGAAGGACCGATTTGGAAACTCAGGATGAGGTAACTTGTGCTAATACCTCTACTTTCTTCAAGAATGCTTGGTGGTAGTATTGAAATTACCTGAAGAAAACATACTTCACCAGCAAAGACACTCATCAAATTCCCTTACGTTCTCCTGAGACATATTTACTGGACGATGACTAGGAATGCCTTGTTCTGTACTGGTCCCGAACCAAGAATATGGTAAGGTCTATGTGCTCATTTTCTATTTTTAAGTACTATATTCTTGCATCTTACTGTACTTTGTTCATGTAGACCAAGTTCCTAAACCTCAAGAACAACTATTCTAATTTAAGATTCCATTGCTATCATAGTTCAAAAAAGCGCTAGGTGTTAATTATGCATTTTGCCAACGCATTGCGCTTTACTGACCAAAGCGCATGCTTATGCGCAGTTATGCACAGATTAAGCGTAGTTATGCGCAATGCGTTTTTCCAACGCCTAGAGCCTAGGCGCGCTTAAGCACTCCCTTAGGCGCGCCTTTTTTTAACTATGATTGCTATCGTGCATACTGCTTTGCTCTTGTATCACTGTATTTACTCATACAAACTTATTTTTAAATTGAAGGATCTAATCAAAACTCCAATGGCACAACAGGAATGTTCATGCATGTTTATTTAACAGGTTTGCTCTTATCAATAGCTCTGTTGATTTTGATTTCAATTGTGTATACAGTTGACTTCTCATATCATACCCATTACTAGCATCACAACAGAGCCAATAGTGTTGTTGTACATGTAGACCCGTGGTAACCATCTGAAATCTTGTTGTGCCGTGTAGTTTCCCACACTTTGTATTCTTTCACTGTTGCTTTGTCTTGAACTGATATGATTTGAACCGTGTCTCTATTTTGATTTGGCAAGACAATGCAGTGACCATAGGGCATAGATATATGTTTGTTTGATGCTTTTATTATGTACTAGTACATGGAAATAGAAGACTTGGTAGTTTAATCCTGTCCACCTTACTAATGAGCTGGTTCATCGAAATGAGTTTCATATACTAGTACATGCTAAAACTGTTATGTGTCTGCTTGTTTCTTCTTTTAGAATGCTGACAGAATATTGGGGAAGAGTGCCTTATTAAGCAATGGTAAAGGAAGTAATGCAGATAAGGTTCAGGATAGTGAGACAACCTTGTTGGTCTCCAACAAAGCTGATAAAACAGCTAAGGAAGACTATCTTGAAGAAACTGGGACAACCCCAAAGTCCTGTCTTGGTTTAGTGTTTGAGTTACTAGACACTACCACTTGCACAAGGTATTCAAACTCACTGTCTGAATCAGTTGGGTTTCTTGAGTCTCAACTACAAGATGAAAGATATCGATCAGTTGTGCTGCGACAAGAAGTGGAAGGATTGCAGAAGTCGCTGGAGCATTCAGATGCACACTTTCTGGTGCAACAACAAGTGTTAGAGGATTTTAGCGCCAAAAGGAAAAAGCTAATAAGCCTGCTAAGCTTATTTCTAGCATGGTGGATACCCAGGATAACGTTTCTTGAGCTCTTCTGAAGTTGTTTCAGTTATGCTCTTGTTTTGTTGCTGCGTTTATTTACACTGGTGGCCTATTTTGACGGCAAGTGTATGTAGTATGCTGCTTTTTCCCCTATATTTGCACTGGTGGCGAACATTGATGCCTAGTAGATGTAATATGTGTAATAGCGGTAATAGGCTTCCGTTAGTTGCTTGCTTATTTATTTCCTTATTGTCTTGTTTAGTTGTTTGCTTGTAGTAACTGTAGTTCTTTTTCCTTGTTTTTCTCGTGGCCACAATAATCTAATTTTGGTAACTAGGCCACAATAATCATGGCAACACATGGACTGTTGTAACCATGGGCCTTCTACGGGCCGTAGGATCCATTGGTCTTCTATACGGGTCATAGGATCCATGGGCCTTCTACGGGCCGTACGATCCATCGGCCTTCTACGGGCCGTACGATCCATTGGTCTTTTATGGGCCGTAGGATCCATGGGCCTTCTACGGGGCGTATAATCATTTCGCCAATCACGGGCCCTACTATTCGTGGACCCTAACGGGCCGTTAATAGGCCGTATTTGATAACTCTATGAAAACAGCCCAATGAGTTTTTTTGACATGAAAACGGCCCAACATATTAACAGGCCACAAATGGGCCGACTGTAACCACGGGCTGAATTTGGCCCACAAGCAGTAAATGACAGTAACGGGCCGTAAGTAACCGAATGCTGGAAATGATCCCAAAGAATAAATGGGCCCTGAGAAGGCCGAAAGATAACATGGGCTAGAAACGGCCCAATGGAATAATTGGCCGTTAATGGGTATAAAGTGATAAATTGTTCATTACAGGCCAGTTTCACCACGGGCCGTTAATGGGCCAAGAGTTACAAATGGCCTCATATGGGCTGAAAGACGTCATTGGCCATACTTGGGCTGGAAGTTAAAAAACGGGCTGGAATCATATTGGACGGCCCAGATGATGCTACTAGGCCTAATTCGGATAGGTCATAACGGGCCCTGGGTTAGCGGGTCGTAAATGGGCTATATGCAAATTAGCCGTTAACAGGCTTCTACTGAGCTCCAGAATTGTACTTCCCTTACCCATACTTCCTCTTGTGGTTGTCAATCTGCTGCTGCTTCCCTTCAATCATAAGAGCTCTATCTACCAACTCCTGGTAGTTGTTGAAGTTTGCTACCATCAACTACATGCTCAACTCATCATTTAGTCCTTCCAGAAACTTCTCCTGCTTAGCTGCATCCGTAGCAACGTCATCTGGGGCATAACATGCTAGTTTACTAAAGTCATCCACATCCTGCAGTGGTTAACTCCCTTCCTGTCTTGCGGATCCAATCATCTACAACTATCGGCTCGTTGCTACTGGAAAACACCGGCGGATTTAGCCTAAGAAAACGGGCTAAGTGATCAACAGGTGGTGGTGGTGGTGGGTTATTGTTGTTGTTCCCCTGATTCTAATTCTGGACTAGTAACTGCATTAACGCATTCTGCTGCTGGATCAACTGAGTGAGCTCCGGTGGGAAAGCAAATCCATTGTCGCGTCTTGGAGGCATCTGAGGGTTTAGAAAAGATGAGAATACAGAATAGAATGAGGTCTAGAAGGAAAACAGTGCCCATATGCACATGAGACAAAAACAAACAAAATCACTTCATTCAATTCAAACAAGGGCATACAACGGTCTAACTATCATTACAAAAGTGCTCAGGCTATACTATATTCATGGGGGAATTCTACTACTGTTATGGTGGTCGACTAACAAACTGCTTCGTTGAAGACTCCATGATATCTGCTCCAGCTTCATCAACATAGTCATCATCGCTATCGTATGGATCCAAGTCGGTGTCGTCGATGATGATGTAGTTCTCTGGACAAGTGTAATCATCGTCTTCTCCTCTAGTCGCGGGGAATCCCATGAATACCTTCAGCTTCTACTTCAGATCATCATTCTTCTCCACAAGCGTTGCTATTTCCTCCTCATATCCATCGCGTGTAGACTTGAGTTCTTCCTCCAGTTCATGTTCTTGGTCATAGCCTTCTTCAGATCTATCATGCCTGCGCACATCTGGTTCTCCTGGCAACGAATGTGTTGGTTTAACTCCTGGATGAAAGTTGCAATTGATCTATCCTTCCTGATGCCGATCATCTCCCATTGCTCATCTCGGCGCCCACAAATCTGGTAAATGGTATCCTTGAGATCCTTGTGGTAAACTTCTCCAATGTGTCCCATGGTGATCTGATCTGCCATACTCTTTCCTAGACTCCAGGTTGGTGCATCGAAGGAAAACTCTATGGTCTCAGTGACGGGCATGAACGTCCTTCCTGGAACTTGAACTTGAATCATCCAACGCTCCTCTTCTGGTAAAGTGGTGATGTTGGTCCCGGTGATGCATGGTACTCTGATGTTCAGATACCTAGTGATTTCTTCAAGTGGTGTCCAAAGGATGTATCTTCATCCGGCTGCATGAACTTATTCCTTGCATCCGCCATCCTAAAAGAGTAGAAAAGATGAGGAGTCGGAAATGAGAAGAGTGAGTAGTGATCTAGGGTTTCTAGCTTAATGGTCGTGTCCTACAGTCAACGTGTGCTCTGATACCATCTTGTAGCGACCAGACCTCAAAGAGTCTGATCTCTGTGCTTAAGTGTCATCCCTGGATCAATAATGCTGACACGCACAGTACTTGAAGGATTTATAACAGAGTAGCAATCACACACTTATTACATCGAATCTCTCAAAAGAGAAATTAATACAATAAATATGGATTAAGGCCATCTAATAACGATAACAGCGGAAGGCTTGGAAGATAAGTGAGTCCATCAACTCCAACGGCATCACTGAGTATAAGACCACGACCTAAGGCACCTTACTCTTCGTCTGAAAAGTCTGCAACATGAAAGTTACAGCCCGAAAACGGGTCAACATATGGAATATGCTGGCAATGTAACACATAGAGATTAATGAACAGAATAAAGCTATCACTACATGCATAAATGGCTGGTGGAAAGCTCTATGGTTACAGTTTTGCATAAAGCCATTTTTTCCCTACTGCAAAGGAATAAATTTTATTTTACTATCATGGTGGTTGTTAAACATTGAGAAGATAGACATCCTCTCAATCACAATTAAGCATCATCATTAAACCCAACAAATTAAATTAAAGTAACATGATGAGATTCACATGACAATCCTAGTACTAGATACTCAAAATGTCCATAACCGGGGACTCGGCTAACCATGATTAGTTTATACACTCTGCAGAGGTCTGTGCACTTTTCCCCACAAGACTCGATCTCCTCCGTTTGAATTCTCGCACTACATGATGTTTGAGAAAAGGAAGACCGAGACATAGTATTTCAAAAGCGCTAGCACCTTACGATCGGGTAGACAGTTAGACCTACTTTCCCCTACATCTGCTAGTCTACCACTGTAAGAGTTCGCATGACTTAATCAACTATGCTAGAGCCCATAGTAGCTTGTGGCTGCACACTAAAGTTTCGAGCATGAATAATCTCATGATCCCTTTGAGCCTGGGTGGCGGTCCATAAAGAAAACAGGCAATCGCTGGAATGCCCAGGTGCCTCAATCCACCAAGATGTGTATTAAAGTTGCCATCTTAAATGAACCATTAAATAACAATCTCACATCTGTCATGGATACACTCACCCAATCCACGTCTACTAGCGTAGCATAGCAATATAAGCAAACGTAGAAGTAGCTCCCAAAGGTTTGATAATAAAACAGGTAATAGGTACTACCTCATCTACTTCCCAAAACCCACATATTAATCAGATCCTAATCATGCAATTGTTTGAGGATTGATCTAATGCAATAAAACTAGGTAGTAAAGAGGTATGATCAAAGTGTTACTTGCCTTGCTGATGATCCGTGAAACCTAGAGATTCGAAGTAGCAAGCGACGCACTCCGGGTACTCTATCGCAAACAAACAAGCAAACAAGCATACAATAAGTACTCATATAATGCACGGGAAAAACTCAAATAAGAGATGTAACTAGAAAGATCAACTTAAGAACTCCGGTTTGCAAAAAGAATCAAATCGAACGAACCAACGAAAGTCAAACGGCGAAAGAAACAAGCTTCGTTTACTAATCTGGACCAAAGCCAAATTTTACGGTAGCAAAAACTTGTTTGAGTTGGTTAAACGGAAAGAGGGTTTCGAGACGAAACTCTAGGCGCTTGAATCGCCTGATTCCGACAAGTGAGCGAAAAGAAAAAACTAAAACGAAAATCGGATCAGAAATCGTGATCTGGAATAATCGCGGAAAATCCGAGAAAAAGAAAAACTGACGAACAGTTTAACGAACAGACGTTCGTTAACTGAAACTAAACGGTGAACTCGTCCGCTAAAATAAACAAACGAGCGAATGCTCGCAAAATAAGTAAACCAGAAAAAAAAATCATCTAAAAAAATAAAACCTAGGGTTTTCTTAAAAAACCAAGTTGGTTTTCTTAAAAAACTGGGGCGGCGGCGGGTGGCTACCTCGTCGAGCTTCGGCGAGGTCCGGCGGGTCCGGTGGGGCGGCGGGGCTCCGGCAGCGACAACGGCACACGGCGGTGGCGTCGGCACACGGCGGCGGGGCGGGCGACTTGCCACGGCGGCGGCTCCGGCTTGGGGCTCCGGGGGAGCGGTGGCTTGCGGGAGGGGGCGGGGAGTCGTGGCTGACTCCGTCATGGCGACGCCGGCGGCGGTCGCGGTCTCCATGCGGGACACAGCGGCGGGGAGGCGGTGGCGCGGGGTGGGCCGGCCTGGCTCGGCTGGGCTTCAGCCCAGTCGGGCGCGGTAGTTTTTTTTAAACAATTCCGCCGAACAGAAAATAAATCCTAGAGAAATAAATATAAATCTAAAAATTCCAAAACAAATTTTCACCGTCTAAGTAAAATATTTAGGACGAGATGAACATTTTATTGGACCTAAAATGCAGTTTTGAAAAACATGCAATTTTCCCAATTTCAGATAAAATAGACAAAAGTCTGAAATAAAATCTTATTTGATTTTTTTATTAATTCTTCAATACTTCTTTATTTTGGGAAATTCATTTTATGCCCTCTCTCATATTTTTATAATAGAAATACTTGAAGATAAAATAAATAAAATCAACGATCCTATTTTCAAAATTTGAGAAAACTCAAATATGAAAATAACGAAATTCCCAACTCTCTCCGAGGGTCCTTGAGTTGCGTAAAATTTCTAGGATCAAGCCAAAAGCAATAAAATATTATATGCAATGATGATACAATGTATAACATTCCTAATTGAAAATTTGGGATGTTACATATCTTGATTATGTCATAAAATCATCATGGATGTACATGCATGACAGAAAACGTGACCTACTGTGACAAACACATATCATCACGGAAGTGTATTGTTTTGTAGTGCATGTTCAAGACTGCGCCTGCCACCTCCATGCACACCCCTGGATACTGACCATGTAACCCTAGATGCCCTACCTGGAGTGTATATAAGCCAAAGGGTTTAGACCGTAGGGGGATCCAATCGCAATTACATTCACCTAGCCCTAGGGTTAGAACACAACTTACAATCTCGAGGTAGATCAAGCTTGTATTCGATACATCATTATCAATATCAACAAGAGCAAGATGTAGGGTTTTACCTCCATCAAGAGGGCCCGTACCTGGGTAAATATCGTCTCCTTCGTTCTTGTTACCACTAATCCGAGATACACAACTGGGGAGTCCCTACCCCAAGGTCTGTCAGTTTTGACACCGATAACATATAATCCCCATTTTCTGCACAACCTGATTATCCAGAGTGATGAACTTCATAACATTGAAGTACCTTTTATCAAAGCAGAAATTGATGTTGTGATTGCTAAAATGCCCAGATATAAGTCTCCAGGACCTGATGGTTTCAATGTTGCTTTCCTCAAAGCTTGTTGGGATATTGTGGCACCAGACTTTTATAAACTAATTGCAGATTTTCATGTTGGTACCATCAATATGCAAAAAATCAACTACTCTTTTATTACAGCCATACCTAAAAATACTTTGCTGCTTCACCAAGAGAATTCAGGCCTATTTCCCTTCTGAATTGCACCCTCAAGATTATTACCAAGCTCTTGGCAAACAAATTACAAAAGATCATTCTGACCCTGGTTCATGAAAACCAATATGGTTTCCTTAATGATAGAAGCATTTAGGATTGCCTTGCATGGTCCTTTGAGTATATCTATCAGTGCCAACAATCAAAAAGAGAGATCGAACTCCTAAAGTTGGATTTTGAAAAGGCTTTTGATATGTTGAGTCATGACACGATTCTGGAGATTCTAGAAGCTACAGGATTTGGACAGAGATGGTTAAACTGGATTAGGATGATCTATAGTTCAGGTCATTCTTCTATTTTGCGTAATGGAGTACCTGGCTCGAGGGCGCCTTCGTGGAAACCATCAAAGGGTGGCAATTGGGGTGGTTCTACATCACCGAGAAGCGTGACCCTGAATGGGCAATGGCCCCCGAATTCCGATCTGGCATCCCCACACGGCTCACCTCATGGAAAGAGACGGGCCTATCATGGGGTAACTCGACAGAGGTAACCGCACTCTAAACCTGCGTCAAAGACCTGATCGACAGGAAGGTTAAACTTGTCACCGTAGTCCAGGTCATGCTCTTCTGCCGGATCCTCCTGTGTCAACGACGGGCTTTTAATTTGTGGGAATTCGACCCGGCCCAGCACCGAACTTTGTCCAGGCTCTTCGACACAATGCACGAAGATGCCTGGAAGGTGCTTTTCAAGAGCTCCGAGGTTCACCCTCCCATTACCAAGGATCACGGATTCTGTGTGAAGCGCCAAGCCAGTGCGGTAAGCTTAATTTACGCATTATAGGGTACATGCTTTTCATAGTTTGACTCTATGTGGGATCTAAACTCCCATTCCTTTAATAGGACTGGCAGAAGAAGGCCGGACAGATCGACTATCCGGCTCCTTTGCCCGAAGGCCCAGCAGACGCCCGCTTGGCAAAGCTGCTGGTTCCGGCACCTCACGTGGTGCCGGAGAAGAAGGTCAAGAAAAAGGCCACGGGGACTCGAAAGAGTTCCCGGCGCCTGGTGGTGTCGGATTCATCGCCCGACGACCCCGAAGCGCACTCCACCTCTGAGAAGGAGGAAGAAGAAGCCTCTCCCCCTCCAACGGGGGGAGGAAAGAAAAGGAAGGCCGCCCCAACTAGGGAGGCCGGAGGGCCCAAGAATAGGAAGACCCTTCTTCCGGACTACGCCTCCGACGCCGACGACGGCGGAGAGGAATGGCCATAAAGGGCCAAGCCCCTGGCAAAATCGTAAGTATCCGGATACTAGAATAACTCATGGTGTTCCTCTATTGTACAGTACCTTCTGAAGCTGAATTCAATCATGCAGTCCGCCCAAGGCTTAGCTCGGCGATTCGTCGAGCGGCTCCCTGGATTCGTCGGATGTGAATAGCGCTTCACTCCCGACGGCCTCCTCCCCTCGCCCTATGGACGATGCCGAGGTGGAGTCCCAAAAGGGGCTACACCAGGAGGAGGTGGTCCTGGAGGCGCTGCAAGGCGACCTCCCGGACTCCAGGCCCAAAGGGGATGAAGCCCCAGAGGGATCTAAGTCCGGCCCTGGGCCGGACACCGCTCCGGAACCTTCAGTGATTCCAGAGTCTGGCAGGTGGCCCCCTCGCAAGAAGGGCAAGCCTATGATGCCGGCGGCCTCCGTCCAACCGGAGGCGCCGGACAATTTGCTGGAGGTGCTTAACGACGCCTCCATCGACAAGGAGCACCACACTGTTATGAGTGCGGTGATCCAGAAGGTTCAGCCCGCCAAGAGCGGGCTGACAGAAGCCTGTACAAGCCTTCTAACAGGTTTCGAGGTATGTATTTAAAACATGTAAAAATGTTACCGCATAGACAGTAGTCCCTGATGCTCAGTTTGGTGTTCGGAAAGAAAAACCGGACTGGGGATCTAAAAAGATATACGCAGGAGTCGAACAATAATAATGTCAATATGGGAATGTAGGCTACGCTGCTGACCTATGCCATACTGACTGCGGAGGTCGATGCATTGAAGCAGAACCTCGAGCGGTCCGAGAACGAGCTCGGCCATGCCACAACTGAGGTGGCGGCCCTGAAGGAAGCGCTGTCCAAGGCCAAAGATAATGCGGCCGTGGAGCGCACTGAGCGGGAAAAGCAAGAGGCGCGGGTGGCGGAGGTGCGGTAAGAGCTCGATGCTCTCGTGAAGAAACACGAGGGTTTAGAGCTTGACTCAAGGACGCGAAAGTCTGAGCTTGCCTCGGCACTTGAAAGCGCCAAGTCTGCCAA
Organism: Triticum dicoccoides; assembly: GCF_002162155.2. Classification (NCBI taxonomy): domain Eukaryota; kingdom Viridiplantae; phylum Streptophyta; class Magnoliopsida; order Poales; family Poaceae; genus Triticum; species Triticum dicoccoides. The sequence goes on from NC_041385.1 coordinate 724,041,679, forward strand.
GGCCGAAGCCCAAAAGGCCCTTCAGGAAATTGAGGCGATGAAGAAGATAGCGGCGGGTAAGGCATTCTTTATGCAAAGCAAGCACGTGAAAGTAAATTACCTGTTACTTACCCGAGTCCGGAGCTCTCCAGGAGCATTCACATATCTGCCCCGCAGTGTATCCGATGCCGCCGCATTCTACCGGGCCAAGGAGGGGAGCTCGACAGAGAAAGTGTTCTGGTCTCAGTATGCTGAGGTCGGACTCCCGGTGCCCCTGAGCGACCAGCTGAAGCAGCTGGTCGAGCACCATAAGGCAGCCGAACAGGCCATGAAGGGCCTTGTAGGCCGGCTGTGGCCTGGGGAGGCCCTTCCTGGGAGCTACTTTGGGCTGGTGCGGCGGCTTGTGGATGCCTATCCATGGCTTGAAGTCATCAAGCGCTCCGTATGCATCGAAGGTGCCCGTAGGGCCCTTGCCCGTGCCAAAGTGCACTGGGGCAAGCTGGATGCGGAGAAGCTGGTGAAGGATGGGCCACCAGAGGGGAAGGAGCATCGCCGGCCGGAGATGTATTATGAGGGCGTCCTGAAGGGTGCCCGTCTTATAGCGGACGAATGTACAAGGGATGTAATTTTTGAGTAAACCCGCTCGTTTTTGTCCTGTGCGCTGAAAACTTGTTCATATGTGCTAAGCAACGCTTTTTGAATTTAAAATATTACCTTCTGTGCGGTTGTTTATGAAATCTGAGAGATGCAAGTCATCGGCTTCTACCCCCATGCCATGAGTGCTGGGGTGTTCGGGATAAACCTGAGCGCTCTTGTTCCCATTCTTGGGTCCATCGAGGGAGGCGCTCAGCACAATGAACAAGGCAATCGGACTTATAATGCTTTATCACTCTCACTTAGCCATATAATTCTATAATTTTAAATTTCGGTGAAGCCCCTAGTATTTGGAAGACCGAGTTCGGGGCGGTATCCACGCCTAGGCCGGACAAAGCCAGTTCCTCGCTCTAAGCAGCATAAGTCTTTAAGGACTCGAAAAACCTCTCGAACAGCGACCGGTCTCTCGGCCTATCATGACGGTCAGTTTTAGCTTGCTCTACTGAGGTGTTAACCCAGCTCAACTGGGGCACAATCGCAGTAGTTCTCCCAGCGCTACCTTAGCCGACATAGCGGAACGCAAGGTACCAAAACATGGGAGCCGGGCAAACCCAACTATTGACCCAAGACATGATTCGGAGCCGATGCATATAATGCTATAAGTTCAGGGTGCCGCACTCATGAGAGTGTTCGGTCTTCTCACACCGCATTATGGGGTACTTAAGCCCCTGGTGTATTGGCCGTACCAAAGTGTACGGTTGCATAATGTCATAACTGAACATATTCGTATATAAAAAAATGAGTGCAATAATAGACAAGAGCTATGTATTGTTTATTAAAAGGGCTGCTATGAGAGCAAAACGATACGAATAGTGCGGTACGCAAGAGATGGTATTATTTGACATGTCCCCCTCCAGGGGCAAGCTGCGAGACTTTAAGTAAGACAGGTATTTAGCTCGTTATAGAGACCACCTGGGCATTTGACGTGGCTTGTTGTCTCCCTGGCTGTTGCATTGTGTGTTCGGCGATTGTACTGCCGGACAGGCTTTTCGAATAGTGGAGTCTGGAAAGTATATAAAAATTGAAAAAAAAGAAATCGCAAAATCAGGAGCCCCTAGTGCGGTTGAGCCGCAATCTGGGCGTGCCGTGGTTGTGCCCCTCCCTTTATGCCCATGGTATTTCCAGAGTGTAATTATGTACGCATGGTACTGGTATCGCAATTTCGCGAGGGCTGGGATTGGGGACGCACTGCTATGCTTGCTCGGAATGTGCCAGACGGTCTTGTTGTAGGTTACTTCGGGCGCGCTTGATGTTGTCCGGACGTTTAACAGCCGGACTGGAGAATTTCCTTGAGAGGCTACTTTCTACTTCCGCCGCTAGGGCCGCCGTGTGCTCCTCTGTTCGGAGAGAGCGTTTAGTGTTTCCATTGACTGTAATGACTCCGCGAGGGCCTGGCATCTTGAGCTTGAGATATGCGTAGTGCGGCACCACATTGAATTTTGCGAATGTGGTTCGTCCGAGCAGGGCGTGATAGCCCCTGCGGAATGGGACTATGTCGAAGATTAACTCTTCGCTTCGGAAATTATCCGGGGATCTGAAGACCACTTCGAGTGTAACTGAGCCTGTACAGCTAGCCTCTACACCTGGTATGACGCCCTTAAAGGTCGTCTTTGTGGGTTTAATCCTTGAGGGATCTATGCCCATTTTCCGCACTGTATCCTGATAAAGCAGGTTCAGGTTGCTGCCGCCGTCCATGAGGACTCTAGTGAGTTGAAAACCGTCAATGATTGGGTCTAGGACCAATACGGCGAATCCGCCGTGACGAATGCTAGTGGGGTGGTCCCTTCGATCAAAAGTGATCGGGTAGGAGGACCATGGGTTGAACTTTGGGGCGACGGGCTCCAACGCATATACGTCCCTGAGCGCACGCTTCCGTTCCTTTTTGGGGATGTGGGTTGCGTATATCATGTTCACCGTCCGCACTTGTGGGGGAAAGCCCTACTGTCCTCTGTTGTTCGGCGGTCGGGGCTCCTCCTCGTCATCGCTATGCAGCCCCTTGTCTCTGTTTTCGGCACTTAACTTGCCTGCCTGCTTGAACACCCAACAATCCCTGTTGGTGTGATTGGCTGGTTGTTTGGGGGTGCCGTGTATCTGGCACGAGCGATCGAGTATCCGGTCTAAACTGGATGGGCCCAAAGGATTTCTTTTGAATGGCTTCTTCTGCTGACCGGGTTTAGAGCCTTTGAATCCGGCATTGAGTGTTGTATCCTCAGGATTGTCGCCATTAATGCGGCGCTTGTGCTTGTTATGACGTGACCTGCCATAGTTGTCCTTGGTATCCGAATTACCAGGGCTCTTGGTCATGTTATTACTACGAGCCAGCCAGCTGTCTTCTCCGGCGCAAAAGCGGGTCATGAGTGTTGTGAGGGCTGCCATGGATTTCGGCTTTTCCTGTCCTAGGTGCCGGGCAAGCCATTCGTCTCGGATGTTATGTTTGAAGGCTGCAAGGGCCTCTGCGTCCGGACAGTCGACTATTTGATTTTTCTTGGTTAGGAACCGTGTCCAGAATTGTCTGGCCGATTCCTCTGGCTGCTGAATAATGTGGCTTAGGTCATCAGCGTCTGGTGGTCGCACATAAGTGCCCTGGAAGTTGTCAAGGAATGCGGATTCCAGGTCCTCCCAGCAACCAATTGACTCTGCTGGCAAGCTGTTAAGCCAATGCCGAGCTGGTCCTTTAAGCTTGAGCGGGACGTATTTGATTGCGTGTAGATCATCACCGTGGGCCATGTGGATATGAAGGAGATAATCCTCGATCCATACCGCGGGATCTGTTGTGCCATCGTATGATTCAATGTTAATGGGTCTAAACCCTCAGGGATTTGATGATCCATTAGTTCATCTGTGAAGCATAGTGGGTGTGCGGCGCCTCTGTACTGTGCTATATCACGACGTAGCTCGGATGAGCTTTGTCTGTTGTGTTCGGCCTGGCCGTATTTGCCATATCCAGCGTGACGGTTATCGTCACGTGCCGTGGGGCGCCCGCGCAATCCGTAGATCGATCTTGTTTGCCTTGCCTTGTCCTCCAATATGTCTCGCAGGTCCAGCGCGTTTCCTCGTGCCTTGGTACTTTTTGAGCGGCGCCGGGGTGCGGCTTGAGTTGAGGGCCGAAAGGCCTCTCTGTCGGGGCCACGGTGTGGGCGATCGGCCGCATCATGCGCTGGTGATGTAGGTTTAGTTGCTTCCTCCTCTAGTTGGGGTAGCAGTCTGTGCTTTGGGTAGCTCTTGGAGGGGCATTCGAGTTTGTACTCTTCGGCCGCCAGGTCTTCAGTCCATCTATCGGCTATCAAATCTTGGTCAGCTCTAAGCTGCTGCTGTTTTTTCTTGAGGCTGCTTGCCGTGGCCATAAGCCTACGTTTGAAACGCTCTTGTTCGACGGTATCCTCTGGAACGACAAATTCGTCGTCGTCGAGGCTTGCCTCGTCTTTAGAGGGAGGCATGTAATTGTCGTCCTCGGCCTCTCTATCTGCCGCTCTCTTATGAGGGCTGGCTTCACCCTCCTCCTGCGCTGAATCCGGCTGGAGGGGGTTGTCTTCGGCACTTTCCGGGGTGTTATTGTCTCCGGTGCCGGAATCGCCGTTTTTGCTGTGGCGGGATTTAGAGTGGTGTCGCTGATGTCGGCGTTTAGGCTGTTTCTTGGAGGAGTCATACTCCATTGTTCCATCGCCGTTCCGTTCCTTTGGGGTGTCCACCATGTATATGTCATGTGACGAGGTGGCTTTCCAGTCCCCTATAGGCGCTGGTTCTTGATCGTCTCCTTCATCGGCGTCCATACCATCGATGTCTTCGGAGTCGAAGTCGAGCATGTCGGTTAAATCATCGACAGTGGCTACAAAGTGGGTGGTGGGTGGGCTTCGAATTTCTTCATTGTCCGCATCCCAACCTTGCTGACCATAGTCCGGCCAGGGCTCTCCTGACAAAGAGAGAGACTTTAGCGAATTCAGGATGTCACCAAAGGGCGAGTGCTGAAAGATGTCCGCGGCGGTGAACTCCATGATCGGAGCCCAATTGGATTCGATAGGAAGGGGTGCGGAAGATTCGGAATCCAGAAAGGAGTCCGCCACCTTGGAGTCACGCGCTTCACAAAGGACAAGGCTGGTATTCGGCTCGATTGCCGTAGAGATTGCAGCCCCCGAGGCGGTGTCCAACCATCCATCCCCGATTGGCGCAGTCGGCTCTGAGCTAAGGGTCAGAGCGGACGCCTGAGCGGCACGCTGGGCACTGTCCGGAGGCAGAGCTAGATCATGCCCATCGTGACAGCGCGGCACGCTCGGCTGTGGCTCGAATCCGTCGAAGATCAAGTCTCCGCGGATGTCAGCCGTGTAGTTTAAACTTCCAAATCTGACCTGATGGCCAGGGGCATAGCTTTCGATCTGCTCCAGATGGCCAAGTGAATTGGCCCGAAGTGTAAAACCGCCGAATACGAAGATATGTCCGGGGAGAAAAGTCTCAACCTCGATCGCGTTGTGGTTGATGATCGAAGAAGCCATCGGGCCTAAAGGTGACGACATAGAGGAACTCTCAATGAAAGCACCAATGTCGGTGTCCAAACCGGCGGATCTCGGGTAGGGGGTCCCGAACTGTGTGTCTAGGCGGATGGTAATAGGAGACAAGGGACACGATGTTTTTACCCAGGTTCGGGCCCTCTCGATGGAGGTAAAACCCTACTCCTGCTTGATTAATATTGATGATATGGGTAGTACAAGAGTTGATCTACCATGAGATCAGAGAGGCTAAACACTAGAAGCTAGCCTATGGTATGATTGTTTTTCGTCCTACGGACTAAAACCCTCCGGTTTATATAGACACCAGAGAGGGCTAGGGTTAGACAGAGTCGGTTACAATGGGAGGAGATCTACATATCGTATCGCCAAGCTTGCCTTCCACGCCAAGGAAAGTCCTATCCGGACACGGGACGAAGTCTTCAATCTTGTATCTTCATAGTCCAGGAGTCCGGCCAAAGGTCATAGTCCGGCCATCCGGACACCCCCTAATCCAGGACTCCCTCACTCCTCCCGAGGGATTTTTCCCTTCTCTGCCATAGAGAATCTCCTGATCGGCGCCATGCGCACTACTGCAAGACGGAGAAGAAGAAAGAGTGGGCAGCGAGAAGATGGAGATGAGCGAGGGGGGCTCTGCCCCTCCCCCTCATTTATAGCCAAATGGAGGCCAACTAGTGGCCTCCACGATCCCACGCAATGATGATTTTTCCTGCATGCAGCAGGGACTTGTCAAGTCAAACAGTTGCCAAGGCCGCATGGGGAAGCAGAGACGTACATGTCCCATCAATCGCCATGCGTCGACCAAGGCCGCAGGTGGTTAGGGCCCGCGGTGCTCTGCACTTGCCCTTTGGATTCGCACGAAGCCAAGTCCGAGCGTGCCTTGGGCCCGGTGGCTACTGTCAGCATTCTGGGAACGGGTGTACCAAGAATTGCCTGCCTGCAGCCCATGCTGTGGCTCCATCAACGGCCTTGTACGACCCAGCTTCGACATCGACAACTCAAGACCTACGCGAGGGGCCAAGCCTCACGAGGCAGATGACACTAAGACCTCCAGAAGGAGCATACCCCTCAGGCTAGCTCTCGAGGAGCACAGATTTCCATGCAAACCTAACCTCACGAGGTTCAGGTGACGTGAGCCATGACGACCAAGGCCAGACGGGCACCAGCGGGAGCAGTGTATTAGTTTCCTCTTTGGTACTAAGGAGGCAAGCGCAGGCGCGGAGTCACGAGGAATCAACCAAAGCTTTCCATTCCCATGTAACAAGACCAGGAAGACCAGGACAGCAGGACGAAGGTCATTACCGAGCCCACTGCAGCATCACGACCAGAGGCTTTTGCAGGGGAAGACTACTTTCGTCAGGATAAGATGTACTAGTTGTCTCCCTTTGAATTTGGCTCTTTTGGGATCCCTTCCCTCCTACATTTGGGAAGAGGACCAAGGGCACTATAAATAGGACCTAGCCACCACCATAGAGGGGATTGGATCCATTCCACCCTCACCAGCTCACCAGCTCACTTGAGCCCAAGAATACACCTCCTTAGGTGCTTCTCCACTGTACTAGTTCATCCTCAGCCCCTCGAGGCTAGTCCACCATAAAGCAGGAGTAGGGTTTTAAACCGCAAGGTGACCTGAACCAGGGTAACTGTTGTGTCCCCTTTCCCTTGAGTTTGACAAGCTAGGCTGTGGGATTGGCGAGTAGGCAGACTGGGGAGGTTGAGTTCTTCGCACGCACCCGAGAGTTTGAACCTCTCAAGGGTTTGCGGAACCTGAAATCCAACAACAACCCCCCTTAGGCGTGCACAGGTGGGTAGTCCCCACCTGGTGGCACCACCGACTCCAACCCTGATAATATAAAATCAAATATTTGGGAAAAATTCAGGGAGGAAGAATTATCATGTTTCACGAGACAGAGCCGCCGCCACCTCCTTTTCTTCATCGGGAACCCAGATTTGGAGTCCGTTTGGTGCTCCAGAGAGGGTGGTCTTTGATCTTCGTCATCACCAACCATTCTCCATCGCCAATTCCATGATGCTCCCCACCGGGAGGGTGTAATTCCTTCGTAGGCTTGCTGGTCGATGAGGAATTGGACGAGATTCATCATGTTATCGAGTTAGTTTTGTTAGGGCTTGATCCCTAGTATCCCTTATGTTTTGAGATTGATGTTGCTATGACTTTGCCATGCTTAATGCTTGTCACTTTGGGCCCGGGTGCCATGATTTCAAATCTGAACCGTTTATGTTATCACCATTATATCTATGTTCTTGATCCTATCTTGCAAGTTATAGTCACCTACTATGTGTTATGGTCCTTAAACCCCGGAGTGACAGAAGTCGGGATACTATCCGTTGATGACCGTAGTTTGAGGAGTTCATGTATTCACTATGTGTTAATACTTTGTTCTGGTTCTCTATTAAAGGAGGCCTTAATATCGCTTAGTTTCCAATTGGACCCCGCTGCCACAGGAGGGTAGAACAAAAGATTCCATGCAAGTTCTTTCCATAAGCACGTATGACAATTTACGGAATACATGCCTACATTATATTTATGAACTGGAGCTAGTGCCGTATCGCCCTAGGTTATGTTTGTTATATAATGAATATCATCCAACGAATTCACCGATCCAATCCCTATGAATTTCTCTTATATTGCACTTGCTACAAAATCATTGCTACTACTTCTACTATCACTATTGCTATTGCTACTAGTATTAAAACTATCATACTACTTTGCTACTGATCACTTTGCTGCAGATAATGAATCTCCAGGTGTGGTTGAATTGACAAGTCAGCTGCTAATACTTGCAATTATTCTTTGGCCCCCCTTGTGTCGAATCTATAAATTTGGGTTGAATACTCTACCCTTGAAAACTGTTGCGATCACCTATAATTGTGGGTTATCAAGCCTTTTTTTTTTGGCGTCATTGCCGGGGAGCATAGCTATATTTGTTGAGTCACTTGGGATTATTATCAAATTATCACTATGAAGGATCTAAAGGATAACAAGACTAAAATTTTTCACTCTAAGACGAGAGGAGGTAAGGAACTGCCATCTAGCTCTGCACTCGATTCAACTTTTGTTACGAGTAGACTTGCAACACCACCACATGCTATTAATCCTAATATGTCGCAAGTTATTGATGATGCTACTTCTATGAATGCTACTCATGATGATGGTTGTACCTTGCTTAATGATAATGTGCCACTAGGGGAATTTCTTGATGAACAAATTGCTAGAGTAAGACAGAATGAGATTGTTGAAACTGATGAAGAGCTTGAAATTTAAAATCTTGAAACACCTATTAGACAGCTCTCCTAGTTATGGATCGCCTAAAGTACCTGAAGGTTAAGTTATGGATGAGAAGACAGCTAGAGATTTTTATGCTTGCAATGATAGAGATGATCTTAAAAAATTATTATGAAAACTGAAAGAGAAATATTTGAATGCTATAATGAAATGTAACCCCCAGTTTGTACTTCTCCTATCTTTGTTGATGATAAGGATTATGAATTCTCTGTCGAATCAGAGTTGATTACTTTTGTTGAATCTGATCCTTTCCATGGTAATGAAAGTGAAACTATTGTGGCACATCTTACCAAGTTGAATGATATAGCCACCCTATTTGCTCATGATGAGAAGATTCACTATTATTATATTCTCAAATTATTTCCGTTCTCATTAAAGGGTGATGCTAAGACTTGGTACAATACTCTTGCTCCTGGTTGTGTGTCCCTATGATATGATTTATGACTTCTCTAGAAAAAAAATACTGCTCATAAGAAACAAGCTGCCTTACATGAAATATTTAACCTTGTGCAGATTGAAGAAGAGAGTCCCACAAGCTTGGGGGAGGCTTATCCAATTGCTAAATTCTTTGCCTGATAATCCACTTAAAAATGAAATACTTGATATCTTCTATAATGGACTAACGGATGCTTCTAGGGACTTCCTAGATAGTTGCGCTGGTTGTGTTTTCAGGGAACGAACTATTGGACAAGCTGAGGAATTATTGAATAACATATTGAAAAATTATGATGATTGGACTCTTCCTGAACCACCACCTAAACCCACTCCAAATAAGAGGGTATCTTATATCTCAGTCCTAAAGATATGCAAGAGGCAAAGAAATCTATGAAGGAAAAAGGTATTAAAGCTGAGGATGTCAAAATTTTACCTCCTGTTGAACAAATACATGGGCTTGAAACACCATCACCTAAGGTGGTAAAGGTAAACTCTTTATTGAATTTTGATGAAGGTGATATCCCTTATAAAAGCATCCTAGTAATGCCTTTATGAGTTTGATAATTATATTATAAAATAAGATCACTTCAATGCAAATGTTGTGAAACAATTGAAATACAACTCTGATATGATTGCCCGCTTAAGTGACTTGTTATTTAGAATCTCAAATGATGTTAGAGGTGTAGGAAAACATGAATCTATGGTTAGAACCCAGTTAGAACAAGTTGCTAAATCTCAAAGAGAATTTCTTGATGAAATGAACAATAATATCAATGATCATGTTGTTAGAGTAATGGCTAGAGGGGGTAGAATGACTCAGGAACCACTCTATCCTGGGGGACACCCAAAAAGAATTGAACAAGACTCTGAAGGAGTTAACACTGATGCACCTAGTCCTTATAAAAAGAAAAAGAACAAGAAGAATGATAGGACTTTGCATGCCTCTAGTGAACCTGAAGTAGAAAAAAACCCTGATAATAATGAAGTCTCTATCTCTGATGCTGAAACTCAATCTGTTAATGAACACTCACCTTCCAATGATGAAAATATAATGATGAGGTTCATGAAGACACTCCAACAAATAATAAATAACTATATAATGATGTTGAAATAGAACTAGTTGTTGATCCTGATAACCCATAACCCAAGAATAAAAAAGGGACCTTGTTGCTAGAAAACGTGGTAAGGAAAGAGAACCATGGGTTCAAAAACCTATGCCTTCCAGCTAAATCAACTAAGAAGAAGGATGATGAAGAATTTGAACACTTTGTTGAAATGCTTAAGCCAGTCTTTTTGCATATCCGCTTGACTGATATCTTGAAAATGCCTCCTTATGCAAAATACATGAAAGACATCATCACCAGTAAGAGAAAAATATAGGAAGCTGAAATCTCCACCATGCTTGATAATTATTCTTTTGAGGATGGAGTACCTAAGAAACTTGGAGATCCGGGAATACCAACTATACCTTGCTCCATCAAAAGAAACTTTGTTAAAACGGCCTTATGTGATTTAGGAGCTGGTGTTAGTGTTATGCCTTTCACTTTACATGAAAGACTTGATTTGAATAAGCTCACACCTACCAAAATATCTCTGCAAATGGGTGACAAATCAACTGCCAAACCTGTCGGTATCTGTGAGGATGTGCCTGTTATTGTTGCAAATGTTACTATCTTGACAGACTTTGTTATACTTGAGATGCCCGAGGACGACAACATGTCGATTATCCTTAGTAGAACCTTCTTTAATACTGCAGGGGCTGTTATTGATTGTAATAAAAGCTAGGTCACTTTTCATAGCATACGGTATACTTCCCGAGGAAACAATTCGAGGTGAATGGTATTAATGTGATTGAATCTCCGAGAATCAATATTGGAAGATTTAAACTACCTCTACCTACTGCCAAAAAGAAATATGAAATGCTTATTGTTGGGGACACTCATATCCCCATTGAGGTAACTTAGTGTTTTACGAAAGTTCTTCGGTTTCATGCTAATCGGAAGTGGTTGTCAATAAGACTTGATCAACCTTATTAATGAATCATTTTTGAGAGGTATGAAGTTGATGAATTTAGTGAGCACTACATTCTGCCCTTACCTTTTGTTTTCTGTTTTTTCTTAGTTAAATAAAATAAAATCCCATGTCTTGCATGTTTTCTGACTTTTCCATGCAATAAAAAATAACCCAAAAATAAAAGTTCTCAGAATACCTTGAAAATTTAATACGATTTTTATTATTATTTCAGAATGTTTAGTGCAAATAACATGACAGGGAGGTGCTCTAGGTGGGCACAACCCACCTAGGCGCGCCAGCACCCCCAGGCGCACCCTGGTGTGGTGTGGTCCCCATGTGGGCCCCCTTACTTATCTCTTTAGCCCATGTCACCACCTACCTCCATAAAAAATCACCATTGCTCTCTCTCTCTCGCTCTCTCTCTCTTTCTCTCTCTCTCTCTCTCTCTCTCTCTCTCTCTCTCTCTCTCCCTCGTGTTCTTGCTCTCAAACTCACGGACTTCGATCTCTTTGCTCGCAGCTCCGTTTCTGAAACTGTTTTGGGGGATTGCTACTTGGTATGTGACTCCTCCATTGGTCCAATTAGTTTTTGCTTTAGTGGTTTATATTTTGAATAATGATTTACTCTTGGTGCTGCTGTAGATGAGGTTGCATGTTGAATTCTTAGAGTTCTAAGTAGTTTGAATGCTTGATATGATCTCTATGCATCCCTATAAGTAGTTACTATCAATCTTCTGAAGTTTTGTTCACAAAAACTGTGACACAAAAAAATTCAGAAAATTGTACGCAAATATGATGAACCTCTTTGGAAGGAGTTCTTCGAGGCGGAGGTCCTCGGAGGCATATTCTAGTAGCAGCTCCATTCGTCGGTCTTATGTTGAACCAAGTGCAAATTCTATACGGGATGCTGCCACTAAATCATGTTTATGGCCGTGCAATGATTTCATGGTCATGGACGGTATTAAGGAAGAATTTGTTCAATATATTCACACTACCGAGCTCGGTCCCTACATCGAAGATAAGTGCAACCAACACCTCAGCCTCACTGAATCAATTACTAAAGAATTTAAATTCCATCCTCGTGAGTCTAGAGTATCATTTAAATTGTATGAAAATTCATTTACTATACCTTTGGAAACCCTTTCTAATCACTACAAGATTCCATTTTGGGGTTCATTGGACGAACCACCAAGGTCAGAATTTGAGATATTCTTGACTAGCCTTTGCTATGGTGAGACTAGAGGAGTGACGCAAGGTAGAATAAAGAGCATCCATTTTCCCGCATTTCAATACTTCATACTATTTAATGGAAAATGCTTTGTAGGCAAACAAGATTGTAGTACACTCTGTGCTCCTAACTTGAGCCTCATATGCACCACTCTCACCGGTGACAAAAGCTATAACCTTGGAGCGATTGTTGCACGTAGGTTGCAACACAGTGCTGGTAGTGGTTATTTTTATGGTGAGATTTATGCCACATGTTTAGCGAGGGAGATGGGTGTTTCACCATGGCCTTATTACCCTATATTACCCACATAGTATTTAGACTTTGACACAATGAAACGCCATAGGTTCCTTACTGGTGAAACCCATAATTATACATATAACCTGTTGTTTAATAAACAGTCCGTTGTGGACACCTTTTTGCCTACACTTGCTCTCTGTGATGTTCACACCAAGAGAAGATATTATGTTCTTGAGAGCGAGGCCCGAGCGCATAACGCGGAGGTTATGGCTGCTCGGCAGGCTGAGGCGGCTGCACCTAGAGCATCTGCGAGCTATCATTCTGACCACTACGCAAGCTAACGACGGTGATTACCGAGTTAGGCCAAAACCTAAGATTGGTGGAGTATGTATTTCCATTGACATGACATTCATGTTTACACATTCCATTCCAGTTGCCGGTGTCCACAGTTTTTCATTGTACTATCCATGTTAGATTTATTTTCTCGCTTTCTTCTTGTGTGTTTGAAAAACTTTGAGAAAGTCCAAAAATATCTCTTGCTTCTTTTCGGCTTTTCTTTCTAGTTTCATTAGTTGTAGTATTAAAAGAAAACCCAAAAATATTTCCTTGTTCTTCTTTTACTTGTTGGGAGCTTTCCCGTGTAAATAGTTTTATCATTTTTTTATTCTCTCTGTAGTTTTCTTTCTTCTATAAAAACTAAAAACTCCAAATATACTTCAGTGTGTTTCTCTGAATTTTTTTTCCATTTTTATTGAGTCACACCGAGGATAAAACCATGATGAAAATGTTGAGTGGCTATGCATTATTGTTGATCTAATAAAGAGCTCAAATTGCTTTGTCTTCTCCTCTAGAATAAAGTGTTTGGAGATTCCAGCTTAGTCCATGACACTCTTGCACTATTATCATTTTCATATCATTCGGCCATGCAAGTGAAAGGCAATAATGACGATATTTGATAAACTGGTCGTGGCAAAGAGAAACGGGTATGAACTCAACTTGTTCTATTTTTGTAAATATGTTTAACCTAGTATCCATGATTCAGCCAATTATGATTAAACATGTTTGCAATGACCCTTAGAGATTATAGTTTCTCATGACATGCTTAAGTAGCTAGTAGTGCATAATGATTTATCTTGGATGTAAACATCAAGTTAAAATGATTGTGATGTTGTATGATGATATGGTATCCTCCTCTGAATGTTCGAGTGGCTTGACTGGGCACATGTTCATGCATGTAGTTGAATCAATACCAACATAGCATGTATGATATTTATTTTCCTGGTGTTCATATCCTACTCATGCTAGTATCCAATGTTACTTATGCATAATGAATGCTCATGACCGTTTTCGCTCTCTAGCTGGCCGCTTCTCAACCTATTTGCTATCCTTCCCTGTACTAAGCAGGAATACTACTTGTGCATCAAAATCCTGAAACCCAAGTTATTCGAGATGAGTTCACCATACCTACCTATATGCGGCATTACCCTGCCGTCCTACATAAATTTGCATGTGCCACCTCTAAAAACTTCAAACAAATATCCGTTTTTTTGCGCCTGGAATGTTCATAGAGTGACAGGAGGTAGTCAGTATATTCCATGTTAAGCGGGTTATTCTCATGATGAGTGTTGATTCACTCGTCCTTGCACGAGGGGGGCGGTAATAGGGATTCCTAGTCCCGAATTCAAATTGCAAATATTTAAACAAAACTCCGCCAGGACTGTTGTTGGTATGGACGGTACCCGTTGTTTCGGATCAGCTATGGAGTGTGAATGTTGGTGGAGGGGGAGTAAAACTTTACTTTTATCACTTGGGAACCGCCACTAATGTGTTTTCCATGGAAGATACCGATAACTAATGGTCGCGAAGTAAACAAGAAGGGTGAATTTCTCAAAATTTTATTTACCTTTGTTTTAAAACTTGAGCTCTCGCACCTCTGCAAATCACTGCTTCCCTCTGCGAAGTGACTATCTATTTACTTTTATGTTGTGCCATCACCTTCTCAAATAAGCGCCAGGACTAGAGAGCACTATTGTCATCCGTGTAGCTAATGTTGGGTGCATCATGACTGGATCTTTTCTACCATGAATTACAATGTTTAGTCGTTGCTTGAACTCTGGAGGTGCTCTGCATTTATGTTTTGTGGTCTCAGAGAGGGCTAGTGAGATACCACTATTGTCATATTATATCATGGTTGTTTTGACAAAGTGTTGTCATTTGAGATATCTTATTATTGCTCGCTAGTTGATTATGCCATTGATATGAGTTAATGTAATTTTTAAGAGTTATTGTCGACATGGTTAGGCACAACCTTAGCTGAAAACCTAGGTCCCACTTAAGCTTATTTATATAAACAATAGCAAAAGAGTTCGTAAAAGTTTTTATTTTGCACTTTCAGTTTATCAACTAAATTGCTTGAGGGCAAGCAAACGTTTAAGCTTGGGGGAGTTGATACTTCTCCGTCGTATCTACTTTTCCTAACACTTTTCCTCTTGTTTTGGACTCTAATTTGCATGATTTGAATGAAACTAACCCGGAATGATGTTGTTCTCAACAGGACTACCATGGTGTTATTTTTGTGCAGAAATAAAAGTTCTCGGATTGGAATGAGACTTTGAGAGGATTTTCTATATAATAAAACAGAATTTCTAGAGCCAAAAACCACCGGAGGGGGGCACTTGGGTGGGCACAACCCACTAGGGTGCCCCCTCCCCCCTCAAGCATGCCCGAGTGGGTTGTCCCCTCATAGTGGCCCTGTAGACTCCAACCCTGATACTATAAAATCACATATTTGGAGAAATAATTAGAGAGGAATAATTATCATGTTTCACAAGATGGAGCTGCCGCCACCTCCTGTTCTTCATCGGGAGGCCGGATCTGGAGTCCGTTTGGGGCTCCACAGAGGGGGGATCTTAGACATTCGTCATCACCAACCCATCTACATTGCCAATTCCATGATGCTCCCCACCGGGAGTGAGTAATTCCTTCATTGGCTTGTTGGTAGATGAGGAGTTGGATGATATTGATCATGTAATCGAGTTAGTTTTGTTAGGGCTTGATCCCTAGTATCCATTATGTTCTGAGATTGATGTTGCTATGACTTTGCCATGCTTAATGCTTGTCACTTTGGGCCCGGGTGCCATGATTTCAGATCTGAACCGTTTATGATTTCATCATTATATCCATGTGTTAGATCCGATCTTGCAAGTTATAGTCACCTACTACGGTTATGATCCGACAACCTCGGAGTGACAACAACTGGGCCCACTCTCGGTGATGACCGTAGTTTGAGGAGTTCATGTATTCACTATGTCCTAATGCTTTGTTCCGGTTCTCTATTAAAAGGAGGCCTTAACATCCCTTAGTTTCTAATATGGACCCTGCTGCCACGGGAGGGTAGGACAAAAGATGTCATGCATGTTCTTTTAATAAAGCACGTATGACTATTTACGGAATACATGCCTACATTATATCGATGAAGTAGAGCTAGTGTCGTATCGCCCTAGGTTATAACTGTCACATGATGAATATCATCCAACAAGTCACTTATCCAATGCGTATGAATTTATCATATATTGTTCTTGCTAAGTTACTACTATTGTTACTGCTATCGTTACTGCTACAATATCACTGATATCACTGTTACCATTAACGTTGCGGCTGTTACTACTATCAAAACTATCAAACTACTTTGCTACTGATCACTTTGCTGCAGATAATTAATCTCCAGGTGTGGTTGAATTGACAACTCAGCTGCTAATACCTTCAAATATTCGTTGGCTCCCCTTGTGGTGACTCTATAAATTTGGGTTAAATACTAACCCTCGAAAACTATTGCGATCCCCTATACTTGTGGGTTATCAAGACCTTTTTCTAGCACCGTTGCCGAGGAGCATAGCTATATTTGTTGAGTCACTTGGGATTATTATCATATTATCACTATGAAGAATCTAATGGATCCAAAGACTAAGATAATTCCCTCGAAGACGAGGGGAGGTAAGGAACTGCCATCCAGTTCTGCTTTAGATTCACATTCTGTTATGAGTAAGCTTGCAACACCACCACCACATGCTATTAATTCTGATATGTCGCAAGTTATTGATGATGCTACTTCTACTAGGAATGATGCTTATGATGATGCTAGTACCATGCTTGATAATGATGATGTGCCACTTGGTGAATTTCTTGATGAACAAATTGCTAATGTAATACAACATGATGTTGTTGAATTTGATGATGAGCTTGAAACTGATACTCCTGAAACACTTGCTACAGCTAGCCCCCCGAGATATGAATTACCTAAGGTACTGGAAGGCTATGTTATGAGCGAAGAGGCAACTAGAGATATTCTTTCTTGTGAGGATAGAGATTATATAGAGAAATTATTACACAAGTATAAAGAAAAATCTCTGAATGATAGAATGAAATGTGATCCTAAGTTTGCTACTTCACCTATTGCTATTGTTGATAAGGATTATGAATTCTCTGTCAACACAGAGTAAATTAGTTTTGTTGAATCTGATCCTTTCCATGGTTATGAAACTGAAACTGTTGTGGCACATCTTACTAAGTTGAATGATATAGCCACCCTTTTTACTCATGATGAGAAAACTCGATACTACTTTATTCTCAAATTATTTCCTTTCTCATTAAAGGGTGATGCTAAAGCTTTGTACAATACTCTTGCTCCTGGTTGTGTGCATAGTCACTGGGATATGATTTACTACTTCTCTGGAAAAAAATTCCTGCTCATAAGAAACAAGTTGCCTTATAGGAAATATTTAACTTTGTTCAAAATAAAGAAGAGAGTCTACCACAAGATTGGGGGAGGCTTTGCCAGTTACTTAATGCTTTGCCTGATCATGCTCTTAAGAAAAATGAAATACTTGATATCTTCTATAATGGACTAACCGATGATTCTAGGGACTTCCTAGATAGTTGTGCTGGTTGTGTTTTCAGGGAACGAACTATTTCTCAAGCTGAAGCATTATTGAATAACATATTGAAAAATTATGATGATTGGACTATTCCTGAACCACCGCCTAAACCCACTCCGAAGAAGAGGGGTATCTTATATCTCAGTCCTGAAGATATGCAAGAGGCAAAGAAGTCTATGAAGGAAAATGGTATTAAGGCTGAGGATGTTAAAAATTTACCACCTATTGAAGAAATACATGGGCTTGAAGCACCACCAACACCTAAGGTGGTAGAGGTAAAATCTTTAATGAAATTCAATGATAGTGATTATCCTCATAATAAACATCCTAGTCAACGCCTTTATGAGTTTGACAATTGCATTATAAAGCAAGATCACTTTAATGCAAATGCTATGAAACACTTGTAATATAATTCTGATATGATTGCTACTTGAGTGACTTGTTATTTAGAATATCAAATGATGTTAGAGGTGTTGGAAAACATGCTTCTATGCTGCAAACTTAGTTAGAACAAGTTGCCAAATGACAAAGAGAATTACTTGATGAAATGAATCATAATATACATGACTTTGTTGTTAGAGTTGCAACTAGAGGAGGTAAAATGACTCAAGAACCACTTTATCCTGAGGGACACCCAAAAAGAATTGAACAAGATTCACAAAGAGCTAATGCTAAATTACCTATTCCTTCTAAAAAGAAAAGGAAAAACAAAAATCTTAGGACTTTGCATGCTCCTAGTGAACCTGAAATAGACAAACCTCCTGATAATGAAAATGAAACTTCTATCTCTGATGCTGAAACTCAATCTGATAATGAATATCCACCTGGTGATAATGAAAAAGACAATGATGAGTTCATGAAAACACTCAACCAAATAATGATAAGGAACCAGATAATGATGTTGAGATAGAACCACTTATTGATCTTGATAACCCACAACCTAAGAATAAAATATATGATAAAAGAGACTTTGTTGCTAGAAAACACGGTAAAGAAAGAGAACAGTGGGTTCAAAAACCTATGCCTTTTCCACTGAAGTCAACTAAAAAGAAAGATGATGAAGAATTTGAATGCGTTGCTGAAATGCCGAGGCCAGTCTTTTTGCGTACTCGCTTGACTAACATCTGAAAAATGCCTCTTTTAATGCAAAGTATATGAAAGACGTCATCACAAATAAGAGGAAAATACCACTATGCTTGCTAACTATACTTTTAAAGATGGAGTACCTAAAAAACATGGACATCCGGGTATACCAACTATACCTTGCTGTATCAAAAAGAATTATGCAAAAACTGCTTTGTGTGATTTAGGAGCTGGTGTTTGTGTTATGCATTTCTCTTTATATAAAATACTTGAATTGAATAAACTCACACCCACTGAAATATATTTGCAAATGGCTTACAAATCAACTGCCATACCTATCGGTATCTGTGAGGATGTGCTCATTGTTTTTCCTAACGTGACTATTTTGACTGACTTTGTTATACTTGAGATGACAGAGGACGACAACATGTCGATTATCCTTGGTAGACCCTTCGTGAATACTGCAAGAGCTATTATTGATTGCAATAAAGGCAAGATCACTTTTCATATTAATGGTAATGAGCATACGGTGCACTTTCTGAAGAAACAATTCCAAGTGAATGGTATTAATGTTATTGAAAAATCTCCGACAATAACTATTGGAAGTTTTCAAATACCTCTACCTACTGTAAAAAAGAAAGATGAAATGCTTATTGTTGGGGAAATGCATATCCCCATCAAGGTAAATTAGTGATTTACGGAAGTTCTTTAGTTCCATGCTAATAGAAAGTGGTTGTTAATAAAACTTGATCAACCTTATTAATGAATCATTTTTGAACGGTATGAAGTTGATGAATTTAGTAAGCACTACCTTTTGTCCCTACCTTTTGTTTTTGTGTTTATTAGTTAAATAAAATAAAATGCCATGTTTTGTCTGTTTTCTGAATTTACCGTGCAATAAAAAACTGACCCAAAAATAAAAGTTCTCAAAATGCAGTGAAAATTAAACATGATTTTTTCTGAATATTGAAGAATTTTTGGTCCAAATAATACCATAGGGAGGTGCACCAGGTGGGCACAACCCACCTGGGCGCGCCAGGACCCCAGGCGCACCCTGGTGGGTTGTGGTCCCCACATGGGCCCCCTTACTTATCCCTTTAGCCCACATCATCGCTTACCTCCAGAAAAAAAATCCCCATTGCTCTCTCTCCTGTGTTCTTGAGCTCAAACCCGCGGATTTCGATCTCTTAGCTCAAAGCTCCATTTCTCAAACAGTTTTGGGGGATTGTTTCTTGGTATGTGACTCCACCATTTGTCCAATTAGTTTCTGTTTTACTGGTTTATACATTGAATAATTAGCTACACTTGGTGCTGCTGTAGATGAGCTTGCATGATGAATTATTAGTGATCTAAGTAGTTTGGATGCTTCCTATGGCCACTATGTATCCCTAGGAGTAGTTGCTATCAATTTTGTGAAGTTTCGTTGACAAATTTTTGTCACCTCAAAAAATTTATTTTTCAGAAATTGTATGCGAACATGAATATCTTCAGGAAATTCGGCTCGAGGAAGAACTCAAAGGGTGTTATTGGGGAGTCTTCTGACAGTGATCTCCACCCTCGGTGGTTGGCGGAAGTATGGCCGTGCGAATGGTCATACATCTCGTTCCTACAAGAGGCTGGAATTTTTGAGGAGTTCATGCAATATATTGCTAATGCCAGCCTCACCGACTTCATTGCAGATGAGTGTGATCAGCACCAAATCCTCACAAATATATTTGTTCAAAGTTTTACTTTCCTGCCTAGGAATAATCCTCCTGAAGTGAGCTTTGATTTATATGATGAAAATCATCAGATACCACTGACTGAATTTTGTAACATTTACGTGATCCCTTCTGATGGGGGCTTGGCTGAGCCTAGGCCGGTCGAGTTTGAGGCCTTTTATCGCACTTCGACGGTGGGAGATGAGAGAGGAGTGTCGGCCACCACGGCTGCTAGCTTACACTTTCCCGCTGTACATTATTTTGCTTTATTTGTTGCTAAGTGTCTGCTTGCTACAAACAAAGTAGGCATGCTTAGTGCACCAGACTTTGTTGTTATACGGCAGGCACTGGAGGGTGACAACACTTATAGCTTGGGAGCTATTGTGGCTCGTCGCCTGCGTCTTAATAAATCTCAGGGTCAAATACATGGCGAGATTTTTGCTACTCGTTTGGCGGCTCAAATTGAGGTTGAGATACGCCTTCATGACTATCCTCTAACCAGGGTTTACCTAGACCGAGCAACCATGGATCACCACCCTTTTACTGATGATAGATATCCTAACATCCCTATTTTGTATAACCTGGTTTTTAGTGTGAAGACTCGTGATATTATTCCGTTGCTTGCTCCTGCTTTGTTTGATCCTGTTGCCAGGGGCAGATACATGATTATGCATGCAGAAATCATCGCCTATCGGAACGCTCAGGCTGCTGCGGAGGCAGCACAGGAGGAGCCTCAACAATGGGATGAGTGGATGCCCGCTCCTCAGCACCCCTTCTACCCTCCAGGCTACTGATCGACTACCAAGTTAGGTCAAAAGCCTAAGCTTGAGGGAGTACGTGTTTCCACCGACCATACATTCAAGTCCACATACTTCATTTGTTGGTGTTCACACTTTTTCATTGTATTATCCATGCTTAGATTTATTTTCTTGCTTTCTTCTTGTGTGTTTGAAAAACTAGAAAAACCAAAAAAATTAGTTGTAGCTAGTTTACTTTCTATGCATGCTTAGTAGTAGTATTAAAAAATAAAATCCAAAAAGATTTCCTTGTTCTTATTTTGCTTGTTGGGAGCTTTCCCATGTAAATAGTTTTGCTCGATTTTGCTTTCCCATTTTATTTGCTCGTTCTAGAAAATCAAAAACTCCAAAAATATTTCAGTGTGTTTCTCTAAACTTTTTTTCTTTTTATTTGAGTCTTACCAAGGAGAAGACCACAATGAAAATATTGAGTGGCTCTCATATGAATAATTGTTGAACTAATAAGAGCACATTTTACCTTGTCTTCTCCTGTTGAATAAAATGTTTGCAGACTCCAGCTTAGTCCATGGCACTCTTTCATCATTCTTATTTTCATACCATTCGGTCGTCCATGTGAAAGGCAATAATGACGACATACGATGAACTGGTTGTGGCAGAGAGAAACTGGTGTGAACTCGACTTGTTCTGTTTTTGTAAATATGTTTAATCTAGTATCCGTGATCGAGCCCATTATGATTAAACATGTTTGCAATGACAATTAGATATTATAGTTTCTCATGCCATGCATAAGTAGCTGGGAGTTGATAATGATTTATCTTGGATATCAACATAGCATTAAGATGATTGTGATGTAGTATGATGATATGGTATCCTCCTCTAAATGTTCGAGTGGCTTGACTTGGCACATGTTCATGCATGTAGTTGAATCAAAACCAACATAGCCTCTATGATATTTATGTTCATGGTGCCCATATCCTACTCATGCTAGTGTCCAGTGCTACTTACGCATAATGCATGGTTATGATCGCCGTTGCTCTCTAGCTGGCCGCTTCTTAGTCTTAATTGCTGGCATTTGCCTGTACTAAGTGGGAACTCTTCTTGTACATCAAAAACCTGAACCCAAAGTTATTCCAGATGAGTCCACCATACCTACCTATATGCGGTATTACCATGCCGTCCTAAGTAAATTTTCATGTGCCACATCTAAAAATTTCTAAAAAAATTATCCTTTTTGTGTGTCTGGATCGTTCGTGGAATGACACGAGGTGGTCGGTATCTTCCATGCTAAGCGGGTTATTCTCAGGTTGAGCGTTTATTCACTCGCCATCGCACGAGAAAATGGGCGGTAATAGGGATGCCCAGTCCCAAACTGCAAACATGAAAAGGAGTTCATCTCTGAAATAATCAAACAAAAACTCCCAATGGAGTCAAAACCTTTACATTTCCGCTTGGGAACCACCACTAGCATGCTTAGCATGGAAGATATTGATAACTGATGGTCGTGAAGTGAATAAGAAGGGTGCATATCCCAAAATATCATTTATTTCTGTTTTTAAAATTGAGCTCTAGCACCTCTGCAAATCACTGCTCCCCTTTGCGAATGGACTATCTATTTACTTTTATGTTGTGTCACCACCTTCTAAAACAAGCGCCAGAAACTGAGTAAGGCACAATGGTCATAATTTATGCATTATGTGTAGCTCATATTTGGTGCATCATGACTGGATCTTTTCTACCATGAATTACAATGTTTAGTCGCTGCTTGAACTTTGGAGCTGCTCTGCATTTATGTTTTGTGGTCTTAGAAATGGCTAGCGAGATACCACTATTGTCATATTATATGATAGTTTTTTTGACAACGTGTTGCTGTTTGAGATATTTTATTATTGCTCGCCAGCTGATTATGTCATTGATATGATTTATTATAACCTGTAAATGTTATTGTTGACATGCTTTTTTATAATGTTGGCTGAAAACCTAGGTGTTGTTTAAGCTTATTTATGCAAACAAGAGAAAAAGAGTTCGTAAATGTTTTTCTTTCTCATTTTTAGTTTATCAACTGAATTGCTTGAGGACAAGCAAATGTTTAAGCTTGGGGGAGTTGATATGTCTCCAATGTATCGACTTTTTCTCATGCTTTTCCTCTTGTTTCGGACTCTAATTTGCATGATTTAAATGAAATTAACCCCGGATTGACATTGTTTTCAGCAGAACTACCATGGTGTTGTTTTCTGCAGACATAAAAGTTTTCAGACTGGAACGAAACTTTCCGATGAATTTTTATGGAATAAAAGAGGATTTTTGGAGACAAGACCCACCAAAGAGGGGCCCTGGGTGGGGACAACTGTAGGATCAAAAGTATGTCTAGAGGGGGGTGATTAGACTACCCGACCAAATAAAAATCTAGCCTTTTCCCAATTTTAGTTCTTGGCAGATTTTAGCAACTTAGCACAAGTCAAGCAATCAACCTACACATGCAATTCTAAGAGTATAGCTGCAGAATGTAAACAATTGCATAAGAAGGTAAAGGGAGGAGTTTGAGGAAGCAAACGCAATGGTGACATGGAGATTTTTTATCCGTGGTTCCGATAGGTGGAGCTATCGTACATCCACGTTGATGGAGACTTCAACCCACGAAGGGTAATAGTTGCAAGAGTCCACGGAGGGATCCACCCATGAAGGGTCCATGAAGAAGCAACCTTGTCTATCCCACCATGGTCGTCGCCCACGAAGGACTTGCCTCACTCGGGTAGATCTTCATGAAGTAGGCGATCTCCTTGCCCTTACAAACTCCTTGGTTCAACTCCATAATCTTGATGGAGGCTCCCAAGTGACACCTAACTAATCTAGGAAACACCACTCTCCAAAAGGTAATAGATGGTGTGTTGATGATGAACTCCTTGCTCTTGTGCTTCAAATGAAGATTTGAGTGGAAAGCACCTTGGGGAAGGCTAGAGATCAAGATTTATGTTGTAGGAATGGAATATCTTGATCTCAACACAAGTGTAGGTGGTTCTCTCTCAGAAAATGGATAGTGGAAGTGTAGGCATGTTTTGATGGCTCTCTCCACGAATTAAGAGTGTGTGGAGGCGTATATATAGCCTCCACACAAAATCTAACCGTTACACAAAACTCACCAAACTCAGTGGGACCGAATCGTTAAACTCGGTCAGACCGATTTAGTTCGTAATGTGACCATTAGGTATTTCGGTGGCACCGACATGTCAACTCGATGGAACCGATATCATTAGGGTTAGGGCATAACTAATCTCGGTGAGACCAATTACACAAACTCGGCAAGACCGATTTTGTTAATAAGCTAACTAGAGAGTTGGTCAGGAAAACTCGGTGGGACCGATTCGCTCATCTCGGTTGGACCGAACTGTTATGAAAGGGAAACAGAGAGTTTGCTTTGCAATCTCGGTGGGACCAATCGCTCATCTTGGTTTGACCGAAACGTTACGAAGGGAAACAGAGAGATTACAATCCCATCTCGGTGAGACCGAGATCCCTATCGGTGAGACCGAAAAGACTAGGGCTTCTGGTAGTGGCTATGTTAATTGAACTCGGTGGTGCTGGATAGAAAGATTCGGTAGGGCCGAGTTTGACTTTTAGTTTGGGACATATGTGGATGTGAGAAAGTTGTTGAGGGCTTTGGAGCATATCACTAAGCACTTTGAGCAAGCAAGCCATTAAGCAACACCTCACCCCCTCTTAATAGTCTTGGCTTTCCTATGGACTCAATGTGATCTTGGATCACTAAAAGTAAAAATGTAGAGTCTTGGGCTTTGAGCTTGAGCCAATCCTTTTGTCCTTAGCATTTTGAGGGGTCCACGTTTCTCATCCATGCCATGCCAAACATTGAGCTTTCCTGAAATATTTATCTTG
The DNA here is from genome assembly GCF_002162155.2 of Triticum dicoccoides. Taxonomy (NCBI): domain Eukaryota; kingdom Viridiplantae; phylum Streptophyta; class Magnoliopsida; order Poales; family Poaceae; genus Triticum; species Triticum dicoccoides. The sequence continues at coordinate 724,066,390 of NC_041385.1, forward strand.
AAATAGCATTAGCTCAATGAGATATATGTTGTTAGGAATTACCAAAACCACCCAGTGATAGTTTCACTTTCAATCTCCCCCTTTTTGGTAATTGATGACAACATATAGATCAAAGCTTCGACAAATGATAGTAAGATTGAAAAACATCATCGCTTTGAGAAGTATGTGATAAGTAAGAGCTCCCTTTAAATTTGTGCATTATTTAAAATTTGCTTTGGACCGCAAATGCACAATGTGTTAGGATCATGGGTTACTATTTCATGTCACACACATCTTGGTGGAGCGCTCAAAATGATAGAAGTTAAAAGCATGCAGTCATCACCAAGCAAGTGAATGGTCATAAAAGGATATAAGAGATAATATCATCCAACAAGCATTAAGGTAGCATATGATCAAACACATAATCATTCAAGTATCACACAAAAGACATAGTGTATCAAGCAAACACACAATAAGGATCAAGCAAAGCAAAGAGAGACCAAAAAGCAACACTCTCTATCGAAGACTATGATCTATACATTTTCTCCCCCTTTGGCAACAAGTTACCAAAAAGTTCATAAAAATGCATAGTGCTAAACGACTCTCAGGCTTGGTCTTCATGAGGTGGCGTAGAGATGACTCCAAGGACGAAAGCTTCTGTTGATGTAGCTGGAGCTGGTGGAGTGGCTGCTGGAGCTGGTGGAACTGATGATGTGGCTGCTGGTGCAGATGTAGTAGCTCTCGTATCTGTGACAGGCACTACAGCAGATCTCTGGCTCTTGCGCACTCTATGAAAAGCATCTGTAGTAGACTTGCCCTTCTTCTCCTCCACTTCCTCCTGAAGTTGCTCAACTACTGACTGGATCTCAGTTACCTTGACATCAAGATCATAAAATTTCTGCTCAATGATCCTCTTCAAGCTCTCCTCGTTTTGAATCAGGGTGGCCAAGCCCATCTCAATCCTCAAGGTGGAGGCAATCAAATACCAAGCTGATCTTGCTTGCTCTTCAAGAATACCTGAGATGCTTCTTCAGCTGTTGGCATCTTTCCAACTTTCTATGCCTTTGCCTTCTCTCTCTTCTCATGTTCTTGAGCTGATGATGGTTCATTCTCATCCATGACAACAGTGTTGTCCTTAAAGTCAGGGTAGATGGGCAGGTGCTCCTTATCCAATAGATATTTTCCTTTGCCCATCTTGGAGTTAATGAGCTCCTGAATGTGTGGGGCATACCCAGAAGATCTCTTTTCATCAGCAGCAGTCCTTTTGATTGTCTCCACAATCAGACTCATGACTTTGAACTTTTGAGGCACATCAAATATATGGAGCAAGTTGATAGCATGTCCTCTGATCATCTTGTGATCACCTGACTTGGGCAACAAAGTGTGCCTTAGAATCCAGTTGATGGTAGGCAAACCAGACAATAGATACTGGAAAGATCCAAACTTATGAGTCTCTAAAGCAGCATCTGGGATCTCTCTGTACATGCTAGCCATGGAGTTGTGATCCTTCTTCTTCTTGGCATAGACATCCAAGTCATCTTCACTTTCTTTTGGAGCATTGATCAATTGAGCCCATTCTTCTATAGAGGATTGGTACCTTGTACCTTCTGACATCCAGATGATCTTCCCATCTGGGTAGAAGTGGGCAGTGGAGTAAAACTGCATAACCAGCTCATCATTCCACTTGGTGAGCTCCTGAGCAACAAATGTGTCAACTCCACATGCTTTGAAGCTGTCATATAAACCTTGATAATGATCTTCATTCTTCCTGATGTACTCCCAGTTAGCCATCTCATGTCACACACTATGGGCTTATTGTCAAGCAGGATTGTCTCATAGAAGTATTGTTGTTCCTTTGTGTGGAACCTGTAGTCCACAGCAGTTCTCCTCCTGACAGCATAAGGATCAAACTATCTCCATAATCTCAGTCCTGCATCCTTCTCGAGCTTCATGTCCTCTCCAACTCGATGTGCATCATTGTGGTCAGGGATCTTGGGCTTCAACTTTCTCAAGATAAGTGTATCATCTTCTTTAGCAGCTTCAGGCACTGGGGCCTTGTTCTTCTCTTCAGCTAGAATGCTCCTGGCGTTCCTCTTGGGTGTAGACTTGGGCTTAGGAGCAGCAGCCTTGGGAGCATCTTTGGGCTTAGATGGAGCAGCCCCTGATCTTATAGCATCTCCCATCAGCTTTCGAGCTTTAGATGATGGTGCAGCAACCTCTTCCTCTTCTTCCATCATTGAGGGCTTCCCAACAACTATGGCCATGGTCTTCTTGGCCCTTTCTTTCCTCTTCTTCTCAACCAAAACTGGTTCTTTGGGTTTAGATCCCAAAGCTTCTTGAGTGGATGCTCTGACCTTTAGCATAGGAACTCTCTTGGCTGGAGCTTTTCTGTTCATTCCTGGCTTTGTTGAAGCTGCAGTGCCAAACTCTTTCTTCACCACTTTCTTCTTGGAAGTGGCCTCATCCTCAGCTGCAATGTAGCCCTCATATTCAGAATCAGATGTTCTCTTCTTCCTTATCCTAGTAGCTGCCTTGGGCAAGTTACTAGGTGTGCTCCTGCTACCCTCATCATAACTGCTTGAGGGACTAGTGCCCTCACTCAACTGAGCATGTTCCTCTGACTTGTTCTGACTATCACTTCGATCAGACATCTTCAAGCAAACAACTGTCAGCAGACCCTATGAATAGGTTGTAGATGAGGTAGAGTAGATGAGCAGCACAAGGTACAGAGGTTTTGCAAAACAATTGACTCAAAAACTTAGTTTTAGTTTTCCACAGAAAGCATTTCACAGCTACCGATTTGTAAACTCGGTGATACCAAAGTAGCTTTTGGAACCTAAACTAGTGAACTCGGTCAAACCGAGTCACAGTTCGGTGGCACCAAGACAGCTAGGGTTTCACAAAAAATCGAACTCGGTCACGCTGATTTGTAATTCTCGGTCAGACCAAAAATCGCATGTGCAATGGCCTAAGCCAAATCGGTGAGACCGATTTCAACTACTCGGTCGGTCCAAGATGAATTCGGCGAAAACCTAACCCTAAATTTTTAGATCAAATCTATTCTACAAGATGTTTTAGCTGGTAAGGATGATTTCATACGTGGCAAGAATGATGGCAATGCAATGTGCTTGGAATTGGAGTTCAAGAATAGCACAAAGAGTCAAGTGCATACCCTATCCGGCGATGAACTTGCTACGACGGCGAAGGCAGTGTTGATTGCCATTGACGAGCGGTGGAGTCCAGCCGCGGGAGGTCGCTAGCGGCGAGAAGATGATCCAGAGACCCGAAGAGGCAGAGCAGGCTACGCGCGGCCAAATGTTTTCGAATTTGTTTCCAAAATTTTACCCGTCGGTATTTATAAACTAACCCTGTTGGTGTGACCGAGTGGAACAACTCGGTGGCATCGAGATGCAAAACTGCGAACACTTACTGCAACTCGGTGTCACCGGAAAGTTCTAATCGGTTGCACCAAGATTGAAAACCTAAATCAACTTAGTGAACTCGGTGTGACTGAAATGGATTTCTCAGTCAGACTAAAATGCACAAACAGGTTTTGGAAGTTTAGGTCTATGACAAATCGGGAACTCCGAGTGCTCCTCACACAGAGTGGTTTGAATCTGACTTGATCAACCTTTGTGATGTAGCATGAATAGATTTTGAGATGAGAAAAGCATAGATAGCTAGAGAAGGTTCTTAGGCATTCTTGTCCATCCACTTGGTCAAAGAAAAGAAAGCCAAACATGCAAAACAACAAGTGGATGTCCTCGAATGAGTAAAATATGCAAACGACATGCTCACACAATAAAATGGTAAATGAAATATGTGACAAAGCATGCACAACCAATTCTAGCATCTATCAAACAATTGGCGATGACTAGGTCATCTATATATGAGTATATTAATTTAGGAGTCAAATGAGAACATTTGATCATAGGTCATACTCATCGTTTAAGCACAGGTGGGGTTACCACTTTGACATAAAGCATTGTTGTGTTCACACCATTAGAGTTTCTTTAGCTCAATTCTTTAGAGTAAAGCTCCCCCTAGATGTGATATCCCCTAAAGAGGGATGAACTAACCTTGGGTTTTGTCGATGATGACTTCATGTAGGTGTTGAAGATCATTCGGGGAAATCCATTGGAGTGAGTTGCACTTTCAATACCTACACGGGTTAGTCCCACAAGGAACAAGCAAGGATATCCATAGACATAGAGTGATGCACACACAAGATGATGTCCATGAAAGCATTAGGTTACCTTGTCCCTTGTCTTACCAACAAGAGGGTTTGTGACTCCTTGGATTAGTGCAAGATATGGAGGTTATTTGCACTTGTCCTTGCCAAAATGATAATAATGAAGTATGTTGGCAGAGTCACCCTCAAGAACTCTCTAGTTCTTCTTCTTTGGGATCCACATCATCTTGATGGGAATCCTTGGAGTTTTAGTCGTACTTGATGAAGTAGAGCTTGATGTAGTCTTGGGAATCCACTTAACCAAGGCCTTATGAGCTTCTTCAAATGCATCAATCTCCTATTGAAGCTTGTCCTTGCCTTTTTGCTTGTGGTCTTGTGGTGGACGATCATCTTGAGCTTGTGTTCCTTTGAAAGAAGTAGGATCATACTTCTCTTGTTGAGGAACAAACTTCCTCTTAGGGTATTGATCTTATTCCCACTCAACTCCATTTGCATTGAACTTTCGTTCAAAACCAACACCTTGATTCTGCAGTGCCTTCCTTGCTTGCGTACAATCTCCTCGAGTTGCTTACTTCCGGCAAGGCTCTTGTAAACACCTTTCTCTCTGATTCCCTTCAATAAGCTATTTTCTTGCTCAAGTGTAACTTGGCTAAGATAATCATTAGTGGAATCAAGAGAACTACTAGAAGCAACAATATTGGATTTAGCATCATTATCGTTACTACTAGAAGGAGAATCTTTCTTGTTCGTGTTACTAGACTTGACTTGTGGCATGTAAGTAGATAAGAGTAAACGCTTGGCAATGTAAGAAGAACTTTTCTTGCGAAGATCATCATAGATTGCCTTTAAGAACTCATGCTCTTGCTCAAGGTTAAGCTTTTCAAAGTGTAACTTCTCATGAGTCTTTAAAAGTTCTCGATGATCTTCCAAGATAGTTTCATGAGCTAACTTAAGAGTGTTTAGTTCTTTAGTTAGGTGCTCAATCTTGTCATTATCATTCTCATTCGTTTTAGCATGATTAATTGACGTTTCATCATAGTATTCATCACTAGAGTTGTCAACAAGTAAATCATCATCACCTAACAAGTCATCTTCATCACTATTGAAATCAACATACTCGAGATGTGATACCTTTGGGCCTTTAGCCATGAAGCATCTTCCAATTCTTCATTTGGTTAGTCAAATATGTTGTAGGAGTTGGTTGACGCAAGTGCTAGACCGGCAACACCTTCATCTTGAGTATATTAGGAGTCCGAGTGATAACTTCTCTCAGAGTGATGGTCGAAGTCGGAGCCGGATACCCATTCACCAACATGAGCTTGATGTCTTCGTTTTGTGTAGCTCTTTGATGATTTGTCCTTCCATTCCGAATCCTTGCTTCTCCGAGATGTTCTTCGTTCATAATGATCATCTCTACTCTTCCTTTCTCTTGGTGGTGATTCTTCTCTTCTACCTCTTGTTTTTGGAGAATCTTCTCTTCTTTTGTAGGGAGCCGTACACTCATTGGAGTAGTGTCCGGGTCTTCCACAATTGTAGCAATTATGCTCACGACTCGAAGATCTTTTGTCATTGTAGGACCTTGACTTGGAACTTCTTTACTTGCTTCTACTCTTGTAGAACTTGTTGATGTTCTTAACCATTAGGCTCAATTCTTCATTGAAGGTTTGTTTCTCACTTGATGATGAGGGAGCTTCACATGAGGCTTTGTAAGCACCACTTGACTTGTTGTGGAGCTCTTCCTTATCCTTGAGTGACATCTTTTGAGCAACGATTCTCCCACTGACTTCCGTTGGCTTGAGATTCTTGTAATTGGGCATCATTTGGATCAATGTGCACACGATATCATATTTTCCATCCAAGGCTCGTAGGATCTTCTTGATGACGAACTTGTCGGTCATCTCTTCACTTCCTAAGCCGGCAATCTCATTTGTGATGAGAGCAAGCCTAGATTACATTTCAATGACGCCTTCACCATCCTTCATTTTGAACTTGTCAAGTTGATTTTGAAGCACATCCAATTTGGATTCCTTGATGGAGTCGGTACCTTCGTGCATGTCAATCAATGTATCCCAGATTTCTTTTGCATTCTCAAGACGGCTGATTTTGTTGAATTATTTGGGGTACAATCCGTTGAAGAGAATATCACAAGCTTGAGCATTGTATTGCAGCATCTTCAACTCTTCTACGCTAGCTTCACGGTTTGGTTCTCTCCCATCAAAGAATTCACCTTGCAAGCCAATACAAATAATAGCCCAAACGGTGGGGTTATGTCCAAGAATATGCATTTTCATCTTATGCTTCCAACTAGCAAAATTTGTACCATCAAAGTAAGGACCTCTATGGTGGTAATTTCCCTCGCTAGACGCCATACTCTCCTAGGTTGTGAGACCAAGGCTATGACCACCAAAAGCTATGGAAATCAAAGAAAATGGAGACCAAAGCTCGGATACCAATTGTTGGATCGAAAGTATGTCTATAGGGGGGGTGATTAGACTACTTGACCAAATAAAAATCTAGACTTTTCCCAATTGTAGTTCTCGACAGATTTTAGCAACTTAGCACAAGTCAAGCAATCAACCTACACATGCAATTCTAAGAGTATAGCAGCGGAATGTAAACAATTGCATATGAAGGTAAAGGGAGGAGTTTGAGGAAGCAAACGCAATGGTGACATGGAGATTTTTTATCCGTGGTTCCGATAGGTGGAGCTATCGTACATCCACGTTGATGGAGACTTTAACCCACGAAGGGTAACGGTTGCGTGAATCCTCGGAGGGATCCACCCACGAAGGGTAAACAAAGAAGCAACCTTGTCTATCCCACTATGGCCGTCGCCCACGAAGGACTTGCCTCACTCGAGTAGATCTTCAGGAAGTAGGCGATCTCCTTCCCCATACAAACTCCTTGGTTCAATTCCACAATCTTGACGGAGGCTCCCAAGTGACACCTAACCAACCTACGATACACCACTCTCCAAAAGGTAATAGATGGTGTGTTGATGATGAACTCCTTGCTCTTGTGCTTCAAATGATAGTCTCCCCGACACTCAACTCTCAATCACAAGATTTGGATTTGGTGGAAAGAAGATTTGACTGGAAAGCAACTTGGGGAAGGCTAGAGATCAAGATTTATGTGGTAGGAATAGAATATCTTGATCTCAACACAAGTATAGGTGGTTCTCTCTCAGAAAATGGATAGTGAAAGTGTAGGCATGTTCTGATGGCTCTCTCCACGAATGAAGAGTGGGTGGAGGGGTATATATAGCCTCCACACAAAATCTAACAGTTACACACAACTCACCAAACTCGGTGGGACCGAATCGTTAAACTCGGTCACACCGATTTAGTTCATAATGTGACCGTTAGATATTTCGGTGGGACCGACATGTCAAGTCGTTGGGACCGATATCAATAGGGTTAGGGCATAACGTAATCTCAGTGAGACCGATTACACAAACTTGGTGAGACCGTTTTTGGTAATAAGATAACTTGGTAAGGCAAACTCGGTGGGACCGATTCGCTCATCTCGGTTGGACCGAGATGTTACGAAAGGGAAACAGAGAGTTTGCATTGCAATCTCGGTGGGACCGATCGCTCTTTTCGGTTTGACTGAAACGTTACGAAGGAAAAAAGAGAGATTACAATCCCATCTCGGTGAGACCGAGATCCCTATCGATGAGACCGAAAAGACTAGGGTTTCTGACAGTGGCTATGTCAATTGAACTCGGTGGCGCCGGATAGAAAGATTCGGTAGGGCCAAGTTTAACTTTTGATTTGGGACATATGTGGATGTGAGAAAGTAGTTAGGGCTTTGGAGCATATCACTAAGGACTTTGAGCAAGCAAGCCATTAAGCAACACCTCACCCCCTCTTAATAGTATTGGCTTTCCTATGGAATCAATGTGATCTTGGATCACGAAAAGTAAAAATGTAGAGTCTTGTGCTTTGAGCTTGAGCCAATCCTTTTGTCCTTAGCATTTTGAGGGTTCCACGTTTCTCATCCATGCCATGCCAAGCATTGAGCTTTCCTGAAATTTTTATCTTGAAATAGCATTAGCTCAATGAGATATATGTTGTTAGGAATTACCAAAACCACCCACGAATAGTTGCACTTTCAATAACCCACCAGGGCGCGCCCCCTCTCCTGGCGCGCCCAGGTGGGTTGTACCCACCTGGTGGGCCCGTTGACGATCCTCCTGACACTATAAAATCACATTATTCTAGAAAAAATCATAGAGAAAGAATTATCATGATCCACGAGACGGAGCCGCCGCAAAGTCCCGTTATTCCTCGGGATGGCAGATCTGGAGTCCGTTTGGGGCTCCAGAGAGGGGGATCTTCGTTCTTCGTCATCACCAACCCATCTCCATCACCAATTCCATGATGCTCCCCACCGGGAGTGAGTAATTCCTTCGTTGGCTCGCTGGTCGGTGAGGAGTTGGATGAGGTTCATCATGTAATTGAGTTAGTTTTTTTAGGGCCTGATCCCTAGTATCCATTATGTTCTTAGATTGATGTTGCTATGACTTTTCTATGCTTAATGCTTGTCACTTTGGGCCCGGGTGCCATGATGTCAGATCTGAACCGTTTATGAATTCATCATTATATCCATGTGTTAGATCCGATCTTGCAAGTTATTGTCACCTACTACGGTTATGATCCGACAACCCCGGAGTGGCAACAACCCGGCCCACTCTTGGTGATGACCATAGTTTGAGGAGTTCATGTATTCACGATGTGTTAATGCTTTGTTCCGGTTCGCTATTAAAAGGAGGCCTTAATATCCCTTAGTTTCCAACATGGACCCTGCTGCCACGGGAGGGTAGGACAAAAGATGTCATGCAAGTTATTTTCATAAATCACGTATGACTATTTACGGAATACATGCCTACATTATATCAATGAACTGGAGCTAGTGCCGTATCGCCCTAGGTTATAACTGTCACATGATGAATATCATCCAACAAGTCACAGGTCCAATGCCTACGAATTTATCATATATTGTTCTTGCTAAGTTACTACTATTGCTACTTCTGTCGTTACTGCTACAATATCACTGCTATCACTATTACCATTACCATTGTTGTTGTTACTACTATCAAAACTATCAAACTACTTTCTTACTGATCACTTTGCTGCAGATAATTAATCTCCAGGTGTGGTTGAATTGACAAGTCGGCTGCTAATACCTTCAAATATTCTTTGTCTCCCCTTGGGTCGAATCTATAAATTTGGGCTAAATACTTACCCTCAAAAAATGTTGCGATCCCCTATACTTGTGGGTTATCGCAGTTCAATAGCTTCAATTCAACATTTATCCAAAACAATACCAATACAAGTAGCACAACATCTCAAAGCACACTGCAGCATCATGTGGGTGAAAGTCGGTAATGAACTTTCTTGACCAAGATTTGAAACAACTCGTGTGGAGGACTTGAAAGAAATCCCAACACATATATGAAAATCCACGATCTCCTTTTGTGCAGTTCCACAAAAATTAAGCAAAGTCGCTGGTGTGACATTCAAGTTGAACTGCACAAAACACTCTTAAAACATAAGGGTTTCGCGTAGCGAAGCAAAATGTCGCAATAGCAACAAGTTGAATAGATATCCCTTTTTTAACAGAGGCAAAAAAGGAATCAATTACTGGCAAATAAAGGAGGATGAAACATGCGGCCACAAAAATGGTAATTTCGCCAATCCCTAACAAGTGTTGCAGTTTTGAACTCAGTAGTTAATTCTGAGAGTGGCATTGCTTAATGAAAATCGACCAGCTTCACCAGCCGACGCAACCATGAGGCGCAACCATGACCATCGATAGGTCATCATGGTGATGCATCATCCATTTAGCATCAAGTTTGGGTGAGGCACCTATGAAGTTCGACAAACCCTCACTATGGTTTGTTTCTTCTCATTAATCAAGCTCAAGGAAGGAAGAACCACATGGCAGAGGACAGTGAGGCGGAACAACAATGGCCATCCAATTTTGTGCAGTTCCACTAAAATTGAGGAAGACATGCCCGGGTATGGAGATACAGATCGCTGTTTGCAAAAATATAAAAAAGGGATATAGTGTTGTTACTTTGTTTTGGCAGTGGTACAAGATTAACAACGACATCTCAATTGTCAATAAGAACTAATGAAAAGTACACCAACAAACAGAAGCATCATGATTATCTTGATGGGAACTAACCCAGGATACCCAAGAAAAAAGCATTTCTTCATTTAACCAGTGAGAGTATTAGATTAGCCGCAGCAATAGGAGCATATGGACAATGACCGCACAACCACCATGTAATTTTTGTCGAAACAACATGTATACCTCCATCGAGGCATAAATCAGGACAACTTTTCGAGTGGCATTTCCTCTATAATAGTAGGTGATGTTGGACCAGCCAACGAATACTAGCTACGATACAAGGGGAGCTGGGGAGTAGTCGCATAGAAGAAAACCCGCATGCAGCGACCTGGGGAGTTGGTCCAATACAAGAAGTTATACCTCAGGTGGGCAAGATGTCGCTTAGGCGGGCGGGTGGGATCTACCCACACGACGGCAGCGAACAAGGGCACGGAGGACCTTCGTCTGCGCCAGCGCCGGCTCTGAGAGGATGGTGCGCGTCGGCTTACTCCATCGCCGATGGCGACGACATCAATGCTGCACCTCCTCACCTCCCACAGCGGACGGGATTCGGTCGGATCTATGACCACCGGTGAGGAGAGAGATAGAGTGGACACTGTCATCTTGTTTTAATATGGAGAGGGTGAGAGAGCGAGATGCAAGAAACCCTATCAAACAAGAGGATATATATACAATGGAGTGAAAAATCTCTCCATAGCAGTGATTTTAAATAGAATACGCGCATTCCCGAAAAAAAGAAGCAAAAACTGGCGGACAATTTTTTAATGTACCAAGAAAGAATACTCGATCAAAAACATGCCCCCGCTTCCAGGTCACGAGATTTGTCGCGCACACACACATAGACATAGAGATGCATATTCGTGTTTACGTAAAATTACACCTCCAATCATATTTGTCCAACTAGCACATTATTTAGGTTGTTAATTATATATACAGCAATATTAACGTACAACATCTCTTGTTCGCAGGCGTCTGGACCGCTGCCATGCCTGCTCCTAAACAGCCCAAATCCTCTTCATCACCCGCGCGTGCTTCCCACCCGAAACGGTCAGTGCCGCATTCATGGCCGGCCAGAGCGGACGCGACCTCTCACTGGCACCGGCATTAAAGCGGCGCGCCAGCCGAGAGAGCGTCGGCAGCGCCGCTTCCCGGTGCACGTGACTACTCCATGTTCAAAGGTCTCAATAGCCGGCCACATCATGAATGTAAAAAGTTCTTGGGAGTCCGTGCTACAGCTAGCTGTCCTCCCCCAACTCGTCAATCTCTTCTAGTAGTGCTAGTACTCCATGGCGCGATCCATTAACAAGAAGGCGAGAAAGTTATCGTATACTTGGTTTGCGGTGAGTAGCATGTTGAGAGACCGTATGGGGTCGAGCCGTGGAGGAGGGTGAGATACGGACGCGAGAGACGTGATTTAAACGTTGGTTTTTCTCGATGGCACGATCCAATGAAATGAAACGTTGGTTTCTCTCCGTTTCCATTTTTTCTTCGGAAAAACGGAAACTTTCCACTCCATTTTCATTCCTACTCCAAGGTTGCCCCGTTACAACATTCCATCAAATACAAAGGAAAACTAACAGGCATGCTGATGCATCTCAATGATTCACAGATCATAGCCAATATTTACTTCATAACTAAAGAAAAAAGTTGTGAGAGCGTGTACAAAAGAAAAACTACTGATGGGGTCACTACGACTTAAACCCTAAACCCTAAACAGGATTTAATTTCCTGGCTAGGTAGAACCTGTCGAAGGAAAGGCAGCTGGCACCCTCGGATCATACGATGCTTTTGTGTAGTTCCACTAAAATCGAGCAGAGCATCCCTAATGGCTAAGATATTGAAGAAGTGTGATTAGAATAATAGTACTGGCACTAGTTCATGAGACATAAACTCATCACAAATAGAAGCCGGTAGAAGTAGAGAAAGATCGACATGGAGATGGAGCTACGTGGGGAGCTGCGGCAGTGGAGCAAGTCGGCTCCAAAAGGAAGATATACTACCTCGGACGTTGGGCTGTAGCTAGAAGGGCGGCTGGGACGCGGCATCAACCCATACCTCGGGGACCCCCGATTGGGACACATCAACTGTGGGTTTTCTCCCTTGCTGATGTCGACCACGTCTATGCAGAATATTGTTCCCTTCCACCAGCGGCGGGATCAGGCCGGATATGTGACCAGTGGTGTGGCCATCATCGTTCTATGCTTGTGAAGAGATCAACCCAAGCAAGTAGGCTTGTAGCTTAGGCTCTTGCTAGTGTATATATAGTGGTTTTCTTTTTCTCTCCATATCAACCATTTTATATTGCGTACGTGTCATTGAAGAGTGAAATGATGGTTGCTTCTTCCGACTAACTTACTGTGTGATTTGACTGCTCCTTAGTGGCCCCTACACATACTCCCCCTACGTGTATGACCGGTCCTAAGTACCACTTGTACATATCTCTTTTTTCTTGCATGACACATAGACATGATGCGCATAGAGAAATTTTGTTACTACACGCTGTTATGTAGTATTGTACTACTAGTACCTACTCCCTCCTTCCAGTTCACTACTGGTACTCCCTCCGTCCTGGCTTATTGGTCCCCATTGTACTCAATTTATGGGCTCGTTTTCCTCAAGAAAATTGTCTTTACCAACGTATTAATATCGGGAATGCATGCGTGAACAACAAATGATTAAACCTTTCATGCAACATTTTGACAAATCATTGACTTATGAACATGTGAATGTAAGGGACTACACCTCATGCATGCGTGCAATAGTCACACGTACACATGGACGCAAAAACGCGCACGACTCCCTGATGCATGCATGTCCGAGCACACAACGGAACACACACTGTCACGCTCAAGTGCTCAACCTACACGTGCATGCACACACATACTCAGCCAGGGTGAGCTAGTGACCGTATAAACACCGAAAAATGTATATATTGAGCACAATGAGCGTATTATGAAGTCCACTAACCGTATTTTTACAAATATACAGTGACAGACAGTGTATTTATCTCGTTTGAAATTAAGCCATATTAACCGGAAAGGAGGCAGTATGGACTAGCATTACTTTGTCGTGTCATGTCAACTTGTCAAATGAGGAGAAGCTTGCGGGATGGGAGAAGCTTGCGTGTGGTGGCTTGTAGGACAAGGAGAAACTTTGGACTAATGCAAGCTCTCCCTCGCTCAGGCGGTGGACGTGCAACAGTTAATTCGGTGACAGATTGCCAGAAGCATACACTATACTAGTACTATTATTGTTCGACTTCCCGAAGAGGCGAACAGCCAAGCGCAAAGTTTACTAGTACTAGTACTACTACTGTAGAGGTATGTACTATACTACTTGGAACCGGATGGAGGAGCGTCTGCACTCTTATCCTGTTACATGGAACACTTGGCTCTCTTCGAGGGTCCGCCAAAAGCGGGTTCTGTGAGGCCGTCGGAAGTTTGCTGACGGGATTTGAGGTATGCAAAAAATGACATACCTTTTGACAGTTTTGCACATGAAGTGCGCCCTGTATAGATAGTAGCCCCTGAGACTTGGTATGCTATCGAAAGCGACAGCGTGCCGAGGATCATAATCTCAGTTATAGATTGTCGCCTTTCCTATGCAGGAGGCGGAACGTTTGGTGGCCAGCCGGACTGATGGAGTTGCCGAACTGAAGAGGCAACTCGACGTTGCGGATGCGGACATCTTGCTGGTTAATAAACGACTTGATGAGTCACAAGGTATGTGGTTGCTCCGTGGTCGCCTAGTAAGGGAGCTGACACCCATTCCTTACAATTTGTATGCTTGATGCAGATGGTGCTGCTACTGTGGAAGACCTTCGAGCAGAACTTGCTCGGGCCAAGGAGCAAGCCAGAAAAACTGAGGCGGCTACCTCGAAGGCAGCGGAAGAGCTAGAAGCCGAGAAGGCTGCTCACTGCCGAAGCAGGGAGGAGGTGGCCGGAATGGCCACGAAATTAAAAGTTGCTATCGTCCGCCTAGAGGTTCTTGAAGGAGAACGCCGAGCGGAGCAAGAGGACCTGAAGAAGGCCGACGCCGAAGCAAAGGATGCCCGTAGTGCGATGCGGGCTATGAAGGAGGAACTGCGTCAGGTTGGAGACATTGTGGCTGGAAAGCCCTTTATGCTGCGTAGGAAGTTCACGGATCCGAAGTATGCTCAGCTGGGCCGGTTGTACGGTGCGGAGGATCCTTATCTGAACTTGGCGGCGAGCGCGGCGGATGCCGTCGTGCACTTTCGAAGCCAGGAGGATCACGAAATGGAAGAGCTTTTCTGGTCTCAATTCCATAGTCCGGAGCGTCCACTTCTGTTGAGTGATCGGCTTGTTGAGTGGGCTGAGCTGAATAGATTGTCCAGACTTGCCATGACGGATGTGGTTGCTCATCTGTGGCCGAAAAGGCCCAAGCCAAAGAGTTATTTTGGCTTGTTGCAGCAATTCCTTGGGGCGGTCCCGCGTATTGGGGCGATGAAGCGGTCGGCATGTATAGAAGGTGCACGGATGGCTCTCGCCCGTGGTAAGACATACTGGGCGGAGATGGATGCGACCGCTGTTGCATCCCGGGGTTCGGACAAAAGCCGATTCCCCACCGAGCACTATTTTGAGGAAGTCCTGCAGGGCGCTCGTATAATAGAGTCACAGTGCTCGAAAGATGTTATGTTTGAACGACATGTATGATTTCTGAGATCATGTTTATAATGCAATAACTTTTTATACTTGTGTGTTCAAGTATTGAACTATCTCCTGTGCGGCCGTATATGTATGAATAACCTGAAAGTTGCAGTCTTCGGCTTCAGCCCCCATGCACATGGTGCGGGGGTGTTTGCAAAAAGAAAAGCGCTTTTTCACACTTAATCCAATGTCTTGGTCCTTGTAGGGAGGTGATAGCGTAGCAAACTAGGCAACCGGACTATAATGCTTTATTACTTTCACTTAGCCATAGGAGCTCGAATGTGGGGCTACTATATAGCCCCTAGCGGCACCGCTCCTCTCCGAACTTCGGGGCGCGTATGTGCCTGACCGGGAAGCGGTTCTTCGTCAAAGCGGAGGAATTCTAAACATTCTAGTGGCCGATCGAGTGGTTGACCAGTCTCTCGCTATATCATGACAATCAATTTTCGGCTTTCTTTACTGAGGTGCTCACCCGGCCGAACCGGGGCACAATCGCAGTAGTTCTCCTGGTGCCGCGTTAGCCGATGATACGGAACGTAAGGTAGCAAAACACAGGAGCCAGGAAAACCCAACATTTGACCAAAGACATGATTCGGAGTTGATGCATATAAGGCCTAACTCGAGACGCCGAACACTCCCTGAGGTGTTCGGTCTTTATGATACCGGGCAGAACGATGCCCTAAGCCCCTAGTGTCCAGGTTCAGGCGGGAACTTCTGACGCGGCCGATGCCAAAACGCCAGCCTCCTCCTTGGTTATGGTTTGAAACCGGGGGATGTGTATCAACAAGAGACAGTAAGAAAGGTTGACGCAGGGTCTTAATCTGAAAATAATCCTTGCAACGGGTCCCTGCTGCACGTCTGCGCCTGTGTCTCCGTTGTGCTGTATCCTGGATGGGTGTAGCACGTGCTTCATCTGTAAAAGAGAAGGACTTAGCTTCCAAGAAATATCGTGCAGAGGATAAAAGGAAGAAAATTGAGCTTTATTGGCTCTCATCATTTATACACGCAGCCCCTTATAAAGGGGATATGCGGCTGGGAAGCCCCTTGCCGGACTCGCCTAACCATGTTCGAGGTCTGAATGACCTGTTTTTAGGGGCTTTGACCCGCGAGGTCTGATTAGTGTGTGGCTGTCGAGGCAGTCTCACGTTCTTCGTGGTCGAGGAACACTCAAAGTTACTTTTTAATGAAATTATGCCACGTTGACCGGGCATTTTTAAGCGTAAAAAACGCGTAATGTGGTATTGCGTGAGGGCTGGCGAAAGCTGCGCGCCCCAGTAGTGCTTAAGGGCTACTGTTTGAATGGGGCAATCGGTAGTGAGCTTTTCGCAACGGAGGTTGTCGGATGAACCGAACACAACCTCTAGTGGTACAGAGCCTGTATAATTGGCTTAAAGGCCCGGCGTCACTCCTTTAAAGGAAGTGCTGCTATGGCGAATTTTGGTATGGTCTATCCCCATTCTGCGGCCGGTGTCCTGGTATTGCAGGTGCCGCGCTGTCTTTTCGTGTTATAACATGAAGTGAGTTCACTATTTTTACTTCTAGTGGGAAAGTCTTCTGTTTTCCGGAGTGATGCTTTTGGGTTTCGTCACTTTCGCTTGGTGTGTCGAGCCCCTTGTGTTCGCCATTAAGTCGGCCGGACTGTTTGAAGACCCAACAATCTCTGTGGGTATGGTTTGCAGGCTTCCCGGGGGTACCATGTATTTGACATAGTCTGTCCAGAATCTTATTTAGGTTGGATAGCTCGTCACTGTTGTCCTTGAGGGGCAGTGTTTTGTTGTTCGGCCGAGAGCTTTTGAATCCGGCGTTGACTGCCGTATGATTCGGGCCTTTTTCCTTATTCCGGCGCTGATCTTTTCTGCGTCATGATTTCCCATTTCCATCCCTAACTTCGGATGTACTTGGGTCGCTGGTGCTGCACCTAGCCAGCCAGCTGTCTTCCCCCGCGCAAAAGCGGGTCATGAGGCTTGTTAGTGCAGCCATTGTTCTTGGGTTTTCCTGGCCGAGGTGTCTGGCCAGCCATTCGTCTCGGACATTGTGTTTAAAGGCTGCTAAGGCTTCAGCGTCCGGACAGTCGACTATTTGGTTCTTTTTAGTGAGGAACCTGTTCCAGAATTTGCGTGCTGACTCTCTGGGCTGTTGAGTTATGTGACTTAAATCGTCTGCATCCGGAGGACGGACATAGGTCCCCTGAAAATTTTCTCGGAACGCATCCTCAAGCTCTTCCCAACTTCCAATGGTATTTTCTGGGAGGCTTTTAAGCCAATGCCGAGCTGGCCCTTTGAGCTTGAGGGGTAGGTATTTTATGGCATGGAGATCGTCTCCTCTGGCCATATGTATGTGTAGGATGTAATCCTCAATCCAGACTCCGGGGTCTGTTGTTCCGTCGTATGCTTCTATGTTTACGGGTTTGAATCCCGCTGGAAATCCATGATCCAGTACCTCATCGGTGAAACATAGTGGGTGTGCGGTGCCCCTGTATTTGGGTGTGCCGTTGACTTCAAATGCTTGGCGGGTTATGTTCCTTCCTGGAGTCTTCTTTTTTGGCCCATAAATAGACCTGACTGGGTCGTCCTTTTTCCGAGGATCTTTATGCTGATCGTGTGCCGGCTTGTGTGCGGCGTCCCTTGTTGCTCTTGGCCTGTCATCTAGTCGTCTATCCGGCCAGGCGGCTTCTTTATTTTTTTGACTGCGGGGGCTCTAAGGCCTCCTCGTCAAATTCGGGCAACAGCTTGCGCTTCGGGTAGCTCTTTGTCTGGTGACTAGCGCCATGTTTATCTGCGCTATTGAGTACTTTGCTCCATCTCATTCTGAGTGCGTCCTCCGCTGTTTTGAGCTTCCGCTTTTGCTTCTTCAAACTTCTTGCAGTGGCGACGAGCCTTTTATGAAGATTCATATGTTCTGGTGATGTGAGATCATCTTCGCCGGGGATGGGTTGCTTGTCCAGTTTATGTCTGGCTGGCTGCTTGTTGATATGTGTGTCGTCCACTGCCTCGCCCCGCTCTAGGGTCGGGTCCGTATGGGTGCCGTTTTTATCGATGCCGGTCTTCGGGAGGCGCCTGCGTTGCCGCTTTGCTTGTTTGTTGGGGGAGTTGTCCTTCGCCACGTCCCGTTTTTCCTCATTATCGCTTCCTTTTGGTGTATCCACCATGTATACGTCATGAGTTGGGGTGGCTTTCCCGTGCCCGGTAGGCGCTGGTTCTTGGTCATCTCCGGCATCGTCGTCCATACCGTCGATGTCTTTGGAGTCATAGTTTAGCATGTCGGTTAGATCGTCGACAGCGGCTACCAAGTGGGTGGTGGGTGGGCTTTGAATTTCTTCGTCGTCCGCATCCCAACCGTCCTAACCGTAGTCCGGCCAGGGCTCTCCTGATAACGAGAGATACTTTAGCGAACTCAAGATGTCGCCAAAAGGTGAGAGTTGAAAGATGTCCGCTGTGGTGAACTCCATGACCGGCGCCCAATCGGATTCGATCAGAGGGGGCACGGGAGGTTCGAAGTCCGGCAAGGAGTCCGGCACCTCGGAGTCACGAGCTTTATGAGGGACAAGATCAGTGTTCGGCTCTATCGCTGTAGAGGTTGCAACCCCCGATGCGGTGTCTAGCCATCCGTCCTCGATCTGCGCAGCCGGCTCCGAATTGAAGATCGGAGCGGGTTCGAGTGCGGCCTCCAGGGTACTGTCCGGCTACAGAGCTAAATCATGCTCGCCGTGACAGTGCGTCACGCTCGGCTGTGGCTCGACTCCATCGAGGATCAAGTCCCCGCGGATGTCAGCCGTGAAGTTCAAACTTCCAAATCTGACCTGACGGCCAGGGGCGTAGCTTTCGATCTGCTCCAGATGGCCAAGCGAATTGGCCCGCAGTGCAAAGCCGCCGAATACGAAGATCTGTCCGGGGAGAAAGGTCTCACCCTGGACTACGTCGTTGATGATGGTCGAAGAAGCCATCGAGCCTATCGGTGACGATACAGAGGAACTCTCAATGAAAGCACCAATGTCGGTGTCAAAACCGGCGGATCTCGGGTAGGGGGTCCCGAACTGTGCGTCTAGGCGGATGGTAACAGGAGACAAGGGACACGATGTTTTACCCAGGTTCAGGCCCTCTTGATGGAGGTAAAACCCTACGTCCTGCTTGATTAATATTGATGATGTGTGTTACAAGAGTAGATCTACCACGAGATCAAGGAGGCTAAACCCTAGAAGCTAGCCTATGGTATGATTGTTGTTCGTCCTATGGACTAAGCCATCCGGTTTATATAGACACCGGAGAGGGCTAGGATTACACAGAGTCGGTTACAATGGTAGGAAATCTACATATCCGTATCGCCAAGCTTGCCTTCCGCGCCAAGGAAAGTCCCATC
The DNA here is from genome assembly GCF_002162155.2 of Triticum dicoccoides. Classification (NCBI taxonomy): domain Eukaryota; kingdom Viridiplantae; phylum Streptophyta; class Magnoliopsida; order Poales; family Poaceae; genus Triticum; species Triticum dicoccoides. Next base: position 724,085,722 of record NC_041385.1, read on the forward strand.
CGGACACGGGACAAAGTCTTCAATCTTGTATCTTCATAGTCTTGGAGTCCGGCCGATGATGATAGTTCGGCTATCCGGACACCCCCTAGTCCGGAACTCCCTCAGCGGTGATCCAGAAGGTTTAGTCCGCCAAGAGCGGGCTGACAGAAGCCTGTGCCAGCCTTCTAACAGGCTTTGAGGTATGTATTTAAAACATGTAAAAATGTTACCGCATTGACAGTAGCCCCTGATGCTCAGTTTGGTGTTCGGGAAGAAAAGTCGGACTAAGGATCTAAAAAGATATATGCAGGAGTCTAAGATAAATATGTCAATATGGGAATGTAGGCTGCGCTGCTGACCTCTGCCGCATTGACTGCAGAGGTCGATGCATTGAAGCAGAGCCACAAGCGGTCCGAGAACGACCTCGGCCTTCCCAAGAAGCAGCTCGAGGACAAGGAAGGTAGGTAGTACCTTATGTAAGTATATATAAAAATACCTGGTTGCAAATAGTGGTAGGACCAACATGAATGTTACAGGGGCCACAACCGAGGTGGCGACCCTGAAGGAAGAGTTGTCCAAGGCTAAAGACAATGCGGCTGTGGGGCACATCGAGCGAGAAAAGCAGGAGGCGCGGGCGGAGGAGGTGCGGCAGGAGCTCCATGCTCTTGTGAAGAAACACGAGAGATTGGAGCTTGACTCAAAGACTCGAGAGTCCGAGCTTGCCTCGGCCCTTGAGAGCGCCAAATCTGCCAAGTCCTAAGCCCAGAAAGCCCTCCAGGAAATTGAGGCGATAAAGAAGATAGTGGCGGGTAAGGCATTCTTTATGCAAAGCAAGCACGTGAAAGTGAATTACTTGTTACTTACCCGAGTCCGGAGCTCTCCAGGAGCATTCGCAGATCTGCCCCGCAGTGTGTCCGACGCTGCCACATTCTACCAAGCCGAGGAAGGGAGCTCGACGGAGAAGGTGTTCTGGTCCCGGTATGTTGAGGCCGGACACCCGATGCCCTTGAGCGACCAGCTGAAGCAGCTGCTCGAGCTCCATAAGGTGGCCGAACAGGCCATGAAGGGCCTAATAGTCCGGCTATGGCCTGGGGAGGTCATGCGTGGGAGCTACATTGGGATGGTGAGGCGGCTGGTGGATGCCTGTCCACGGCTTGAAGTCATCAAGTGCTCCGTATGCATCGAAGGCGCCCGTAGGGCCCTTGCCTATGCTAAAGTGCACTGGGGCAAGCTGGATGCTGAGAAGCTGGTGACAGATGGGCCACCGGAGGGGAAGGAGCATCGCAGGCCCGAGATGTATTATGAGGGCGTCCTGAAGGGTGCCCGCCTTGTGGCGAACGAATGTTCCAACGATTTAATTTTTGAGTAATCTCGCTCGTGTTTATCCTGTGCGCTGAAAACTTGTTCATATGCGCTAAGCAACGCTTTTGTGAATTTAAAATATTACCTTCTGTGTGGCCATTTATTAAATCTGAGAGATGCAAGTCATCGGCTTCTACCCCCATGCCACGAGTGCTGGGGTGTTCGGGGTAAACCTGAGCGCTCTTGTTCCCATTCTTGGGTCCTTCGAGGGAGGCGCTCAGCACAATGAACAAGGCAATCATACTATAATGCTTTATCACTCTCACTTAGCCATAGAATTCTATAATTTTAAATTTCGGTGAAGCCCCTAGTATTCAGAAGACCGAGTTCGGGGCGCTATCCACGCCTAGGCCGGACAAAGCCAGCTCCTCGCTCTAAGCGGCATAAGTCTTTAGGGACTCGAAAAACCTGTCGAACAGCGACCGGCTCTCGCCCTATCATGATGGTGAGTTTTAGCTTTCTCTACAGAGGTGCTTAACCCAGCTCAACTGGGGCACAATCTTAGTAGTTCTCCCAGCGATACCTTAGCCGATATAGCGGAACATAAGGTACCAAAATATGGGAGCCGGGCAAACCCAACTATTGACCCAAGACATGATTCGGAGCCGATGCATATAATGCTATAAGTTCGGGGTGCAGCACTCGTGAGAGTGTTCGGTCTTCTCACACCATATTCTGGGGTACTTCAGCCGCTGGTGTATTGGCCGTACCAAAGTGTACGGTTGCATAATGTCATAACTGAACATATTTACATACAAAATGAATGCAATAATAGACAAAAGCTATGTATTGTTTATTAAAAGTCTGCTATGAAAGCAGAATGATACAAATAGTGCGATAAGCAAGAGATGGGATTATTTGACATGTCCCCCTCCAAGGGCAAGCTGCGAGACTTTAAGTAAGACAGGTATTTAGCTCGTTATAGAGACCAGCTGGACATTCGACGTGGCTTGCTGTCTCCCTGGCTGTTGCATCATGTGTTCGGCGATTGTACTGTCGGATAGGCCTTCCTGAGAGTGGAGTCCAGAAAGTAAGAAAAGAGAAATGACAAAATCAGGAGCCCCTAGTGCGGTTGAGCCGCATTCTGGGCGTGCCGTGGTTGTGCCCCTCCCCTTATGCCCATGGTATTTCCAGAGCAAAATTATGTACGCGTGGTACTGGTTTCGCAATCTCGCGAGGGCTGGGGTTGGGGCCGCACTGCTATGCTTGCTCGGACGTGCCAGACAATCTTGTTGTAGGTTACTCCGGGCGTGCTTGATGGTGTCCGAACGTTTAATAGCCGGACTCGAGAATTGCCTTGAGAGGCTACTTTGTACTTCCGCTACGAGGGCCGCCATGTGCTCCTCTGTTCGGAGAGAGCGTTCGATGTTTCCATTGACTGTAATGACTCCTCGAGGGCCTGGCATCTTGAGCTTGAGGTATGCATAGTGCGGCACTGCATTGAACTTTGCAAATGCGGTTCGCCCGAGCAGGGCGTGATAGCCACTGCGGAACAAGACTATGTCAACGATTAAGTCCTTGCTTCGGAAATTATCCGGTGATCCGAAGACCACTTCAAGTGTAACTGACTCTGGATAGCTGGCCTCTACACCTGGTATGACGCCTTTAAAGGTCGTCTTTGTGGGTTTAATCCTTGAGGGATCTATGCCCATTTTTCGCACGGTATCCTGATAAAGCACGTTCAGGCTGCTGCCGCCGTCCATGAGGACTCTAGTGAGGTGAAATCCATCAATGATTGGGTCTAGAACCAATGCGACGAATCCGCCGTGATGGATGCTAGTGGGGTGGTCCCTTCGATCAAAAGTGATCAGGCAGGATGACCATGGGTTGAACTTTGGGGCGACTGACTCCAACGCATATACGTCCCTGAGTGCACGCTTCCGCTCCCTTTTGGGGATGTGGGTTGCGTATATCATGTTTACCATCCGCACTTGTGGGGGAAAACCCTTCTGTCCTCTGTTGTTCGGTGGCCGGGGCTCCTCCTCGTCATCACTATGCAGCCCCTTGTCTCTGTTTTCGGCACTTAACTTGCCTTCCTGCTTGAACACCCAACAATCCCTGTTGGTGTGATTGGCTGGTTGTTCGGGGGTGCCGTGTATCTGGCACGAGCGATCGAGTATCCGGTCCAAACTGGACGGGCCCGGAGTATTTCTTTTGAATGGCTTTTCCACTGACCGGGTTTAGAGCCTCTGAATCCGGCATTAACTGCCGTATCCTCAGTACTGTCTCCGTTAATGCGGCGCTTGTGCTTGTTGCGACGCGACCTGCCATTGCTGTCCTTGGTATCCGAATTACCAGGGCTCTTGGTCATGTTATTACTACGAGCTATCCAGCTGTCTTCTCCCGCGCAAAAGCGGGTCATGAGTGTTGTGAGGGCTGCCATGGATTTCGGCTTTTCCTGTCCTAGGTGCCGGGCGAGCCATTTGTCACGGATGTTATGTTTGAAGTCTGCAAGGGCCTCTGCGTCCAGATAGTCGACTATTTGATTTTTTCTTTGTTAGAACCGTGTCCAGAATTGTCTGGCCGATTCCTCTGGCTGCTGAATTATGTGGCTTAAGTCATCGACGTCTGGTGGTTGCACATAGGTGCCCTGGAAATTGTTGAGGAATGCGGATTCCAGGTCCTCCCAGCAACCAATTGACTCTGCTAGCAAGCTGTTAAGCCAATGTCGAGCTGGTCTTTAAGCTTGAGTGGGAGGTATTTGATAGCGTGTAGATCATCACCACGGGCCATGTGGATATGAAGGAGATAATCCTCGATCCATACCGCAGGATCTGTTGTGCCATCGTATGATTCGATGTTTACGGGTTTAAAACCCTCGGGGATTTGATGATCCATAACTTCATCTGTGAAGCATAGTGGGTGTGCGGCGCCTCTGTACTGGGCTATATCACGACGTAGCTCATATGAGCTTTGCCTGCCGTGTTCGGCCTGGCTGTATTTGCCATATCCGGCGTGACGGTTATCGTCATGTGTCGTGGGGAGCCCACGCGATCCGTAGATCGATCTTGTTTGCCTTGCCTTGTCCTCCAATATGTCTTGTAGGTCTGGCGCATTTCCCCGTGCCTTGGTATTTTTTGAGTGGCGCCGGGGTGCGGCTTGAATGGATGGCCGAGAGGCCTCTCTATCGCGGCCACGAGGTGGCCGGTCGGCCGCGTCCTACGCTGGTGACGTAGGTTTAGGTGCTTCCTCCTCTAATTGGGGTAGCAACCTGCGCTTCGGGTAGCTCTTGGAGGGGCGTTCGAGTTTTTACTCTTCGGCCACAAGGACTTCAGTCCATCTGTCGGCTAGCAAATCTTTGTTAGCTCTAAGCTGCTGCTATTTTTTCTTGAGGCTACTTGCCGTGGCCATAAGCCTGCGTTGAAAACGCTCTTGTTCGACGGGATCCTCAGGCACCACAAATTCGTCGTCGGCGAGGTTTGCCTCGTCTTCGGAGGGAGGCATGTAATTATCGTTCTCTACCTCTCTCTCTGCCGCTCTCTTATGAGGGCTGGCTTCTCCATCCTCCTGCGTTGAATCCTACTGGAGGGGGTTGTCTTCGGCACTATCCGGGGTGTTATTATCTCCCATGCCGGAATCGCCGTTTTTGATTTGGCAGGATTTAGAGCGGCGCCGCTGACGCCGGCGCTTAGGCTGTTTCCTGGAGGGGTCATCCTCTGTTGTTCCATCGTTGTTCCCTTCTTTAGGGGTGTCCACCATGTATATGTCATATGACGAGGTGGCCTTCCAGTGCCCTATAGGCGCTGGTTCTTAGTCATCTCCTGCATCATCGTCCATACCATCGATGTCTTCGGAGTCGAAGTCGAGCATGTCGGTTAAATCATCGACAATGGCTACGAAGTGGGTGGTGGGTGGGCTTCGAATTTCTTCATCGTCTGCATCCCAACCTTGCTGACCGTAGTCTGGCCAGGGCTCTCCTGATAAGGAGAGAGACTTTAGTGAATTCAGGACGTCGCCAAAGGGCGAGTGCTGAAAGATGTCCGCGGCGGTGAACTCCATGATCGGTGCCCAATCAGGTTCGATCGCCAGGGGTGTGGAAGGCTCGGAGTCTGGAAAGGAGTCCGGCACCTTGGAGTCACGGGCTTCGCAAAGGACAGGGCTGGTATTTGGCTTGATCGCTGTAGAGATTGCAGCCCCCGAGGCGGTGTCCAGCCACCCATCCTTGATTGGCGCAGTTGGCTCCGAGCTAAGGGTCGGAGCGGACACTAAGGCGGCCTCCTGGGCACTGTCCGACGGCAGAGCTAGATCATGCCCATCGTGACAGTGCGGCGCCTTCGGCTGTGGCTCGAACCCGTCGAAGATCAATTCTCCGCGGATGTCAGTCGTGTAGTTCAAACTTCCAAACCTGACTTGATGGCCAGGGGCGTAGCTTTCAATCTGCTCTAGGTGGCCAAGTGAATTGGCCCGCAGTGCAAAGCCGCCGAATACGAAGATTTGTCCGGGGAGAAAAGTCTCACCCTGGACCGCATCGTTGTTGATGATCGGAGGAGCCATCGGGCCTAAAGGTGACGACACAGAGGAACTCTCATTGAAAGCACTAATGTCGGTGTCAAAAACGGTGGATCTCGGGTAGGGGGTCCCGAACTGTGCGTCTAGGCGGATGGTAATAGGAGACAAGGGACACGATGTTTTTACCCAGGTTCAGGCCCTCTCGATGGAGGTAAAACCCTACTCCTGCTTGATTAATATTGATGATATGGGTAGTACAAGAGTAGATCTACCACGAGATCAGAGAGGCTAAACCCTAGAAGCTAGCCTATGGTATGATTGTTGTTCGTTCTACGGACTAAAACCCTCAGGTTTATATAGACACCGGAGAGGGCTAGGGTTACACAGAGTCGGTTACAATGGGAGGAGATCTACATATCCGTATCGCCAAGCTTGCCTTCCACGCCAAGGAAAGTCCCATCCGGACACGGGACGAAGTCTTCAATCTTGTATCTTCATAGTCCAGGAGTCCGGCCAATGGTCATAGTCCGGCTATCCGGACACCCCCTAATCCAGGACTCCCTCACCCACAATTCATCGATCTCAACAAACACACCACAAAAAGAAGATTACATCAAATAGATCTCCACAAGAGAGGGGGAGAACATTGTATTGAGATCCAAAAAGAGAGACGAAGCCATCTAGCTAATAACTATGGACCCGAAGGTCTGAAGTAAACTACTCACACTTCATCGGAGAGGCTATGGTGTTGATGTAGAAGCCCTCCATGGTAGATGCCCTCTCCGGCGGAGCTCCAGAACAGGCCCCAAGATGGGATCTCGCGGATACAGAAGGTTGCGGCGGTGGAATTAGGTTTTTTGGCTCCGTATATGATCTGACGGGGGTACGTAGGTATATATAGGAGGAAGGAGTACGTCGGTGGAGCAACAGGGGGCCCACGAGGCAGGGGGCGCTCCCCCTGGGCGCGCCCTCCACCCTCGTGACCGCCTCTGGCACTTCTTGGAGTAGGGTCCAATTCTCCTGGATCACGTTCGGTGAGGAAATCACGTTCCCGAAGGTTTTATTCCGTTTGGACTCCGTTTGATATTCTGTTTCTTTGAAATACTGAAATAGGCAAAAAACCGCAATTCTGGGCTGGGCCTCCGGTTAATAGGTTAGTCCCAATAATAATATAAAAGTGGAAAATAAAGCCCAATATTGTCCAAAACAGTAGACAAAGTAGCATGGACTAATCAAAAATTATAGATACGTTGGAGACGTATGATTCCCCCCTCCCATCGCCTCCTTTTCGCCATTCGAAATCCTAGGCCGCCATAACCTCTCCGCTCCAGCCGCGAAACCCCACCCTCCTTCGTCCGCCACCTCACCGCTGCCCAGCCGGAGCCTCTTCCCCAACGACGTCGTCCACTACAATAGCTCGACGTCCCTCCTCCACCATCCTGATGAGGTTCCATCGTCCATCTCATCATCCCGCCAGTTCAGCCGCCCCGTCCTCCACCTCCAAGGAGCTACTCCGACGATCACCTCGTCTATCGCAACTGCTCCATCCCCGCAGCGCCACCTTAACCTGCTCCACTGGAACCATATCATCCTCACCGACTCCTCGGATGAAACCGAGGTCTACTCGGTGCCACCAAAGAGGTTGTACACTCATCGCATCGCGCCTTCTCCTTAACTCGATCTCCCGGCGCCGACGGTGCTCCATCCCGCATCCCCTTGGAGCGGCTACCTCGAAGTCGGTGCCGCGGGCAACATCTCCATGGTGGCTCTCCCCCAATGTGAGGCCCCTTCGGCGGCGGCGGCCATTCCAGCCGGATCTGCTGCTTCTGCTCCGGCTCTCGCTCGCTCACTTGCTCTACTGCTGCTGCTCAGGCTCGCGCTCGCTCGCATAGCTTCTGTTGCTCCGGCTCTCGCTCACTCGCTCGCGCTGTTGCTGCTGCTCTCCCCCTCGCTCATGTTGCCTCTCTGCTCCAATTTAGCTACACTTCAGTCGACTAAATCGACTTTGGGGTTAGTCGATTTTCAGGGGGTAGGGGCTCGCTGGAGTTAAGGAAGAACCACCCGCATCAGGGAGGGGGGATGGCCAGAGAGGTACCCTACTATCTATCTTAGGGTTCATGGTGGGGGCGGTGGAGGCGTGGTGGTCGGGCGGTGGCGTAGGGATTGCTGGGGAAAAAGCTCGGTGCGGGGGTCTAGAGGGCTGGCCGGGGGCGGCTGCGAACCGATGGTGGGGAGTTGTTTCAGGGCGGCGAGGCGGCACGGGGGCTGGCGGTTCGGCCAGTGGTGGTTGGCGGCTCAGGGGGGTGCAGGTTGAAGATGAACTGCAGCCCGCCCTAAACTACATGTCAAGTGCTTCTCTGCTACAATTGTGTTCAGTTTCGACAGTAACCTTTAAATTCCACAGTAAATTTCAGTTTGGACAGTTAAGTTCAGAGTCAACAGTTTTTACCTCATCTGTTGTAGTCAGGTGGTTTTTGGTGATGTAAATTTTACATCTATTTTACATTATCTATTGGAGATGCTATTAGAATCCCACTTGAGATTAACGATGTCTATCTTGTGCTGAGTCAGCCTTGACCGGAGCTGCTCCAACAACAAAATGATCCATCACAACAGAGCAGTGTCCTAGACGCCGTCTACAGATTCCTCAGATCTTCCTCCACACCTCCGACAGCCACCTCTGCGTCAACTTCTTCAGCGACCAACCCAATGATGCTGAGGTCGACACGGCTATAGCAAAGAGGTTGTACACTCATTGCATCACTTATTACTCTACATTCATGTCGATCCATTAGGGCTATTTTGGTTCAACGGAAAAACATAGCAATAGGAAATTTTCCTATGGCACTCTACTATTCAATTATTCATGCATTTTGTTGAAAGGAATGGAGCAAAACATCCACCTGGACCTACTTTTCAAAATCCTATGCATAAAAACAAGACCAAGTGCATTAGTGGTAGAATAACATTCTAACCATACATGCTTTCATATGGTTTCACTTTATTTTGGCCATGTTTCTTTGCATTCCTGTGCTTGTCCAATTCCTGTGAACCAAACACCCAAGTTGACAGAAATCCTATGTTTACAAATGCTCTATTTACCATGTGCATTCCTATCCTATTCCGGAGTTTTTCCTATCCCTGCGTTTTTAGAATCATGCAAGCCAAATGAGCCCTTACAGAATTACTTCAGTTATAGGTAGGTGCCGAAGGGAACTTTGTGTGGTTTGTCCTCCTCCTGCCGCAACGTCGTCCACCTCACTTGAGCTACTCCATCGATAGAAGCATCCACCAAACCATACATAATGACTACTAACCAACTTTCGCCGCCTCAGATCTCCTTCCCTGCCGCCGGCACCCACCGCAACGGCATCACCATCATCGACTCAGGAGATGAACCTGAGGAGTACACGGGTCCACAAGAGAGGTGGCACTCTTTTGTTTCTGCTTATGTTATGCATTGCTTAATATTACCTGCTACTTTATTGTCCTGTTCACCTCTTAGACTCCAAGTCAGGTCCAAATTAATGTTGAAACTTGAGTTCTAAATTAGTTGTGGGGCACATATCGAGCTAGCAATGAATAATATCTCAGTCTAATATCTGGTTCACCTAGGGTATGCCTATGTTGCTCATCTTGGGTGGGAAACAAATAGTAAAGTAATCATCATCTATTTTTTTATTAAATTAAAGCAATCATCAGCCTGCTATCATTATTTTTGGATCCATCCACTGGTTGTTACCATTACTCTAGATTTCTCCATGCTCTCCTTACATAATCTCATTATATTTTTTGTATGCATGTTAGATATTGTACACAGTCATGCTGAACATGTAGAGAAAAAGAGAAGAGTTTTGCGCGGCAATACAGTGTCATGCAGACATTGCTCCATGCTGGGTTCAATGGCAAACCCTCCGCCCCCCTCTCCAGATTGTAATCCATAGGAAGATACCTATTTTGAGGCGGATTCAGACGCAGCTGGCCACTCCTATTTACCCCCCAATGTGTTTGCTCTAACTTGGCATGATTATGTTATTCATATCATGCATATGTTGCCTTGCAGTGCCTACTTTCGAAATCATATATGTCATCTGCTTAGTTTAGACATGTTCTGTAATGCCACCTGTTTCGTTTCAATATCATATATGGGAATTATGCAGTCTCATGTCTTTTAGCCAGCCATAATATATGTGAAATGTGCAATGCCATCCTGTTTAACCAGGCATCATATATTTGAATGATATCTAGCACATCCTTTTCTTCATTAAATTTCCATTTGTCGACAATGTTTGTATATTAAACTAATCTTCCTGTGAATCAGCCATTTGAGTGGGTGATGAAAAAATCTGGAGTGAAAACAAGGCATTCAGAGCAGACAGTACTACCTATCGAAGCAGATCTCTTGATGGGTCCAGATAGCTCCTCGGAGATGGATTCAGAGACAGATGACCAGTCATATTCCCCCACCGAGGTGTATGCTCTAACTTAGCACGGTTCTACTGCTCATATCATGCATATGGTGTCTTGCATTGCATAGTTTAGACATCATATACACAATATTCAACACCATGTTCAATGTTCAGACATCATATATGTGAATGCCCTCTTCTTAGCATATAAATCACATATGTGAATTAAATCATGTGATCCTGATTACTTAGATAACATGTATGTGAATTATGCCATGTGATCCTATTTAGTTAGTCATCGTATCTTTGAATTATGGTATGCTATGCTATCTAGTTTAGATAGACATCATATATGTGAAATTATGTCATGCTATCCATTTTAGTTAAACTAGCAGTGTCACCCGCGCCTTTGCGCGGCTAGCTAGACATGTATATTTGTGCATTTGTGTTGTATATTTTCACTTATTATATATTAACTCTGGGATTTTGGAGTGCCATTTGAATATAAATGTATATACACTTTGCAAAAATATTGTTGATAATCATTTGATATTATTTTCTCTGCCACATATTTGCCATCACGTAGTGTGTTATTTGATCTAAGGCATTTATTCAGTACTAAAATACATAATTCAATCTATAAGAAAGGTGAGGTTATAATATAAATAAAATCTGATTGGAATATATGGGTAAGGACCATGGTTAATGACTTGTGAGCTCCTATCTTGTGTCCACCTTTCATAGCGAACCTTGATGAATCAATGCACAAATGATGTGTGCTCCTTTATTATTTTCATCATTGAGTACAATATTTTTAATCTTTTTTCCTTGGTGTACTTCAAACTTCCATATTATTCCTTGTATACTCATATTATGCTTGTTCTACAGGCAGACTCGTTCATCTAAGGCAATATAGTTATGGGTTCATATTCACTCGACATTGCTAAAACATTCTCTCAAAGTCAATTTCTAATAGTGTTATTTCTCACCATGCCCTATACATCTAAAATAGTTTCTTACATACTTGAAATAATTTGTTTCTTCAAGTTTTTATATTGTGGAACACTACTTAGCTTCCTCATCTGATATGCTTGCTCCGGCATATCGTATATCGGTGCCAGTCAGATGATTTTCTGTACCTAATGTTACCTACACCTAAACAATCCTCATACTCTTGTAGACTCGTTATTTTTTTTGTAGTTTGGTATTCTCCTACTGTGAATTATTTCAGTGAATGTTAAGTCATATGTGTGGCAGTTATATTCATTTGATCCACCCATTTCGATATTGTGTAACCCACGTATATTAGAGCATACCATACTCCCTATGTATTTATTATAAGTATTTCTTCTCACTCTTCTAAGTATATTAGAGCATACCACACACACATGGAGAGTAATCTACTCAATTTTCTTCTAAGTATTTCTTCTCACTCTTCTCACTGCAACAGACTCTCCATATTCCACTCTTGTTTATACATTTTTTTATTTCACTAACTATATATTTCACTTCGAATATTCCCATCTCTTACATTTCATCAGAAATATAATGTACTCCCTCTGTAAAGAAATATAAGAGCGTTTAGATCAGTGATATAAACACTCTTATATATTTTTTATAGAGAGAGTAAGCAAAAAATATATTTGAATACTTGCAATTTACCGTCCTACATTTTACAAATATTCTAGGGATGGTATCCCAAATGTCCATGCCCAAGAATGTCCAGCGGCGGGGATGATGTGATCGAGAGAGCCATAGGGGAGATTGTATTTGGGTAAAGTGAGCCTTTTGGGTAGATGTTTTTATACACCAGACACACATTATAGGCCCTTGTCTACCTTCTTCATAGAATTGAACAAAATTGCCAACTCCTGTTTATTGTTATCCCAACTTTTAGCATTTGGTCCAAAATCATATAAAATATTTTAATCTTATTAATGCATACATTTTTAGTGAACTACATACTGAATTCATTGGAAAATTAATTTCTTATTATTTCTAATTTACTATTCTGAAATTCATTTATCAATAAACTTTTGTTCTAAAATTTAACTACCATAAAATGATATATTTTTATTTCATGTGCTATTTTACCGAAAACTACATTGCTATAGCCCTTCATTTCTTATTTCGAATTCCATATATACAAATACAACCATGCTTTATCAACATTATTACATAGGTAGCTCCTGAATTCTAAAATAACCTTCCCTTTTCGCTGGCGTATCCACCATGGATTTTTATAAACTGTTCGATTAATCTACACATCGGCGTAGATATTTTAGCTCATACAATGAAGAAATGGGGAATATTTAATATTCATTTTCTAATATATGATTTTTCTTGGTATACAGCAAGGTAGCCGTTGACAATGAGGCATTAGTTGTGATTTTATCAATTTGAAAGCTTTTGTGACACACATAGACTGAGTTCGTTTCTGTGATGGTGTGCGAGTGTGCATGTCTGACAATATGTACTTGGTATTGAAAATATACATATTTTGTACCTTTTCATTTGAAAAATATCCATTTTTTCATCGCACAATTGCGCTCTGACAATAGTCAATTTTCTAGCATGCCTCTTCATGTATGTATACATGCATACTTTAGTTTAGTCCCCTCTACATATATGCGTGGATGCAAACCCTTCTTTTTTTATTTATTTTTTGGTTCACCGCTCATATACACCTTTCTGTGGAACGTGACTATGGTTTTGCCTTAAAAAAATACCATTTTTGCCTAATCATTTATTATTGATGGATGACATCAGATGTGATGTCATGGTTGGAATCTAGGATGCCTATTGGAACCGGATTGCACCACGTTCATAATATAGACATGTGAATCGGATTGCTCCTAATTATCCACCTGGGCGTGACGTGTTGTTGTTGGTCACGATTGACTCCACCGCACATGTTTTTTAGTAGATCTACACGCATTCAAATTCAACCCTTCTTTAGTATTTTTTTTCTTGCAAACTGGCCTTTTTTTTACTATTCCTTGTGGGCGCCGAACTCCTTCTATGCCTTTTTTTTTGCAACACAGACGTAAGCAACCCTGATTATCTCCGCCTGATTTTTTTTATTAGACAAAGCATATAGCACACGTTGAACTATTTGTTTACGTGACAGGCCAAACTGTTTGTACATCATGCTATTTCTATGTAACGCTATATGTTTTTAATCTGAACCGTTAATATCTAAAATTTACGATCGAGATAATTTATACTATGTGGATGAACGTGATGGCTTATTTGACTTCCGTCTTGATTATATAATAGATAATATACAAGTCAACTATTTAATGCCCTCTTTCTTCCACACTATCTATTGCATCTGTCTCTCATACAATGCCTGTACATCCAACTATGTTTCCTGTTTATCAGCCATTTGAATTGGAGCGGGTGATTGCAGTATCTAGCGGAGTAAAACACGGTCTACAAATAAAATAGTGCTACCTCTTGGTGGAGATAGCACCCTGGTTGTACATGCACGAGAAACAGCCCTACCACATATAACCCAGACTCTCGCAGATTTTACCCCTACTGTGATGGACAGAGAACCAGCTTCACCCAATCTAACCCCAACCCCAGCAGATAGTAACCCAGTTCCTGTTGACACATCACCATCTCCACCACAGAGCTCCCAAACAAGAGCAGTTAGTAAGGCAGCTCCAGTTCCCAAAGCGCCAGTACTACCACGGCGAACCCCAACTCCACCAGTTAGTACACCTATTCCCGTGGAGGAAGGACAACCAGCCTTTCATAGTTTAGCATCTATCGCATTTCATGTTGTTAAATCCTATGTGTGTATCTTTCCATCATGAAAATATTATACTGAAGATGAAAGAAAATGCCAGTTTCAGGTGTTTGTCCAGGAGTTATGTGTAAGTAATGTTATTCATGACAATTACTTTGCTTTGTCCCATACATTCTACCTCCATGATGGTTATAATACAACAAATTTTCCCATTTTTCTCTATAGATAAGGACCGATTTGGAAACTCGGGATAAGGTAACCTGCGCTAATACCTCTACTATCTTCAAGAATGCTTGGTGGCAGTATCGAAATCTCCTGAAGAAAACGTACTTCACTGGCAATGAAACTCATCAAATTCCCTTACCTTCTCCTGAGACACATTTACTAGACGATGACTGGGAACGCCTTGTTCTTTACTGGTCCCGAACCAAGAATGTGGTAAGGTCTATGAGCTCATTTTATTTTAAGTACTATATGCTTGCATCTTAGTGTACTCTGTTCATATAGAACAAGTGCTTAAACCTGGAGAACAACTGTTCTCATTTAAGATTCCATTGCTATCATGCATACGGCTTTGCTCTTGTATCACTGTATTTACTCATACAAACTTATGTTTAAATTGAACGATCCATGGAAACTCCAATGGCATAACAGGTATGTTTATGCATGTTTCTTTAACAGGTTTCCTCTTATAAATAGCTCTGTTGATTTCAATTTCAATTGTGTATACAGTTGACTTCTCATATCATGCACATTACTAGCATCATAACAGGGCCAATAGTGTTGTTGTACATGTAGACCCGTGGGACCCATCTGAAATCTTGTTGTGTCGTGTAGTTTCCCACGCTTTGTATTCTTTCAGTGATGCTTTCTCTTGAACTAATGAACTGGTTCACCGAAATGAGTTTCATATACTAGTACATGCTAAACCTGTTATGTGTCTGCTTCTTTCTTCTTTTAGAATGCTGACAGTATATTGGGGAAGAGTGCCTTATTAAGCAATGATAAAGGAAGTAATGCAGATAAGGTTCGGGATCGTGAGACATCCTTGTTAGTCTCCAAGAAGGCTGATAAAACAGCTAAGGAAAACTATCTTGAAGACAGTGAGGCAACCACAAAGTCCTGTCTTGGTTTATTGTTCGAGTTACTGGCCACTACCGCTTTGTCGGAGCAAATGACCACGGGTATACTAACCGGCTCCCCTTGGCTCTTCAAAAACATTAGGCCGACTGCGCCCTCAAACATCCAAGATGAAGGGCCGCCTTCTAGTGGCCGGCTGATCCCTTGGCCAGCTACTTGAAGGCGGCAAGGCACCGCAAAGCCTCCTCAAAGTAGGTCGACTCCTAGTAGGCGGCCGCCAGAGTAGCCCGCCCTCTAGCAGGCGGCCCGCATCATGCGCCCTCAAAGTCTGCACCCGCATAACAGCGACGAGATGGGGCGTGGCTACAGTGGAGTCTGCCACCCCCAAATCCCGGAGCGGGCGTGGCCATAGTGCATCGTACCGAGCGACCATCCCTCGCCCGGCACGACACTATTGCCACGTTGACCATGGCATCACCCATGGCAGAGCGACCATGTCCCCACGACGGGTTGTCAGTACGGCCCGCAGGCGGCGGGCCCATCCTGCCAGTGAGCCTTCATAAGGCGGCCTGACCAGTCCAGTCGGCCCGAGGGGAAGTCGGCTCCCAGCAAGCCGGCCAACCCTTGCCCTGGAAGTTTGTGCACCATCAAGGAGATGAGACGGGGTAAGGCTATAGTAAATGCCCGCCAGGCGGCGGTACTGTAGCCATGCTTGCCTCGACAAAGCCATCATCATCTAGGGCGAGGCTACAGTAATGAGCCGCCGACAAGGCCCCCAAGCGGTGGGCCCAGCCTGTCTACCAAGAAGCCGACAGCCGGCAGGACCCACCAGTCGGCGGGCCCCAGCGGTCGGCGGAGAAGTAGGCGGCCGTAGACACTGACGGCCTGGACCCACACCCAGTCGGATTACAGTTGTACCCCTAGGGGGTAGGCATATATAAACCCCTAGGACACACATGCAAAGGGTTGATCCATTAGAAGCACACACACCACATAGAGAGAAGAGGAGAGCTAGCCTTGCCCTTCTTCTTCCTCTAGCAAATAGCTCAAGGAGCCTCTTGTAGCTACTTACTGATTTAGTGATCATGTGGAGACCCCACAGAGAAGGACTAGGGGTGTTATTTCCTAGGAGAGCCCCAAACCTGGGTAAGATTCGCCGCCGTGCATGTCTTCGCCTTATCTCGTTTCCAGGCACCGGCGATGTCTTACTCGCTCCCACTATGATTAGCCATCCTTTGGCATATGTCGCAACTACCACCCGACATGTGGCGCCCACTGTGGGGCCAGGTGCACCGTTGTTTGCGGACCTGCTCTGGACGGGAACCTTGTTCGTTCCTAGTGAGCCTAGCCAGCCCGGCACGCCCGATGGCGCTAGCCCTGACATGCTGTATGGCATCGACGCCGCATGTGCAGCGAGCCACCTCGCCGATCTTCTCGGTGAGGTTCACCTCTCCGACGAGCCCGTGCCAGCTGTGGGCACGACCAGCTCTGAGAGGTGTCTCATCGACCTCCTTGGCAAGCTCGACATCACCGACGATCCCATCTCCAACCTGGAGTCGATCGGCTCCACCGACCCGATGCTTGTCGACTCAGAAACGGCTTCCCTCGATTCCTTCCCCACTAACATGGTGGTGATTGACGACCCTCTTCCTTGCACCGACAGCGGCGGCAGCACCGTCACCGAGGTGCTGGTCATCAGCCACGGCGCTGCATCCAGCGATGGCGACCACGACGCTCTAGAGACGACGCTGCATGACCTGTCCACGCCTATCCCGGTGGACGCCAACGCCAAGATCATGGATGCTCACCGCCTTGCCCTCATCGAGATCGGCAAGAAAATAGCCACCATGAGATGCCTCACCAAAGCCTATCAACGTGAGGTTGACCGTGCCGCCTTTGGCACACCGGCTGCTAGAGGGCCTAGCCAGCTTGGCGCTATCAAGAAGCACGGCGCGGCCATCTCCAGCATGTTGGGAGCCGACCACACGGTCTACGCCACGCCACTCGAGAACCTGCGTGCCGCCCAGGCGGCAGCAGACGAGATGGAAGGATTGGATGGAGACGAGTTGTGCTGCATGACGCGACACGTCCAGCAGCTCATCAACGCGGCCGCAGAACGGCAGGAAGCCGGCGCCCGCGCCGAGAGTCCTTCCCTCGCCGAGAGCATGGCGCAACCTCCCGGACACCGACAGCAGGCGGCGCCCGCGAGCGAAGAGATAAGGAGCCGACTGCTAGCCGTAGCCGGACACGCTTCACCATCGAGCACGACGAAGATGGCCACCCACGAGCTATGGAGCAGCGAGGAGATAACCCGCCTCCTCCTCCGCCCCGCAGTCGGTGATATCCTTCTCCGCCGCCTGTTGGGCACCCCACACTCGGCGACCGGCTGGGTTGCCATGAAGGAGTCAGCGAGAATGATGCCCGCCATCAGATCGACCGCCTAACGCGATCCTTGGCACTAGAAGAGGAATATGATGTCGGTCCGCCTTGTTTTGGCCCCCGCATCTACGACGAGCCCTTTCCCAAGGGGTTCTCGCTCCCAAGAGACACGCCTAAGTACAACGGCTCGGTGAAGCCGGAAGATTGGCTGATAGACTACTCCACTGCAGTTAGCATCGCAAACGGCAACAAGCGCGTTGCCGTAAAGTACGTTCCCCTCATGCTTTAGGGAACAGCATGCACCTGGCTAAACAGCCTCAAGCCCTACAGCATCAACAGCTGGCTGGATTTCACGGAGGTCTTCAACCGCAACTTCACTAGCACGTACAAGCGGGCACCCAAGCTCCACCAACTTTCCCTATGTGTCCAAGGCCCAACCAAGTCCAGCCGCGACTACCTGACGCGCTGGGCCGAGCATCGCAACTCCTGCGAAGGGGTGCATGAGGTGCAAGCCATAGAATACTTCACTACCGGGTGCCGAGAAGGCACCCTCCTCAAGCACCGGCTTCTCTGCGACGAGCCGGCCACACTCGAGGAACTGCTGATCATAGCAGACAAGTACACCACTGCCGACTCCTCGATGAAGTCGGAGCTCCGGGTGGACGCCTCTGGAAAGGTGCTCCCTCCGGCTCCCAAGACACCGGCTGGCGACACCGGCCGGCGCTCGCATCAGAACGACAACAAACGCAAGGCCCCGATGCCGGCTTCCACCAGCCGGCAAGTGGCAACAGTTGAAGACCAGCAGCGAGAAGGGCAGCCAATACCCAAGCATCAGAATGGCGGTAGGCCGGCTTGGCAGCCCACCTTCTCCTACGAGCAAACCCTTGATGCTCCCTGCAAGTTCCATAGCAGCGCGAAGCCGTCCAACGACACAACCCGAAAGTGCCATTGGCTCACCCGGATCTCCAAGGGCGAAGGACTGCTGCCTCCTCTGCCTGCTGTCCCGCCACCTCTGGCTCGTCAATAGCCGGCCGCCCGCCCAGCAGTCGGATCTATTCAAGACGAGTTCCCTGACGAGCATGCAGCCTATGTCGTCTTTACAAGCCAAGCTGACGACAAGTGCGGTCAGTGCTGCCAGCACCAAGAGGTCAATGATGTCGCCTCCAAAGATCCAGAGTTCATCCACTCGTCCGAAAAGCCCATTAGTTGGAGCCGAGATGATCACCCAGAGGTGATGCCCTCTCCGGGTTCTTACACCCTGGTGTTGGATGCCACCTTTGCAACCGAGAGATGGGTTGTTCATCTATCCCGAGTTCTGGTTGATGGAGGAAGCAGTATCAACATCCTGTACCGCGACACCATGGAGAAGTTGAATATCAAGGTGAAGCAGATGTTGCCCAGCCGGACTGTCTCCCATGGCATTGTGCCTGGCCTCTCATGCTCACCAATCGGCAAGATCAAGATTGATGTTCTCTTTGGAGACAAAGATCACTTCCGCCGCGAAGCAGTTTGGTTTGAAGTAGTGGATCTCGAGAGCCTCTACCATGCTTTACTTTGTCGACCTGCTTTGGCCAAGTTCATGGATGTGCCCCACTACGCCTATCTCAAGATGAAGATGCTGAGCTCCAAGGGCATCATCACCATAGTCAGAGACTACAAGAAGTCCTCCGACTGTGCTACAGCCAGCACCCGGCTGGCCGAGTCCCTCGTGATTGCTGCTAAGAGAAAGATCCTTGACCGGGTCATGGCCATGGCCGGCAAGCAGCCGGACCTATTGCCCGATCCCAAGGAGTTGGAAGCCCAGGGCTCCTTCCGGACGGCCGAGGAAACAAAGAAGATACCATTGGATCCAGAGCACCCGGAGAGGTTCGCTCTGGTGGGAACAAATCTGGACAGCAAATAGGAAAGTGAGCTCGTCGATTTCCTCCGTGAGAATCGGGATATCTTTGCATGGTCCCCAAAGGACATGCCGGGTGTTCCGACGGATTTCACCAAGCACAAGCTACATGTCCGAGCAGATGCAAAACCGGTCAAATAGCCGCTCCGCCGACTGTCAGAGGAGAAGAGAAGAATTGTTGGTGAAGAGATAGCCCGGCTTCTAGCAGCCGGCTTCATTATGGAGTTGTTCTTTCTAGAGTGGCTTGCCAACCCAGTCCTTATACAGAAGAAAAAAAAGAAATGGTGCATGTGTATAGATTATACTAGCCTCAACAAAGCTTGCCCCAAAGATCCGTTTGCTTTGCCCTGGATTGATCAAGTGATAGACTCCACAGCCGGATGCGAGCTGTTGAGTTTCTTGGATGCCTATTCAGGTTACCATCAAATCAACTTGGATCCAGCCGACCGCCTGAAGACCGCCTTCATCACACCATTTGGAGCTTTCTGCTACCTGACTATGACATTCAGCTGAGAAATGCCGGTGCCACTTTTTAGCGTTGCATGCAGAAATGCCTCCTCAAGCTATTCGGCAGAAATGCCCATGTCTATGTAGATGATAATGTGGTGAAGACGGAGAAGCGCGGCACCCTGCTGGAAGATCTCAAAGAAACATTCGACGACTTGAGCCACTTTCAGATCAAGCTCAACCCAGAAAAATGTGTGTTTGGGGTACCAGCCAGCCAACTCCTTGGTTTCCTGGTCTCTGAACGCGGCATTGAGTGCAGCCCGGTGAAGATCAAGGCCATGGAGAGGATGGAGATTCCCACCCGACTGCCAGAAGTCCAGAAGTTCACCGGATGCCTGGCTTCCCTTAACCGCTTCATCATTCGGCTAGGGGAGAAGGCTCTTCCCTTCTATCAACTCATGAAGAAAACCACTCACTTTGAGTGGAATGACCAGGCGGATGAAGCCTTTCATCAGTTGAAGAAGATGCTGGTCACACCGCCTGTCCGGGCGGCTCCAACTGAAAAAGAGCCCATGCGCCTTTACATTGCCGCAACTAGCCGGGTGCTCGGCACGGTCATCGTGGTTCAGCGCCCAGAGGAAGGCAAAGTTTAGCTCGTCCAGAGTTTGGTGTATTACTTAAGCGAAGTGTTGTCAACCTTGAAGCAGAATTACCCACACTACCAGAAGATGTGCTACGGCGTGTACTTTGCCACCAAGAAGCTCAAGCCCTACTTTCAAGAGGACCCCATCATGGTCGTTTTCACTGCCCCGCTTGCCGAGACCATGGGCAGCCAGGATGCATCTGGCCGGGTGGCCAAGTGGGCCATTGAGCTGGCTCCTTATACCATCTTCTACCAGCCCTGCACCGCCATCAGGTCCCAAGTGCTGGCCTACTTCCTCGTCGACTGGGCCGAGACCCAGTACCTGCCGCCAGCACCCGACTCCACCCATTGCCGGATGCACTTCGAAGGATCCAAGATGCACCCCGGTTTGGGAGCCGGCATCATCCTCACCTCTCCCAAAGGCGACAAGCTCAGATACACATTGCAAATCCATTTTGCGGCCTCCAACAATGTGGCCGAGTATGAGGCGCTCATACACAGGCACCGGCTGGCCAAGGAACTCGGCATCCGCTGGATCCTGTTTTATGGCGATTCAGACTTGGTGGTCCAACAGTCATCTGGTGATTGGGACGCCAAGGATGCCAATATGGCGAGCTACTGCTTATTCGTTCAGCAACACAGTGGATATTTTGAAGGGTGCGAGTTCCTTCACATGCCACGGGCCGACAACGAGCAAGCAGATGCCCTGGCACGAATCGGCTCCACCCGACAAGCAATACCAACCGGCGTTTCCCTTCAGCGACTCCTCAAGCCGTCTATCAAGCCTTCACCAGAATCCGACTCCATCTTCATGCTGGCTGACCCCGAGGCAGCCGAATCCGGCTTGGGAACCTCGGCAGTCGGCACAGGGACTTCAAGAGGCAGCTTAGGGACTGCAGCAGCCGCACCCAGCCCGGGGAATTCAGAACCCGGCCCGGTGACTGCAGCAGTCGGACCGGGGACTTAAACTACACAAGAGGCGGTGGCCGACTCCAACCCTCCACCCCCCATCCCAACCTCCCTAGTCGCAGTAGCCATGTTGGCAATAGAAGAAGTCACAGCTCCATCATGGGCCCAGCCCATCCTCAACTTTCTGGTGAACAAAGAGCTGCCGACTGACGAGATCTCAGCAAGAAAAGTTCAACACCGAGCTGGAGCCTACACAATAGTAAACAGAGAGCTCGTTAGGCGCATCGTCACTGGAGTCTTCCAGTGCTGCGTTGAGCCACAGAAGGGCATGGCAATCCTCAAAGACATCCATCAAGGCAAGTGTGCCCACCACGCGGCCTCGAGATCACTTGTTGCCAAAGCCTTCCGCCATGGTTTGTTTCGGCCCTCATCTTTGGATGATGCCAAAGAGTTGGTCAAGCACTGCAAGGGGTGCCAATTGTTCGGCTCCAAGCAACACCTGCCGGTTTCTGCACTCAAGAACATCCCCCTCACCTGGCCCTTTGCCGTCTAGGGGCTGGATATGGTGGGGCCATTCAAGACAGCACACAGCGTCATGACTCATCTGCTTGTCATCATTGACAAATTTACCAAATGGATTGAAGAAAAGCCAATCAAGAAGCTAAATTGGCCGACTGCTGTGACCTTCATCACAGACATCACAACCTGGTACGGCGTACCGCACAGCATCATCACCGACAATGGCACAAACTTTGCCAAAGGAGCATTGGCCCGTTTTTGCGCGAAGTAGGGCATCTGACTGGACTTAGCGTCTGTTGCCCATCCGCAATCAAATGGCCAAGTCGAGCGAGCAAAAAGCGTCATCCTCTCCGGCATCAAACCCCGACTGGTTGAGCCACTAGAGCGTTTGGCTGGCTGCGAGCTGGAGGAGCTGACGGCCGTCCTTTGGAGCATGCACACCACTCCAAACATGTCAACCGGCTTCACTACCTTCTTCCTTGTGTATGGTGCCGAGGCCGTCATCCCAACTGACATCAATTTTGACTCTCCCCGAGTCACCATGTACCCGGAAGCGGAGGCGAAGGAAGCGCGAGAAGACGGTGTCAATCTGCTGGAAGAGGGCCGGCTATTAGCACTCAGTCGGTCCGCCATCTACCAGCAGAGTCTGCGCCGTTATGTGATAGCCTGGTTTTTGCCCTCTTTTCTTTTCTGGATTTCTTTGGATTTGATTTGAATTTTGGAGTTTGAATCATTTTAGTTGGACTTAAAACACTTGGGAATCACTTTGGCTTTCACCCAAGTGGCTCACTCCGCCTCCAAACCATCATTTCCTCTCTGGTCTACCTCAAAATAATGTCACGACTATTTTTCTTAAATGAAAAATATTCATTTCCCTCTCAAAATCCCTAACTAGAAACTTGTGCTCCAAAGCAACCCAATTTTTCTTCCCCACAAAAATCTAACAACATTCACAAAAATCCTTTTAACCCCAAGGCACCTCCCTCGGCAAAAATATCACACCACTTTTTGGAATATTTTTGCTACAGAAATTATTTTCTGTTCTAGGCAGAAATGGTAGTTTCTACAGTAACTATCATTTTACTTGCAAAAATGGAGCTGCATTTTCTTGTGCATCACCACCCTTTTAGATGATTGCTAGCCACCAAAGTGCACCTCCCAACTCCCAGCCGTTTAACCACAGCAAACTCTCAAAGTTACTATCCAGTAACTTGCAGTGAAGTAAAAATCATATTCACTACGTCAGAGCTCAAACTAAAGTGTGGTAACCCCTAAATCTACCACAACAACATGCTAGACATGAAGATTAGGCTTAGCTTGGCCTGAGGTCAGATTTCCCACAGTGACCACGTTTGTCCATGCATGCTGGCATGCAGCCAACGCACTCTACGTCGCGCCCGAGCCTCTATTGCTCGTGTGATCGCTTCCCTGCCTGCGAAACCTTGCCAAACCCCGCCACCATCACCGTCCCGACGTCCTTAACTTCACCCTCGCGCTCGCCGATGCCGGAGCTCGCCGTAGCGAGCATGGGCGTGGTCCGTCCAACCCAATAGTGTGTTGCGCACTTTGTTCGTCGCCATCCCCTCGCCCCTGTGCTCGTCTCCGCTCGCCCATAGTTCGCACGTGAGTTGCGTCGCCCTCCCCCTCTCTCACTGACGCCGCTCGTTGCCGGGCGCAGCGTCCAGGTGTCCTCCGGCGGAGACTGATCCCCTCGCTCTGCTCGGCTATAAATAGAGCTCTCCCCAGCCTCCTCGAGCATCATCCACTCCTTGCACACACTCCACAAACCTGTAGAAAGCCGTGGCCCGGCCGGGCAGACCTCGGGCCGCCGTCCCCAAGCTCGAGCTCACCGGTGATCCACTCTGCCCGTTCGCACCACTCTAGCCCCTCCCATGCTCAGGCGACCCTTCCAGGGCCTCCGCCGTGCCTCGGTGGTGCCGATCCAACCGATTGGAGCCCCTGGTGCTGCCACTAGTCGCCGTTACCTCTGCTTCCTGTCGCTGTTTGAGAGGCCATTACCAATGTCGTTCGACCACCCCTAGCTAACCTACGGGTATGGGCAGGTGCGCCTCCGTCCCCTCTTTTGATCCCTCCCTCCAGTTTTGGCCAAGGAGTCCTCCTCGCTGGCGTGTGCTCCGACGGAGCCCCGCCGTGCTCTGTTTCCCTCTCACCAGACCAGCGGGGCCTGCTAGTCAGCCACTCTATACGCGCCGAAGCGGTACCAGTGATGGCGCCCCACAGGTTTGCGCCTTCGACGTCACCCCCCCTCCCATAGTCTGTTTAATATTAATTCAAATTCAAATAAATTCCAGAGCAATTCAAATAGCCACAACTTTTTAACCATAAGTCCAAATGACTTGATTCTTTTTGCATTATGTTATGTATGAAAATCTTTAGCAGCTCACCAAAGATGAGATTTTTCTCTGCTGCCTAGATTTTCCAGTGAATTTTAGAGTGTTTCTTGATGTTTTCTTTTTGTGTTTATAATTGCTTTCAGAGAGTGAAGCTTGTCTTGAGGATCACCAAGAGGAGAGTGACCCTCATCTGCACTAAGGCAAGCCACAGCAACATTTTCATTGTGCCATTGCAATATTTGTGATTTATTTTCAAACTTGAATTATTAAATTTAGTTCATGCATTTAAATCACCAAGTAAATAGTATTTTCATTCTATTGGAAGCTAGATTATGTGAATAGGTTGGATTACAGTAAGTTAGCAAGTTAACTAAGTTAGTTTCAGTCTTTTTGAGTCTTGTTAGATTATGGAGAAATAATCTGCTTATAAAAAGAACTAGTTTGGATAATATTTTCTTGAGTAAGAAAATGAGTATGCTAAGTTATTGCCATGTTTAGTTGCAACATAAACATGACCAGAAGAGTGCCATGAGTTTCTGAATTGTTTGGATTTGTGCTTGATATAAGTTGACCCAGCATGGTTCTGATAAGTAGTGAACCATGTCGCTTGAGTGCACTTGCATGGCATATCATGACACCGGTTACTTTTATTTTAAAGTTGAACCTGATAGTAAATTGACTTGAACTTATCATTGATCGGGTCATGGTGCCACTGCATTGAGTTTTTCCCAGTGCAACCACATTTTCCTTTATGGGAAGGCCTTTATTCGGTATGTTGCCATGCCTATGGTCGGTACCTCCAACAAGGGAAGGTTATGGGCGTGCGGTACCCTGGCCCAGTAAGCACACATAACCTTGTGTGCCTGTTGATGTTGTTATGGTACATTGTCCCCGTTTGGGACTGTTTTGCCACGACGGTGGTCGTTGGTGTCTGGGGTAGACACGGGGCCACCCATGACTTAGCTCAGTGGGGAGTTAGTCGGAGTGGCCGGGAGAGTGTCGTGGCAACGGAGGGGTTTTGTTGGAATGCCGTTGGTCCACCCAAATGGGAGTGCGAGGCCATGGGTTCCTTGGTGTGGGTACAGTGCGCTACCTCTACAGAGTGTAATTAATCTATTGATAGCCGAGTCCATAGTTACGGACACACTCGAAAGTAGGTCACACCATGGATCAAAGTTTAAATAATCTTGCACACTAAATTAATAACATGGCACTATTGGAAAAAGGGTGGTTGAAGAACCATGTTGGTATGGATGACCAAGTTGTTGGTCCGTTTGTGATCCAGGGGATCACCGTTTGGTTACGAGGTAACCCGTTTTGTTGACCAAGTTGTTGGTCCGTTTGTGATCCGAGAGATCACCATTTGGTTACGTGGTAACCCATTGGTAAGCAAGTCCGTGGGACTTGAGGCACGAGATTTTATTGACTGCATCCTTAGCATGACTTTTCCATTAATGATTAATTTGGTTGAGATCGTGATATTGTTTGTCATTATGTTTATGCTTGTTGTGAGCTTGCAAGTACATTCACTGTACTGACCTGGCAAGTCATGCCAGATTTCAGGAAAGGTTCATTGGAACGGAGTGTTGTTCGAGTCTAGATCGTGTTCACATTGGTGTCCCTGTGATATGGAGTCCCGCTTCATTGTTGTTCCGCTGCCGCGTAGTTGTCATGATCGAGGTCCCCTTTATGTTCATTAAATAATGTACATATTGTTCAGCCGCACCGTGTGTGCCGCTCGGCCTCCTAACTTGTTGTAATATGTACTATATTCCGCTAGCATCAATAAAGCGGTTGTTTTCTGTACCAATATGTTGTGTGTTGCTAGAGGACATGGTCTCTGGGCTGGCAATACAAGGTAAACCGGTTGCTCTGAGCCGGGGTGCCACAATGCTTGGTATCAGAGCCGCACTGACTGTAGAACACACTAGACTACCGCCGCGTTACTGGACGTTAGCCAAGATAAAAGTTGAGTGCCGATAGTGTTTATAGTATGTTGTTGCATTGCATGCACTTGGTTATTTTATTTCTAACCTGCTAATGGCTGTGAGTGTAGATGGCTCTGGTGCCATATCCGTGCCAGTTGCAGCTGATGTCGTACAAGTTGTCGCATCTCCTTCGCAACGTGTGGCATCGACTGTATCCTCACGGTGACTACCTAGTCTATCGTGTGTATCGGGAGCGTCTGTCATATTCAGTGTACGAGTATCACGCCGTGGTTACCCTGCGCACCAGTTCATCCTCTACCTCTTGCACCCGCACTTCCAGGAGTGGTTATGCTTCTACCGCTTCTCAGGCTGTCCAGTTTACTGCATTGGAGGTCCTCGTTGAGTTACGCTATAACAAGGTCCGAATGCAGAACCATCTAGGTTTCTATTACTATCCCTCCCTGCCCGACAATGGTCGTGTTTGTTTTCCTATCATTGATCCGGAGTTCAATAGTACTGCTAGCCACCTTTCTCGCTACATCACTGCTAGCTATCTTTCGATCCACGAGCTGGCTCGAGAGCTGACTCGTGTCCGCATTGCTTTAACCGCTACTAGAGCTGTCACTACTCCATCGTCTATGGGATTTACTCCTTATATTCCCTCCAGTTCTAGTTCACCTATTTCACCGATCGTTCCTCCGAGTAGCTCGGGCACCGCGACAATGAACCCTCTTAGAACTCCTGCTGAGTGGGTTTCTCTTCTCGCTACTCTAGTCGCCCCGATGCTTCATTCTCATCATGTGCCTGCTCCATAGGGGGAACCCTCGAGATAGCGTCGTCGTGTTGCCTTTAACCCGGAGGTCTCAGTTAACGCCATCAACTCAGGATCTGAGTCCGCTTCAGGAGAGGACACCGCAGCACCAGCAGAGCCTTAGAGCGCTCGAGTATCCGCAGTTATCAGGTTGATGTACGGATGTAGTCGTACGATTTATGATGTTCCGTTCGATGTATGAGAGTAGTTGAACTTATGATATCATTTATCTTTTATGTCCGGGTCTCTGTATAATTATGTTGGACTTTCTTCTATTCGATGTGTTTTCTTTGGAGTTTCGCTCTTTTGGGTTTTGTCGCTGGCTTTTCCCCACTATTTTTATATTTGGATGTTGTTCATCTCAATCGCGTTGTCTTGGGAAAAACAATAGGATGACACGGGGGGCAGCAGTAACGACGCTCGTGAGGATACACCTGTTCGTCGTTTCGCACGACAGGCAGGACACTCCCCCAAGCTATTTGTTCCACCACCGCCTCCACTGCCAAATCTACCTTCCACCGAACAAATTCTCCGAATGTTTGAAGAAAGGAGAAATAATGATCTACTCGAAATGTTAAGAAGTGTGCAAGCTATGCTTGGACAGAATGGAAATCAGAACCAAGATGACAGATTTTCGAAGGACCAACCCTCCCAGTTTCAGTCACGTTATTGATCCATTGGATGCAAACGACTGGTTAAGAACTATTGAGAAGAAGCTTGAGATTGCTCGTACTGATACAAATGACAAAGTCCCCTTTGCAACTCATTATCTTGAAGGTGCTGCCGCAATATGGTGGGAAAATGAAAAAGCTATGTGGCCTGCTGATAAAGAAATCACCTGGGTAAATTTCAAGGATCAATTCCGTAAATACCATATTCCTGCTGGAATAATGAAGGTCAAGCAGCACGAATTCCTTGCGCTCCTCCAAGGGAGTCAGTCTGTAAGTGAATATTTAAATAAATTCAATCATTTGGCCCGCTACTCTCTTTATGATGTGGCCGCCAAAGAAAGGAAGATTGACCTTTTCCTTGGAGGATTAAATCAACATCTCCAGTGCACCCTCAGCATGTTTGATTTCACCGATTTCCAAACTCTGGTAAACAAGGCCCTCATTGCTAAGAGGGAGCACAAACTGATACATGACAAAAAGACTTCAAACAATGATCACAAGCGCAAGTTTGAACCAAGGAAGGAGGTTCAGCCTATGAAAAAAGCTCATACCTTGCAGCAACCGCAAGTAGAGTAAAACCCAATAGGCAACAAAATATCAACAAGGCCCCTACACAAGTCAATAATGTCGTAACCAACCCGGTTCGAGAAGAGTGCCAGCGCAACAATTCCTGTGTCAACTATGGGCAAACTGGGCATTACGCCACACAATGTCCTAAGGGCGACAGGAATAACCCTCCATTCAGGCCACAAGTCAATTATATTGGGGCATTACCCTGTCCAGCAAAACATCACTGGGCAAATCCATCACCTCTCCGCATACGAAGCCCAAGAGAACCCCGAAGTCGCATTGGTATGTTTTCAGTTAATAGCATACCTGCCGTAATTTTATTTGACTCTGGGGCTTCCCACTCTTTTATTTCGTGGAATTTTGTTGCCCGAAACAAATTTCCTTGTTTGATTTTGAGCAAGAATATGTTGGTACAATCCCCGGGATCTTTGCTCAGAAGCAACCTGGTCTGACGTGATCTGTAAATAAATATCAACGGAGTCCACTTTCCTGCTTCCTTGATAGTCATTGAGTCTGTTAAGTTGGACATCATTTTGGGAATGAATTGGTTGACACAATACCAAGTCTGTATTAATTGTGCAACCCGAGAAGTCACCTTGACAAGTCCAGAAGGGCAAGCTACAAAATTCCATGCCCGCAGAAGCATACCTCAGAAAGAAATGGTTTTTGTCGTTGTGGCTAAATTGGAATAAATTCGGTGGTCAGTGAGTTTCCAGATGTATTCCCAGAAGAACTACCAGGCATGCCACCAGACCGAGAGCTTGAATTTTCAATCGACCTTGTTCCCAGAACCGCAGCATTATACAAGAAATATTACCGGATGTCGTCCTCAGAGTTACTGGAGCTAAAGAAACAACTTGATGAGATGCTCCAGAAAGGTTACATCCATCCTAGTTCCTCACCAGGGGGATCACCGGCTATATTCGTGGATAAGAAAGATGGTAGTCTCCGCATGTGTGTGGATTACCGTCAGTTGAATGATGTCACCATTAAAAACAAATATCCACTACCCAGAATTGATGACTTATTTGATCAGCTCAGTGGGGCCAAAGTGTTCTCCAAAATTGATTTGAGGATCGGATACCACCAACTTGAGATTAAGAAGGAAGATATTCCTAAGACCGCATTCACTACTCGGTACGGTCTTTATGAATATACCGTTATGTGTTTCGTCCTCACCAATGCCCCTGCTTTCTTCATGCACATGATGAATAAAGTATTCATGGATTTCCTCAATAAGTTTGTGCTGGTTTTTATCGATGATATTCTTATGTACTCAGAAAATGAAGACGAGCACAAAGGACACCTCTGATCTGTCTTACAACGACTGCGTGACCATCAACTGTACACCAAGTTCAGTAAATGTGAGTTTTGGCTCAAGCAAGTTGGATTCCTTGGGCACATACTATCCATGGAAGGTATAGCCGTGGATCCAAGCAAAGTAATAGACGTGCTTGATTGGTTGGTACCCACAACAATGTCTCAAATCCGGAGTTTCCTTAGATTAGCCGGATACTATCGCTGGTTCATTGAAGGTTTCTCAAAAATTGCCAAGCCAATCATAGAGCTTCTCAAGAAGGATAAGAAATTTTAATGAACGGAGGATTGTGAGAAAAGTTTCAACGAGCTAAAAATCAGACCGACCTCAGCCCGTGTGTTGACACTTCCAGACATCTATCACAGCTTTGATGTATACTGTGATGCTTCCATACAAGGTATTGGATGCGTACTTATGCAAGATGGCAAGGTGGTAGCATATGAATCTCGGCAGCTACGACCCCATGAGGGGAATTATTCTACGCATGATCTGGAACTGGTCACGGTGGTTCATGCTCTAAAAATCTGGAGGCACTATCTTATTGGAAAAAGGTGCAAAATATTTACCAACCACAAAAGTCTTAGATACATATTCACTCAGCCAGATATGACTCTCCGCCAGCGCAGATGGCTTGAGTTAGTCAAGGACTATGACCTTGGAATTAATTACCACCCGGGTAAGGCCAACGTGGTGGCCGACGCTCTCAGCAGATAGCCTGTCAGTTTAAATGCCATAATGGAGTCCCTGTCTTCCGAACTCCAAGAAGAAATTGCTCAACTCAACCTGGTCATAGTTGATGATGGTCTTGCTAATATTATGGAAATTACTCCTACCCTTGAGGATGAAATCCGCAAGGCCCAGCCAAATGACACCATTTTACAAAGGCACGCCAAGCGAATATTAGCAGGACAGACTTCCGATTTTTTCTAAAGAGCCGCTTGGTACACTGCGATTCCGCGGGAGGATTTGTGTGCCCAGTCAAGAAAATTTGAAAAATAAAATATTGTCCGAAGCACACGAGTCTTCTTATTCTATTCATCCTGGAGGCACTACAATGTACGAAGACCTTCGCCAAATATTCTGGTGGGACGATGAAGAAAGGCATAGCCTATTTTGTAGCCTGCTGTGACATATGTAATAAAGTAAAGGCAGAACACCAGAAACCAGCCAGACTCCTCCGACCGTTGCCCGTTCCACAATGGAAGTGGGATCACATCTGCATGGATTTTATCACCGGGCTACCAAAAACTCAGCAAGGCAATGATGCAGTGTGGGTCATAGTGGATATGTTAACCAAGGTAGCACGCTTCATTCCCATCAGAACCAAATATCATGCTGATCAACTCGCACAATTATATGTTTCCCGGATAGTCAGTTTGCACGGTGTTCCTCGAACAATCACTTCTGACCGGGGGTCCCTATTTACCTCCGCTTTCTGGTCCCGCCTCCATCAAGCTTTGGGAACAGCATTAAATATAGCACGTTTATCATCCTCAGACCGATGGGCAGACTGAAAGGGTAAACCAAATACTCGAAGATATGATACAAGCATGTGCATTGGCCCAAGGGCCTAAGTGGGAAGACGGACTGCCGTATGCTGAATTCTCCTACAACAATAGTTTAAGGCCAGTATAAAGATGTCACCATACGAGGCTTTGTATGGCCGTAAGTGCCGCACCCTGTTAAATTGGTCTCAAACCGGGGGTAGCCGTATTTTCCAAACAGACCTCATGATGGAAGCTGAAAAGCAAGTACAAGAAATTTGAGACCGTCTGCGAGTCGCCAAATCCCGACAAAAGAGTTATTACGATGCAAAACACCGACAAGTTAGTTTTGAGCCCGGGGAACATGTATGCCTTAGGGTCACTCCTATGAAGGGAATAAAAAGATTTCAGACTCGCGGAAAATTGGCACCTAGGTTTATTGGTCCATTCCCAGTCATGTCCAGAGTAGGTACCCTTGCATATCAGTTGGAATTGCCGCCAGAGTTGTCAGAAGTGCACAATGTGTTCCATATCTCCCCGTTGAGACGATGCATATCACCGCCCGAGAAAAGAACTGCTACGACAGAAATAGAGTTGGCTAAGGATTTAACATATGAAGAGAGACCGTTAAAGATTTTGGATGAAATGGAAAGGGTCACTCGAAGCAGGACGAGAAAATTTTACAAGGTCAAGTGGGAGCATCATACAGAGGCAGAAGCAACCTAGGAGCAAGAAGAATTTTTGTAGGCAAATTATCCAGAATTGCTTTCCCGAGCAATCGAATCTCGAGGACGAGATTCATCCTAAGTGGGGGAGGTTTGTGACAGCCTGATTTTTGCCCTCTTTTTTTCCTAGATTTCTTTGGATTTGATTTGAATTTTGGAGTTTGAATCATTTCAGTTGGACTCAAAACTCTTGGGCATCAGTTTGGCTTTCACCCAAGTGGCTCACTCCTCCAAACCATCATTTCCTCTCTGGTCTACCTCAAAATAATGTCATGAGTATTTTTCTTAAATGAAAAATATTCATTTCCCTCTCAAAAACCCTAACCAGAAACTTGTGCTCCAAAGCAACCCGAATTTTTATCGCCCACAAAAATCTAAAGAAATTCACAAAAATCCTTTGAACACCAAAGCACCTCCGTGAGCAAAAATATCACACCACTTTTTGGAATATTTTTGCTACAGAAATTATTTTCTATTCTGGGCAAAAATGGTAGTTTCTACAGCAACTACCATTTCACTTGCTTAAATGGAGCTGCATTTTCTTGTGCATCACCATCCTCCAAGATTATTGCAGTGAAGTAAAAATCATGTTCACTGTGTCTGAGCTCAAACCAAAGTGTGGTAACCCCTAAATCTACCACGGACAACATGCCAGACATGAAGTTTAAGACTAGCTCGGCCTGAGGTCACAGTTCATGCGGTGACCGCGTTCGTCCAGGTGTGCTGGCATGCAGCCGACGCGCTCTGTGTCGCGCCCGAGCCTCTGTTGCTCGCGTGATCGCTTCCCCGCCTATGAAACCTTGCCAAACCCCGCCACCATCACCGTCCCGGCGTCCTTAACTTCACCCTGGCACTCGCCGACGTGGAGCTCGCCGCAGCGAGCACGGGCACGGTCCAGCCAACCCAACAGTGCGCTACGCACTGTGTTCGTCGCCATCCCCTCGCCCCTGTGCTCCTCTCAGCTCGCCCATAGTTCTCGCGTGAGTTGCGTCGTCTTCCCCCTCTCTCACTAATGCTGCTCATCACCGGGCGCAGCGTCCAGGTGTCCTCCGATGGAGCTCGATCCCCTCGCTCCGCTCGGCTATAAATAGAGCTCTCCCCAGCCTCCTCGAGCATCATCCACTCCTCGCACACACTCCACAAACATGTAGAAAACCGTGTCCCGGTAGGGCAGGCCTCGGGCCGCCGTCCCTGAGCTTGAGCTCGCCGGCAATCCCCTCTGCCTGTTCGCACCGCTCCAGCCCCTCCCAAGCTTAGGCGACCCTTCCAGGGCCTCCGCCGCGCCTCGTTGGTGCCGTTCCAACCGATTGGAGCCCCTGGTGCAGCCTCTAGTCGTTGTCGTCTTCAACTCCAGCGACCTCTGCTTCCTGTCGCCGCTAGAGAGGCCATTTCCGATGCCGTCCAACCACCCCTAGATAACCTACGGGTACGGGAAGGTGCGCCTCCGTACCCTCTTTTGATCCCTCCCTCCAGTTTTGGCCAAGGAGTCCTCCTCGCCGGCGTGTGCTCCAGCGGAGCCCCGCCATGCTCTGTTTCCCTCCCCCCTCCCTCTCACCTGACTAGTGGGGCCCGCTAGCCAGCCACTTTGTATGTACCTGAAGCAGTACGAGTGGTGGCGCCCCGCAGGTTTACACCTTCAACGTCACCCCCCCCCAACTTTGTTTAATATTAATTCAAATTCAAATAAATTCTAGAGCACTTCAAACAGCCACAACTTTTTAACCATAAGTCCAAATGACTTGATTCTTTTTGCATTGTGTTCTGTATGAAAATCTTTAATAGCTCACCAAAGATGAGATTTTTCTCTGGTGCCTAGATTTTCTGGTGAATTTCAGAGTGTTTCTTGATGTTTTCTTTTTGTGTTTATAATAGCTTTCAGAGAGTGAAGCTTGTCTTGAGGATCACCAGGAGGAGTGTGACCCTCATCTGCACTAAGGCAGGCCACATCAAAATTTTCATGGCGCCAATGCAATATTTGTGATTTATTTTCAAACTTGAATGATTAAATTTAGTTCATGCATTTAAATCACCAAGTAAATAGTATTTTCATTCTGTTGGAAGCTAGATTATGTGAATATGTTGGATTACAATAAGTTAGCAAGTTAACTAAGTTAGTTTCAGTCTTTTTGAGTCATGTTAGATTATGGAGAAATAATCTTCTTATAAAAAGAACTAGTTTGGATAATATTTTCTTGAGTAAGATTATGAGTATGGTAAATAATTACCATGTTTAGTTTCTACATAGACATGACCAGAAGAGTGCCATGAGTTTCTGAATTGTTTCGATTTGTGCTTGATATAAGTTGACCTGGTATGGTTCTGATAAGTAGTGAAGCATGTCGGTTGAGTGCATTTGCATGGCATATCATGACACAGTTACTTTTATTGTAAAGTTGAACCTAATAATAAATCAACTTAAATTTATCGTAGATCGAGTCATGGTGCCACTAAATCGAGGTTTTTCCAACGAAACCACATTTGCCTTTATGGGAAGTCCTTTATTTGGTCAGTTGTCATGCCTCTGGTCGATAACTCCAATGAGGGAAGGTTATGGGCGTGCGGTACCCTGGCCCGGTAAGTAGACATAACCTTGTGTGCCTGTTGATGTTGTTATGGTACCTTATCCCCGTTTGGGACCGTTTTGCCACGATGGTGGCCGTTGGTGTCTGTGGTAGACACGGGGCCACCCATGACTTGGCCCAGTGGGGAGTTAGTCGGAGTGGCCGGGAGAGTGTCATGGTAATGGAGGGGTCTTGTTGGAATGTCGTTGGTCCACCCGAATGGGAGTGTGAGGCCATGGGTTCCTTGGTGTGTGTACAGTGCGCTACCTCTGCAGAGTGTATTTAATCTATCGATAGCCGAGTCCACGGTTATAGACATGCTCAAAAGTAGGTCACACCATGTGTCAACATTTAAATAATCTTGCACACTAAATTATTAACATGGCACTATTGGAAAAAGGATGGTTGAAGAACCATGTTGGTATGGATGACCAAGTTGGTGGTTTGTTTGTGATTCGAGGGATCACCGTTTGGTTACGAGGTAACCCGTTTTGTTAACCAAGGTGTTGGTCCATTTGTGATCTGAGAGATCACCGTTTGGTTACGTGGTAACCCATTGGTAAGCAAGTCTGTGGGACTTGAGGCACGAGATTTTATTGACTGCATCCTTAGCATGACTTTTGCATTAGTGATTAATTTTGTTGAGATCATGATATTGTTTGGCATTATGTTTATCCTTGTTGTGAGCTTGCAAGTACAATCAATTTACTGACCTGGTGTGTCATGCCAGATTTCAGGAAAGGTTCATTGGAATGGAGTGCTGTTCGATTCTAGATCGTGTTGACATCGGTGTCCCTGTGATATGGAGTCCTGCTTCATCCTCATTCTGCTGCCGCGTAGTTGTCATGATCGATGCCCCCTTTATGTTCATTAAATAATGTACATATTGTTCAGTCGCACCGTGTGTGCCGCTCGGCCTCCTAACTTGTTATAATATGTACTATGTTCCACTAGCATCAATAAATCGGTTGTTTTCTGTACCAATATGTTGTGTGTTGCCAGAAGACATGGTCTCTAGGCTGGCAATGCAAGGTAAACCGGTTGCTCTGATCCGGGGTGCCACAGTTACCACAGTCGGAAGGTCAAGCCAAGATCTTTCCAAGAGGGCGACCTTGTGCTCCGGCTGATCCAGCGAACAACCGGCCAGCACAAGCTCTCGGCCCCTTGGGAAGGCCCCTTTGTCATAAGCAAGGCCTTGGGAAACGAGTCCTACTACCTGATCGATGCACAGAAGCCCAAGGCACGCAAGAGAGATGATTCCGGCTAGGAGTCAGAACGCCCATGGAACGCAAATCTCCTTCGAAGATTTTACAGTTAATGCAGTATGTACCATGCTACCTTCTGTATAAGTACAATACATCGGGACCCCCGAGGAGCACTCGGGGACTGCCCTCTTTTTATCTATATGATAAGTTTTTATGCCTATGAATGTGTTAGTACATTTATTCCCTCGTCCTGCACCGGGTTCGACAAGTCGGCCCAGGGACTTGCCGCCTTAAATTATGTTAGCACTTCCTGCAGTCAGACAAGTAGTGTGCCGGCATCTAGCCCTCTCTTGCCAAAAGTCACAGCTTGCAGAAGCGGTTGTTTGGCTGGCAAGAGTCAAAGGCAGGAAATGATGCTCACACGAAAAATGGCTAAGGACCAACGGGCTTACATAACCAAGCCGGCTCCCCGCCCTACCAACCGACTGCTAAGCAGCCGACTGGCCGGCTTCCCACTCACCTTGCCATAGTCTAAGAAGACTGAAGTACTTGCCCTCCCAAACGGCCAAGTACTTTCCCAGCCACAGACTACAGAGCAGCTGTCCGGCTGGAAAGGCGGCGGACAAGGGAGGGCCGCAAAGGAAAAAGTCGGAAAAAGATTAAAAGCAAGAAAAGTCGGAAACCGACACCAGCATAGCACATGCAAGATAATATTTACACAAAAGGCGTTTGAAGGCCGGAATTCAACATAGTTTGAATACACCCCCAGTGGGTGGAACTGCGAAAATTTAACAATACATTATTCAAAAGATTGACAAGCAGGGTAAAACTGGCCGCTTAGACAAAGAGAGCAACAGGCGAGCCCGGCAGGTCGGTAGAGACAGTGGCGCTAGCTGGTGGAGTGGCCGGATGGTAGGTCTCGCCCAGATCGTCTCCAGCAGCAGGCGGCGCGCTTGCGCGCGCCTCGTTGCTTGAGGCGCGGTCGGGTTCAGGCTGGCCGTCTGCTCCACCATCTGACTCAGCTTCTTCCTAGACCTCGTCTTCCTCGTCCTCGCCCTCGTCGCTGGAGTCGATCTCCTCCGCCGAGTCCTCGCCGTCCTCCGGGTTCAGCCCAAAGAAGTCTGCCAGCACCTCAGCACCCTCCTCGTTCAGCTCGGGGATGAAGACGCTAGTGTCGGTGTACTCGGTGATAGCCGCGGAACGATGGACGATAGCGGGCCTCACCGCTACCAGATCGGCGTGGGCCTCCTGCCGGAACGTGGGTAACTATGCTAGATCTAGCCCAGGGTACCACGCCCTGACAAACTCTAGCGCCCGCCTGTCGCCTGCCCGGGCCGAAGAAGCCTTCCACGCCTCAAAGCGGCCGACGGCCACTTCCAGCCAGTCGGCGGTCCGACTGGGGGTACGCGGCACCAGCGTGTCAGGCCAGAGGGTGGCAAGCACTTGGGCCCCAACATGCTGAAGGCGGCGGAGCATCCGATGGGCTGGCTGGAGACGGGCTTGGATGGCCAAGAGCTGCTCCTCAAGAGTTCGACGAGCATTCGGCGCAATCTCTGTGCCAGCCTGCCTTCGCGCTTCGCGGTGGGCCTCGATGGTTTGGCTGGCCGCGACGGAGTAGCCAGGGAAGTACTCTGCACAAAGAAGAAAAAAGAGAGATTACAAAGTCAGAAGCCGGACTAAAATAACAGGCGGAAAATGAAGGGAAGAGAAGGAAGGCAGCTTACCGTCAACCATGTCCTCAATACGGCCGTAGCCGTCGCTCAGCGCCTCCTCCGACTCAGCCCAGTTCACCGCCTAGGTCTCATTCTCGGCTTGGAGGGCGGCCTCGTTGTCCTTCACCTTCTGAAGGGCCGCCTTGTGACGCTCCTCCTGGTCAGCCAGTTGCTTGACGAGGCGGTCGCGCTCTTGGGCCACCGTGCTGCACTCCACCTCCTTGGTACGCTGCGCAGTTTGGGCCTCACCCAGTTGCTGCTGCAAGCCGGCATTGGCCTCTGCAAAGACGACGAAGAGGAATAATCAATGAGCAAGAAGTCACCAGAAGAGATCCGGCCCAACTGCTCAGCAGTCGGCCCGAATCTCGGGGACTACACCCAGTGGGTGTGTTGACGCGCCCCCACGAGAGAAAGAAGGTGGAACACCTACTCTGGCTTTCGGACAAGTCAGTCGTCTTCTGGGCCAGCTCCCGGACCTAGGAGTTGAAGGCGACCACGCGGAGGTTATGATAATCCTATAGAAAGAACAGGCGAACAAATAGAAACAAGTCAAACACCCAAGCCTGCTTGAAAGTTCCAGACCGCCTGCTCAGCAGCCGGCTCAAAACTCGGGGTCTACACCCGGTGGATGCGCTGACGCGCCCCCACAGAAGAACACAAGAGCAAGAAGCAAAAAGCAGGAGGCATA
Source organism: Triticum dicoccoides (assembly GCF_002162155.2). Taxonomy (NCBI): domain Eukaryota; kingdom Viridiplantae; phylum Streptophyta; class Magnoliopsida; order Poales; family Poaceae; genus Triticum; species Triticum dicoccoides. The sequence continues at coordinate 724,123,579 of NC_041385.1, forward strand.
CTCGGATGGCTGTCCGCGTCGCCAGGAACTCCTGGTAATAATTCTTCAGGGCGGTGGCCTGAGATTGAAGCCGGGCCCGGACATCCTGCGCCGCTTCGTTCAGCACGGCCGTCCTGCCCCCTAGCGCCCAGTCTGGCGAGCTGACGCTTTCTGCCTCCAGGTCTTGGGTCGACGAGCTGGTGCCCCTAGCCTCCTATGGAGGCGGCACCGAGGCCGCCTTCTCCGAGCGCTGGCGTGCCGAAGACTAGACCACAAGGTCAGCCCCCGTGGCCGGCTCACCTCCAGCCGGCGGCACGGGTGGCGCGTTGGGCTGGCCGCCTTGGTCCGCTGCAGCCGGTGATGGCGGAATCACCTCCGTCTCCGGGGCGATGTCGTCGCGCCCCTCCCTCTCCATGACCGGCTGGTCGCCGCCGGCCCCTACAGGCGGCACCACCGAGGCTTCGGGCATTGGCGCCACGGCGCGGAGGGGGATGACGAGCTGTGGGGGTTGGCCGCGTGAGGCCTCCCCCGCCTGCGCCACAGCCGTGGTGTCCGCCTGTGTCTGGGCCACGAAGCCGTCCTGCACCCTCGTGATCTTGTCCGCCTCCTCCTGCGCCGCCTTGGCGGCTGCCGCCTTCTGCCGCTCCGCCTCTTGCTCCTCATGCAGCTCCCGCGTGTTCCTCTCCGTCGCCGCCTGAAGCTCGGGATGCGGGTCTACACAGCCGAAGATGGTGGAGCCCCCCACCGCCCCCACAACGGAGCCAGCAACCGACCGCTCCAGAGAGAGCGGGGCCCTGTTGTAGAAAGAGAAATAAAACTCATAAGAACATTTGTAAGAAAGAAGGAAGAATGCGGTAAGAAGATGGCGCTTACGCAGAAACCATCTGAGGCTCCCTCACGACCTTGCGGAAGTGGTTTGCTTTCGCAGCCGCTTCCTCTCGCTTGGTCGCTGTGGTCGTGCTCTTGGATTTCTTAGGCCGGCTGCTGAACAACGATGGCGTGGCCCAGCGCTTCTACGTGCCGCCTCGTGCAGCCGGTGTGGCGGTCGAGCTTGTGCCCGCCCGATCGGACGTCGGTTGGCGGCGCGGGACGGCTTCTTTGTCATCGTCATCAGGCCAGTCCTTGATGCCGCCTCCACCTCCGGAGCCGCCTGCCTTGCTGTCTCCACCTGTCGCATCATCCTCCAGAGCGGCCTCCCCCAAGTCGGGGCCGTCCGTATCACTCTACTCCCGGTCGGGGAGGAATTGACGCTCTGGCCCTGCGGTGCCGGCTGCCGGCTGGAGAAGAGCGCTCTGTTTTGTCGCCGATTGGTCAAGACGGCCAAAGAAGAAATCGGCAGCCAAAGGAAAAGAAGACACGGAGTCTTGCCATTGGCGGTGGATCCGCGCACGAGTACAGCTCCTTGCTGAGTCGCCATTCCTCCTCCGGGAGCTTGCAATTTGAAATATAGTTCACCAAGTAGCTACCTCCGAGTGCGGCATCTCCTTGGTGCACATCCGGGTTGGGTCATGATGCTCGCTCATCTGGCATATCATGTGCGGCCGGCCTTGGAGCGGGAGCACTCGACGCGCCATGAAGGCGGTCAGCAAGTCGGGCCCAGTGAGGCCTTCCGACCTCACCATCACCTGAAGTCGGGCGCCGGCAACCGGCAGCGTATTGGGCCGGTACTGCCAGTTGGCCCGTGTTCCAGTTGGTGGGCTGACTACATAAGCCGGCAGGTTGACCCAATCGCCTGCCGAGTGAACGCTCTTCACATAGAAGTACGACAACTGCCACAGCTTCACCAACTGTATTAGCGAGATGGAGGGGAACGGTTTCTCGGCAGCCAGCCTCCGTACCTCGACGAAGGCGCCACACTGCACCTGCACCCCCTTGGTGACGTTGCCGAGCTTTGTGTGGAAGAACTCTCCTCAGAGTTTGATGGTGGGGAGGACGCCGAGAAAGCCCTCGCAAAGGGTGATGAAGGCGGACAGCAGCACCATCGTGTTCGGTGTGAGGTGGTGCGGCTGAAGGCCGTAGAATTCGAGGAAGGAGCGGAGGAAGCCGCTTGCCGGCAGGCCGAAGCCGCGCAGGAAATGCGACCTGAATATGATGCGTTCACCCTCCTACGGCGCCGGCGAAATCTCCTTCTCCGGCACCAAGCGAACCCTCACGTAATCCTTGCCGGGCAGCCGTCGTGTCCGGCGGAGGAATTCAACGTGGTCCTCATGGACGTTGGAGCCGTCCCACACTCCGGCACGCGTCATGGGGTCCAAGGGCTTGATGGAAGGATTGCGCAGCGACGGGCGCGCGGCCTTGCGGCGACGAGTTGCAGCACGGCAAGCTGGCTGGGAGCTTGGTGCGGCGGTGGACGACACTAGCAGCAGCAAGAACAAGAAGAGAATGGCAGAGGAGGAAATGGGCGCGCATGCGTTCGCCGCCCCTCCTCCCCCTATTTATAGCTTCAGAGCGGCGAAGCCGAGGAGGCGGAGCGTGGGGGGCATGGGATTAACTGCACCCACTCCCCCACGAACTCGTGTTTATCGTGGCAGTAAAGGCATGTAATAACCGACCCGGAATATCAATCGACCGCTTCGGCCACAGCGGATCCTCGCGTGGGCCAAGGCGCTGTATCTGCGGGCCCCAGCCTGTGGTGATGTCCCGTCGCACGTGTGGGCTAGCAGGCGGGCCCAGGCAGCTGGTGTTGCGTGGCATGCGGATGGCGGGCGGCCGGCCCAATGCCCGGCGCGTGCAGCAGCTGGCTCCCGCCTTCCGGCTTCAAAATCGACCAGACGGCACGTCTGGTAGAAGCTGAGTCTGAGCTGTCTGTTCTTCGGACTAGGAAGCTGCTTGGGCTTCTCATTCTCCGTTCGACCACGAAGCCCCACCAGCTTCGGGGACTACTGTTGGAGTAAATGACCACGGGTAGCCTAACTGGCTCCCCTGGCTCTTCAGAAACATCGGGACGACTGCGCCCTCAGACATCCAAGATGAACGGCCGCCTTCTAGTGGCCGGCTGATCCCTTGGCCGGCTATTTGAAGGCGGCAAGGCACCGCAAGCCTCCTCAAAGTAGGCCGACTCCTAGTAGGCGGCCGCTAGAGTGGTCTCCCTCTAGCAGGCGGCCCGCATCATGCGCCCTCAAAGTCTGCACCCACATAACAGCGACGAGACGGGGCGTGGCTACAGTGGAGTCTGCCACCCCCGAATCCCAGAGCAGGCATGGCCATAGTGCGTCATACCAACCGACCTTCCCTCGCCCGGCACGGCACTATTGCCACGTTGACCATGACATCATCCATCGCAGAGCGACCATGCCCCCACGACGGGCTGTCAGTATGGCCCGCAGGCGGTGGGCCCCTCCTGCCAGTGAGCCTTCATAAGGCGGCCTGACCAGTCCAGTCGGCCCGAGGGGAAGCCGGCTCCCAGCAAGCCGGCCTACCCTTGCCCTGGAAGTTTGTGCACCATCAAGCAGATGAGACGGGGTAAGGCTACAGTAAGCGCCCGCCAGGCCGCGGTACTGTAGCCATGCTTGCCTCGACAAAGCCATCGTCATCTAGGGTAAGGCTACAGTAATGAGCCACCGACAAGGCCCCTAAGCGGTGGGCCCAGCTTGTCTACCAAGAAGCCGGCAACCGGCGGGGCCCACCAGTCGGCGGGCCCCAGCGGCCGACGTAGAAGCCGGCACCCATAGACACAGACGGCCTGGACCCGCACCCAGCCGAATTGCCATTGTACCCCTGGGGGGTAGGCCTATATAAACCCCCGAGGACACCCATGCAAAGGGTTGATCCATTAGAAGCACACACACCACATAGAGAGCAGAGGAGAGCTAACCTTACCATTCTTCTTCCTATAGCAAACAACTCAAGGAGCCTCTTGTAGCTACTTACTGATTTAGTGATCATGCGGAGACCCCGTAGAGCAGGACTAGGGGTGTTATCTCCTAGGAGAGCCCCAAACTTGGGTAAGATTCGTCGGCGTGCATGTCTTCGCATTATCCCGTTTCCAGGCACCAGCGATGTCTTACTGGCCCCCACTATGATTATCCATCCTTTGGCATATGTCGCACCTACCACCTGACACGCTTGCACAAGCTATTCAAACTCACTGTCTGAATCAGTTCGGTTTCTTGAGTCTCAACTACAAGCTGAAAGACATCGTTCAGCTGTGCTGCGACAAGAAGCAGAAGGAATGCGGAAGTCCCTAGAGCATTCAGATGCATACTTTGTGCTGCAACAGCAAGCGTTGGAGCATTTTAGTGCCAAACAGGACAAAGCTAATAAGCTTACTAAGCTTATTGCCAGCATGGTGGATACCCAGGATAATGTTTCTTGAGCTCTTCTGAAGTTCTTTCAGTTATAGACTTGTTTTGATGCCTCGTTTATTTGCACTAGTGGCCAATTTTGACGGCCAATGTATGTAATATGCTGCTTTGTTCCCTATATTTGCACTGGTGGCGAACTTTGATGCCCAGTGGATGTAATATGTGTAATAGCTGTAATAGGCTAGCATTAGTTGCTTGCTTATTTATTTCCTTATTGTCTTGATTAGTTGTTTGCTTGTAGTCATTGTAGTTCTTTTTCTGCGTTTTTCTAGTGGCCACAATAACCTTTTTTGGTAACTAGGCCACAATAATCATGGCAACACATGGAGTGTTGTAACCATGGGCCTCTTGCGGGCCATAGGATCCGTGGGCCTTCTATGGGCCATAGGATCCATGGGCCTTCTACGAGCCATAGGATCCATGGACTTTCTACGGGCCATATGATCCATGGGCCTTCTACGGGCCGTATGATCCATTGGTCTTCTATGGGCCGTAGGATCCATGGGCCTTCTACGGGGCATATAATCATTTCGCAAAACATGGGTCATATTATTCATGGACCATAACGGGCTGTTAACAGGTCGTATTTGATAACACCATGAAAACAGGCCAACGGGTTAACGGGCCACAAATGGGCTCAATGTAACCACGGGCTGAATTTGGCCTACAAACGGAACAGGGCAGTAACTACTGTAACTAACTGAATTCTAGAAATGAGCACAAGAATAAATGGGCCCTTAGAAGGCCGAAAGTTAACATGGGCTGGAAACGGCTGACGGCATAATAGGCCGTTAAGGGGTATAAAGCGATACAATGTTCATTATGGGCCAGTTTCATCTTGGGCCTTTAATGGGTCGAAAGTTACAGAGGGCCTCATATGGGCAGAAAGATATCATGGGCCATACATGGGCCGGAAATTACAACATGCTGGAATCATATTGGACGGTCCAGATGAAGCTACTGGGCTTAATTCCGATAGGCCGTAACGGGTCGGGAGTTAGTGGGTCGTAAATGGGCTATATACGAACAGGTCGTTAACGGGCTTCCCGCGGGCCGGCCCGTTACCATTTGACCAAGTCAAACGGGCCAGCCTTTTCACCGGAATGGGCCTCTGTTAGGCAGTGCCCCGTGTCAACGTATCATAGGCGCCTCTTGTCCAATGAGTAGATGACATATGTCCCAACGGTGAGCCAACACGTGTTTCCTCTCGCCAATGAGAATTTTACACGTGGAAAATCCCCATTGGTCCGGGCTGTTAACGGGTTATTGGATCCAAAACCAGACCCGATAGCTTAACGGCGACCTGTTATGGTGGATGCCACGTGTTGGTCACCCTTGACAAAAGCACTTCTATGACGCGCGATTTATCGTCATGGAAGTGGACACTTCCATGATGATAATTTTGGTAATGTCATGGAACACTTCTACGACAGCACATATATGACTATCTTGATTCTGTCATAAAATCATCATGGATGTACATGCATGACAGAAAACGTGACCTACTTTACAAACACGTATCATCATGGAAGTGTATTTTTTTGTAGTGTCATCATAGAGCTACGGGTCCGTAGGCAGTAGCTAGATGGCTTCTGCTACGTCCCCATCGTATCTACTTTTCCAAACTCTTTTTCCTTGTTTTGGGCTCTAATTTGCATGATTTGAATGGAACTAACCCGGACTGACGCTGTTTTCAGCAGAATTGCCATGGTGTTATTTTTGTGCAGAAATAAAAGTTCTCGAAATGACCTGAAACTTCATGAAGATCACTTTTGCAATAAATAAAAAATATTGGTGAAAGAATCAACCGAAGGGGACCCACACCCTGGCCACAAGGGTGGAGGGTGCACCCTCTGTCCTTGTGGCCCCCCTGGACCTCCACCGACCTCAACTCCAACTCCATATATTCACGTTCGGGGAGAAAAAAATTAGAGATAAGGATTCATCGCATTTTACAATACGGAGTCGCCGCCACCTCATGTTCTTCCTCGGGAGACCAGATCTGGACTCCATTCGGGGCTCCAAAAAGGGGAAATCGTCGCCGTCATCATCATCAACCATCCTCCATCACCAATTTCATGATGCTCACCGTCGTTTGTGAGTAATCCCATCGTAGGCTTGCTGGACGGTGATGGGTTGGATGAGATTTATCATGTAATCGAGTTTGTTTTGTTAGGGTTTGATCCCTAGTATCCACTCTGTTCTAAGATTGATGTTGCTATGACTTTTCTATGCTTAATGCTTGTCACTAGGGTCAGAGTGCCATGATTTCATATCTGAACCTATTATGTTTTCATGAATATATGTGTGTTCTTGATCCTATCTTGCAAGTTATAGTCACCTACTACATGTTATGATCCGGCAACCCCGAAGTGACAATAGTCGGGACCCTTCCCGGTGATGATCGTAGTTTGAGGAGTTCATGTATTCACTAAGTGCTAATGCTTTGGTCCGGTACTCTATTAAAAGTTGGCCTTAATATCCCTTAGTTCCCAATAGGACCCCGCTGCCACGGGAGGGTAGGAAAAAAGATGACATGCAAGTTCTTTTCCATAAGCACGTATGACTATATTCGAAATACATGCCAAAATTATATTGATGAATTGGAGCTAGTTCTGTGTCACCCTATGTTATAAATCTTGCATGATGAATGCCATCCGACATAATTATCCATCATTGATCCATTGCCTAGGAGCTCATTTCATATTGATCTTTGCTAAGTTACTTTTCCGTTGCCACTTACACGATTACTACAAAACTACTATTGTTACTTTTTCCACTGTTACCGTTACTTCCATACTACTTTGCTATTAAATATTTTGCTGCAGATATTAAGTCTTCCCGGTGTGGTTGAATTGACAACTCAGCTGCTAATTGCTACCTCTTAATCTTGTGTTGGTTTTCCCTTGAAGAGGAAAGGGTGATGCAGCAAAGTAGCGTAAGTATTTCCCTCAGTTTTGAGAACCAAGGTATCAATCCAGTAGGAGACAACGCACAAGTCACCGAATACCTGCACGAACAATCAACAACTTGCACCCAACGCGATAAAGGGGTTGTAAATCCCTTCACGGTCACTTGCAAAATTGAGATATGATAGAGATAGATAAACGGTAAAGTAAATATTTTTGGTTTAAAGATCATAAAGTAAAAGATTGCAAAATAGATTCAATATAATGGAAAAGAGACTCGGGAGCCATAGGTTTCACTAGTGGCTTCTCTCAAGATAGCAAATATTACGGTGGGTGAACAAATTACTGCCGAGCAATTGATAGAAAGGCACATAGTTATGATGATATCTAAGGCAATGGTCAACATAGGCATCATGTTCGTGTCAAGTAGACCGACTCCTGCCTGCATCTACTACTATTACTCCACACATCAACCGCTATCCAGCATGCATCTAGAGTATTATGTTCATAAAGAACGGAGTAACGCATTAAGTAACATGACATGATGTAGAGGAATTAAATCAAGTAATATGATGAAAACCTCATCTTTTTATCCTCGATGGCAACAATACAATACATGCCTTGCTGCCCCTAGTGTCGCCGGGAAAGGACACCGCAAGATTGAACCCAAGGCTAAGCACTTCTCCCATTGCAAGAAAGATCAATCTAGTACGCCAAACTAAACCGATAATTCGAAGAGACTTGCAAAGATATCAAATCATGCATATAAGAATTGAGAGAAGAACCAAATAATATTCATAGATAATCTGATCATAAATCCATAATTCATTGGATCTCCAAAAACACACCGCAAAAGAATATTACATTGAATAGATCTCCAAGAACATCGAGGAGAACATGGTATTGAGAAGCAAAGAGAGAGAAGAGGCCATCTAGCTAATAACTATGGACCCAAAGGTCTGTGGTAAACTACTCACGCTTCATCAAAGAGGTAATGGTGTTGATGTAGAAGCCCTTCGTGTTTGAATCCCCCTCCGGCAGGACGCCAGAAAAGGTCCCTACATGGGATCTCACGGGTACTGAAGGTTGCGGCGGTGGAAAAGTGGTTTCGTGGCTCTCCTGGATGTTTTCAGGGTATAAGAGTATATATAAGCGAAGGAAGTAGGTCAGGGGAGCTACGAGGGGCCCACGAGAGTGGGGGCGTGCCCTACCTCCCTGGGCACGCCCTCATGCCTCAGCCACCTGGTTGCCTCTCCGACTTCATCTCCAAGTCTTATGGTTTGATTTCGGTCCAAGAAAGATCATCGTGAAGGTTTCATTCCGTTTGGACTCCGTTTGGTATTCCTTTTCTATGAAACTCTAAAATAGGCAAAAAAAATAGAAACTGGCACTCGGCCCTCGGTTAATAGGTTAGTTCCAAAAATAATATAAAATAGCATATAAATGCCTATTAAACATCCAAAATAAATAATATAATATCATGGAACAATCAAAAATTATAGATACGTTGGAGACGTATCAAGCATCCCCAAGCTTAATTCCTGCTCGTCCTCGAGTAGGTAAATGATAATAAAAAAATTGATGTGGAATGCTACCTAACATATTTATCCATATAATTTTCTTTACTGTGGCATGAATGTTCATATCTGAAAGAGTCAAAACAAAAGTTTAATATTGACATAAAAATAATAATACTTCAAGCATACTAACAAGGCAATTATATCTTCTCAAAATAACATGGCCAAAGAAAGCTATCCCTACAAAATCATATAGTCTGGCTATGCTCTATCTTCATCACACAAAATGTTTAAATCATGCACAACCCCGATGACAAGCCAAGCAATTGTTTCATACTTTTGATGTTCTCAAACTTTTTCAATCTTCACACAATACATGAGCGTGAGCCATGGATATAACACTATAGGTGGAATAGAATGGTGGTTGTGGAGAAGACAAAAAGGAGAATATAGTCTCACATCAACTAGGCGAATCAACGGGCTATGGAGATGCCCATCAATAGATAGCAATGTGAGTGAGTAGGTATTTCCATGCAACGGAAGCACTAGAGCTATAAGTGTATGAAAGCTCAAAAAGAAACTAAGTGGGTGTGCATCCAACTTACTTCCTCATGAAGACCTAGGGCATTTGAGGAAGCCCATCATTCGAATATACAAGCCAAGTTCTATAATGGAAAAAAATCCCACTAGTATATGAAAGTGACAAAATAAGAGACTCTCTATCATGAAGATCATGGTGCTACTTCGAAGCACAAGTGTGGAAAAAGGATAGTAACATTGTCCCTTCTCTCTTTTTCCCTCATTTTTTATTGGCTTCTTTAGCCTCTTTTTTTATTGGCTTCTTTGGCCTCCTTTTTTTATTTCCTGACATGGGACAATGCTCTAATAATGATGATCATCACACTTCTATTTACTTAAAACTCAAGAATTACAACTCGATACTTAGAACAAAATATGACTCTATATGAATGCCTCCGGCGGTGTACCGGGATGTGCAATGAATCAAGAGTGACGTGTATGAAAGAATTATGAATGGTGGCTTTGCCACAAATACGATATCAACTACATGATCATGCAAAGCAATATGACAATAATGAAGCATGACATAAAAAATAGAACAGTGCAAAGTTGCATGGCAATATATCTCGGAATGGCTATGGAAATGCCATAATAGGTAGGTATGGTGGCTGTTTTGAGGAAGGTAAACGGTAGGTGTATGGTACCGGCGAAAGTCGCGCACCACAAGAGAGGCTAGCAATGGTGGAAGGGTGAGAGTGTGCATAATCCATGGATTCAACACTAGTCATAAAGAACTCACATACTTATTGGAAAAATCTACAAGTCATCAAAACCAAGCACTACGCGCATGCTCCTACGGGAAGGGTTGGTATGAGTTAACCATCGCGCGATCTCGACCCCCACACAAAGGATGACAATCAAAGAGATACCTCATGCTTCAAATTTGTTACACAACGGTTACCATATGTGCATGCTACAGGACTCACAAACCTCAACACAAGTATTTATCAAATTCATAATTAATCCACCAACATGACTCTAATATCACCATCCTCATATCTAAAAACAATCATAAAGAATCACACTTCTCATAGTATTCAACGCAGTTTATATGAAAGTTTTTATTATATCCATCTTGGATGCCCATCATATTAGGACTAGTTTTATAACCCAAGCAAATTACCATGCTGTTCTAAAAGACTCTCAAAATAATATAACTGAAGCATGAGATTTCAACAATTTCTATAAAATAAATCCACCGTCGTGCTCTAAAAAGATATAAGTGGAACACTAGAGCAATATTGCCTAGCTCAAAAGATATAAGTGAAGCACATAGAGTATTCTAATAAATCATGATTCATGCGTGTATCTCCCAAAAGGTGTGTACATCAAGGATGATTGTGGTAAACTAAAAATCAAAGACTCAAATCATACAAGATGCTCCAAGAAAAACACATATCATGTGGTGAAATAAAATATAGCCTCAAGTAAAGTTACCGATAGACGAAGACGAAAGACGGGATGCCTTCTAGGGCATCCCCAAGCTTATGCTTTTGGTTGTCCTTGAATATTAGCTTGGGGTGCCTTGGGCATCCCCAAGCTTAGGCTCTTGCCACTCCTTATTCCATAGTCCATCAAATCCTTACCCAAAACATGAAAACTTCACAACACAGAAATTCGACAGAAAATCTCATGAGCTCCGTTAGTATAAGAAAATAAATCACCACTTTAAGGTACTGTTGGAAAATCATTATTTATTTATATTGGTGTAATATCTACTGTATTCCAACTTCTCCATGGTTCATACCCCCCGATACTACCCATAGATTCATCAAAATAAGCAAACAACACACGAAAAACAAAATCTGTCAAAAACAGAACAGTCTGTAGTAATCTGTAACTCTCGAATACTTATGTAACTCCAAAAATCCATCCAAATTAGGAAAACCTGAGAAATTTGTGTACCAATCAAGAGCAAAAAGAATCAGATAAAACTACGTTTCTGTGAATTTTCAAAACTAATTTACAAAGCGCAAAAAGTTTCTTATTTTCAGCAGGATCAACACAACTATCACCGTAAGCTATCCTAAAGGTTCTACTTGGCACAAACACTAATTAAAACAAGAAACCACATCTGACCAGAGGTTATATGAATTATTTATTACTAAACAGAAGCAAAAATCAAAGAACAAAAATAAAATCGGGTTGCCTCCCAACAAGTGCTATCGTTTAACGCCCCTACCAGGCATAAAAACGTGAATAGATCTAGGTGTTGCCATCTTTGGTATGCAATCCATAAGTGGCTCTCATAATATATTCAAAATGCAATTTAATTTTCTTCCTAGGAAATTGTTACATGCCTTTTCTTAACGGAAATTGGAATCTAATGTTTCCTTCTTTCATATCAATAATTGCACCAATCGTTCTAAGGAAAGGTCTACCAAGAATAATAGGATATGTAGGATTGCAATCTATATCAGGAACAATGAAATCTATGGGCACATAATTCCTATTTGCAACAATAAGAACATCATTAATCCTTCCAATAGGTTTATTAATAGTGGAATCCGCAAGATGCAAATTTAAAGAACAATCATCAAATTCACGGAAACCTAACACGTCACACAAAGTTTTTGGAATCATGGAAACACTAGCACCCACACAAAACATAGCATTCATAATCCTTAATATTAATCTTAATAGTAGGTTCCCACTCATCATAAAGTTTTCTAGGGATAGAAACTTCTAGTTCAAGCTTTTCTTCAAAAGATTGCATCATAGCATCAACGATATGTTTAGTAAAAGTTTTGTTTTGATTATAAACATGAGGAGATTTTAACACGGATTGCAACAAGGAAATAAAATATATTAAAGAACAATTACCATAATTAAATTCCTTGAAATCCAAAATAGTGGGTTCATTGCTACTTAAAGTCTTGACCTCTCCAATCCCACTTTTATCAATTTTTGCATCTAGATCTAAAAACTTTGAATCATTGGGACACCTTTTAACTAAAGTTGACTCCTATCCAGTCCCATCTTTATCAAGATTCATATTGTAAAACAAAGATTTAATAGGAGTCACATCAATCACTTTTAGATCTTCATCATTATTATCATGAAAACTAGAAGAAGACGCTTTTACAAATCAATCCTTTTTGCATGCATCTTAGCGGTTCTTACTTTGCACTCATCAATGGAAATTTTCTTAGATTTGAGAGACTTATTGATATCATGCTTAGGTGGGATAGATCTAAGTTTCAAAGAATCAACATCAAGAGAAATTCTATCCACGTTCCTAGCCAAATCATTAATCTTGAGAAAATTTTCTTCAATGGAAGCATTGAAATTCTTTTGCGAATTCATAAATTCTTTAACACTATTCTCAAAATAAGAGGGCATATTATTAAAATTTACATAAGATTGTTGTAGGAATTACCATAATTATTAGAGGAATTACTAGGAAACGGCCTAGGATTAAAATTGCTTCTATATGCGTTGTTACCAAAATTATTCCTACCAACAAAATTCACATCCATAGATTCATTATTATTCTCAATCAAAGTGGACAAAGGAATATCATTAGGATCAGAAGAAATACTTTTATTAGCAAATAATTTCATACGTTCATCCATCTTTCCATTCAAAACATTAATCTCTTCAATCGCATGAACTTTTTTACTAGTGGATCTTTTGGTGTGCCATTGAGAATAATTAACCATAATATTATCTAGGAGATTAGTAGCCTCTCCTAAGGTGATTTCCATAAAAGTGCCTCCCGCGGCTTAATCTAAAATTTTTCTAGAAGCAAAATTCAATCCGGCATAAAAAAATAGTATAATCATCCACAAATTCAAACCATGTGTAGGGCAATTACGTATCATCAATTTCATCCTCTGCCAAGATTGTGCAACATGCTCATGATCAAGTTGCTTAAAATTCATAATATCATTCCTAAGGGAGATGATCTTAGCGGGAGGAAAATACTTAGAGATGAAAGCATCTTTACACTTATTTCACGAATCAATACTATTTTTGGGCAGAGACGAAAACCAAGTTTTAGCACAATCTCTAAGCGAAAACAGAAATAGCTTCAATTTAACAATGTCATTATCCACATCTTTCTTCTTTTGCATATCGCACAAACCAATGAAATTGTTTAGAAGGGATGGGGCATCTTCACTAGCAAGTCCAGAAAATTGATCTTTCATAACAAGATTCAACAAAGCGGCATTAATTTCACAAGACTTAGCATTAGTAGTGGGAGCAATTGGAGTGCTAATAAAATCATTGTTGTTGGTATTGGAAAAGTCACATAATTTAGTATTATCTTGAGCCATCGTGACAAAGCAATCAATCCAACACACAAGCATACAAGAAGCAAGCGAAAAGAGGCGAATGGAAGAGGGGCGAAGAAAAAGGCAAAGATTTTCGAAAATTGTTTTACAAGTGGGCGAGAGGAAAATAAGAGGCGAATGGTGAATAATGTAATGAAAGGGAGAAGAGATTATGATGGGTATTTGGTATGGCTTGACTTGACGTAGATCTCCCCGGCAACGACGCCAGAAATCCTTATTGCTACCTCTTGAGCTTGCATTGGTTTTCCCTTGAAGAGGAAAGGGTGATGCAGCAAAGTAGTGTAAGTATTTCCCTCTGTTTTGAGAACCAAGGTATCAATCCAATAGGAGAAAACGCACAAGTCACTGCATACTTGCACCAACAGTCAACTACTTGCACCCAACGTGATAAAGGGGTTGTCAATCCCTTGACAATCACTTGCAAAAGTGAGATCTGGTAAAGATAGATAAACAGTAAAGTAAACATTTTTGGTATTTTTTGTTTATAGATCGGAAGGTAAAAGATTGCAAAATAGATTCAATATAATGGAAAAGAGACCCGGGAGCCATAGGTTTCACTAGTGGCTTCTCTCAAGATAGAAAATATTACGGTGGGTGAACAAATTACTGCCGAGCAATTGATAGAAAAGTGCATAGTTATGATGATATCTAAGGCAATGATCATGAACATAGGCATCACATCCGTGTCAAGTAGACGAACTCCTGCGTGCATCTACTACCATTACTCCACACATCGACCGCTATCCAGCATGCATCTAGAGTATTAAGTTCATAAAGAACGGAGTAAAGCACTAAGTAAGATGACATTATGTAGAGGAATTAACTCAAGCAATATGATGAAAACCCAATCTTTTTATCCTCGATGGCAACAATACAATACGTTCCTTGCTGCCCCTACTGTCACTGGGAAAGGACACATCAAGACTGAATCCAAAGCTAAGCACTTCTCCCCTTGCGAGAAAGATCAATCTAGTAGGCCAAACTAAACTGATAATTGGAAGAGACTTGCAAAGATATCAAATCATGCATTTAAGAATTCAGAGAAGAACCAAATAATATTCATAGATAATCTAATCATAAATCCACAATTCATCGGATCTCGGCAAACACACCACAAAAGAATATTACATCAAATAGATCTCCAAGAACATCGAGGAGAACATGGTATTGAGAACCAAAGAGAGAGAAGAAGCCATCTAGCTAATAACTATGGACCAGAAGGTCTGTGGTAAACTAATCACACTTCATCGGAGAGGTAATGGTGTTGATGTAGAAGACCTCCGTGATCGAATCCCCTCCGGTAGGACGCTGGAAAAGGTCCCTAGATGGGATCTCACAGGTACACAAGGTTGCAGCGGTGGAAAAGTGGTTTTGTGGCTCTCCTGGATGTTTTCAGGGTATAAGAGTATATATAGGCGAAGGAACTAGGTCAGGGGAGCTATGAGGGGCCCACGAGGGTGGGGGCGCCCTACCCCCCTGGGCGCGCCCTCTTGCCTCATGGCCACCTCGTTGCCTCTCCGACTTCATCTCCATGTCTTCTGGTTTGGTTTCGGTCCAAGATTGATCATCGCGAAGGTTTCATTACATTTGGACTCCGTTTGGTATTCCTTTTCTGCGAAACTCTAAAATAGGCAAAAACAGAAACTGGCACTGGGCCCTCGGTTAATAGGTTAGTCCCAAAAATAATATAAAAAGCATATAAATGCCTATTAAACATCCAAAATAGATAATATAATAGCATGGAACAATCAAAAAGTATAGATACGTTTGAGACGTATCACTAATACTTGAGAATATTCTTTGGCTCCCCTTGTGTTGAAACAATAAATTTGGGTTGAATACTCTACCCTCGAAAACTGTTGTGATCCCCTATACTTGTGGGTTATGAAGACCTTTTTCTGGCGCTGTTGCCGGGGAGGATAGCTCTATTCTTTGAGTCACTTGGGATTTATATCTGTTGATCACTATGAGGAATTTGAAAGATCAAAGAACCATGATTTTCCTCAACTATGAGGGGAGGTAAGGAACTGCCATCTAGCTCTACACTTGATTCACCTTCTATTTTCAGTAAACTTGCGACACCTACACCTTCTATTGATTCTGATATGTCGCAAGTTATTGATGATGCCACTTCTACTATGCATGATGCTTATGATGATACTACTTCTTTTCTTGATAATATTGTGCCACTAGTTGAATTTCTTGATGAACAACTTGCTAGGGTTAGAGAGAATGAAATTACTGAAACTGATGATATTATTGAAACTGAAGATTATGATTCTCCCCCTAGATATGAATTTCCTATTGTACCTGAGGATTATATTATGGACGAAGAAACTGATAGAGACTTTCTTGCTTGCAATGATAGAGATGACCTTAATAAACTGTTAGCTAAGCTGAAAGAAAAGTCTTTGAATGCTAGAATGCAATATGATCCCAAGTTTGCTACTTCACCTATCTGTGTTACTGATAAGGATTATGAATTCTATGTCGATCTTGAGTTAATTACTTTGGTTGAATCTGATCCTTTCCATGTTTATGAATCTGGAACTGTTGTGGCACATCTTACTAAACTAAATGATATAGCCACCCTATTTTCTCATGAGGAAAAATTCGCTATTACTATATTCTTAAATTGTTTCCTTTCGCTTTAAAGGGTGACGCTAAGATATGGTTCAATTCTCTTGCTCCTGGTTGTGTGCGTAGACCCCAGGATATGATTTACTACTTCTATGCAAAAAAATAATCCAGCTCATAAGAAACAAGCTGCCTTATGGGAAATATTTAACTTTGTGCAAATTGAAGAAGAGAGTCTCCCACAAGCTTGGGGGAGGCTTCTCCAATTACTTAATGCTTTGCCTAGTCATCCTCTCAAGAAAAATGAAATACTTGATATCTTTTATAATGGACTAACCGATGCTTACAGAGACTACCTGGATAGTTGTGCTGGTTGTGTTTTCAGGAAAAGAACTGTTGAGCAAGCTGAATTGCTATTGAATAATATATTGAGTAATGATTATGATTGGACACTTCCTGAACCAACTCCTAAGCCAACTCCAAAGAAAAGGGGTATTCTATTTCTCAGTCCTGAAGATATGCAAGAGGGAAAGAAATCTATGAAAGAAAAAGGTATTAAAGTTGAAAATGTTAAGAATTTACCGCCTATTGAAGAAATACATGTTCTTGAACCCGACATAGGTAGTAGAGGTAAATTATATCTATAGATTTGATGAAGGTGATATCCCTCATAATCAGGGGCGGAGACAGGGCGAGCACGGGCTAGACCCCCCCCCCCCATCGAGCGGCCCTCCTCAATGAATCGATCAGCCTAATACTACTATAGAATCGTATTATCTGTTAATGGCCAACAGTTGCAGTTAATTACTCCTGTAAAAGAAGTACATTAAGGCCCAAAAATGTCCATAGCTTGTATCACATGTACGTACCAAAGCCCACAATAGAGCCCATATTTACCTTTGGAGTATTATTAGGCGATGGTGAATTGTGACCTAGCGCAAGCTGTTCAGATCGATCACCGATTCTGCTTGTGCGCCGCTCCTTGATATGCTCGTGCCCAGCCGTCGCGGTGCCATCTATCCAAGCCATTTGGCCTTGCCTTTTCCTGAGTAGATCCTGTCAGGATGAGGAGACGCCGACGTCCATGCCATCGGGCATGAACCCATCGATGAGCATATTATTCCTCAAGCAATCAGGTACCACAACTAGGGTAGTTATTTTCTAATGGATTTCATAGTTGTTGTCTAATTAACTAGTATTTCTTGATTATGTCTTAACTAGTTTACCATGGGCGCAAACTAATCAATACTGCTTCACTTGGATTTGCACGTCACTTTATTAATTTACATATTAGATGAGTTTTTTGGTTCATACGAGATGACTTACTTAGACATTATTGCTATACTTGAAAATAAATAGCAACACAATGTCATCGGGATGAGATTATCTCATTGTTCAATGAGCATTTAGTTATAATCTGATCATATGAACCTTTTTCATATTGACGAACATATTTTTTCTATTTCTTTTATCTCAGTGGCATTGTTTAGATATATTGTCTTAGATGTATTGTGCTTTATCATCCAAATAAAATTCTAGTACAAAATGTCACACGGTTACTTGCGTGTTTGGAAAAGAAAATTCTTTTGTGTGACCTTTGCCCCCCTCATGTGAAAATCCTTGCTCCGCCCCTGCTCATAATAAGTCTGCTAGTCAATGCTTGGATGAGTTTGATAACTTTATAGTTAAACAAGAAAATTTCAATGCTTATGTTGGTAGACAATTGAATCGTAATGCTTATATGGTTGAAGACTTGAGTGATTATATGTCTAGAGTTAAAAATGATCTTAAACTTATTAGTAAACATGCTTCCATGGTTACAACTCAAGTAGAACAAGTGCTTAAGCCACAAGATGATTTGCTCAATGAGTTAAGTAGTAAGAACAATGATAATGTTGTTAGGGTTATGACAAGAGGTGGTAAAATGACCCAAGAACCTTTGAATCCTGAGGGCTGTCCTAAGAGACTTGAGAAAGATTCTCAGAGAATTAATACTGATGCACCTAGTCCTACTAATAAAAAGAAAAAAGAATATTGATAGGACTTTTCATGCTTCTAGTGAACCTGTTATAGACACACCTGAGAATCCCAATGACATTTCTATTTCTGATGCTGAGACACAATCTGGTGATGAACATGAACCTAGTGATAATATTAATGATGATGTTCATGTTGATGCTCAACCTAGTAATGATAATGATGTGGAGGTAGAACCTGCTGTTGATCTTGATAACCCACAATCAAAGAATCAACGTTATGATAAGAGAGACTTCATTGCTAGGAAACAAGGTAAAGAAATAGAACCATGGGTTCAGAAACCCATGCCCTTTCCTCCTAAACCATCCAAGAAAAAGGATGATGAGGATTTTCAGCGCTTTGCTGAAGTGATTAGACCTGTCTTTTTGTGTCTACGTTTGACTGATATGCTGAATATGGCTCCTTATGCTAAGTATATGAAAGATATTATTACAAATAAAAGAAAGATACTGGAAGTTGAAATTTCCACCATGCTTGCTAATTACACCTTTAAAGGTGGAATACCAAAGAAACTTGGAGATCCAGGAGTACCAACTATACCCTGCTCCATTAAAATAAACTATGTTGAAACTGCTTTATGTGATCTTGGAACTGGTGTTAGTGTTATGCCTTTCTCTTTATATCATAGACTTGAATTGAATAAGTTGACACCTACTAAAATCCCTTTGCAAATGGCTGATAAATCAACTGTTATACCCATCGGTATTTGTGAGGATGTGCATGTTGTGGTTGCAAATGTTGCTATCTTAATGGACTTTGTTATTCTTGATATTTCCGAGGACGACAATATGTCGAATATCCTTGGTAGACCCTTTTTGAATACCGCAGGGGCTGTTCTTGATTGCAACAAAGGCAATGTCACTTTTCATGTTAATGGTAATGAGCATACGGTACACTTTCCGGAGAAACAACTTCAAGTTCATAGTATCAATTCTATTGGAAAGTTTCAACTATTACTACTGGAGGTTTTGAATTCCCTCTTCCTACTGTCAAAAAGAAATATGATATTCTTATTGTTGGGGACATGCATATCCCTGATGAAGTAATCTAGTGTTATTCGAAAATTCTCCAGTTTCATGTTATTCGAAAGAGGTTTGTTAATAAGACTTGATCAACCTTGTTAACTGATTCCTTTTGATGAGCATGAGGTGGATGAATTTAGAAGGCACAACCTTCTGTACCCACTTTTTACTTTCTATTATTTAGATTAAATAAAGCAAAAATAGTATTTTCTATCTGTTTTCTTAATTATCCATGCAATAAAAAATGGGATAATTGCATTGTTACCCCTAGTTGGTTCCTACCCACGGGTTTTGCCCTTAATTTTCGAGCTTGCTTAGTTTTGCCCTTACTTTTTCCATTGAGGTCCCTCGAATGCCCTTTGACCGTTTGACCAAAACTTTGAAAATTCATAACTAATTCATACAAACTCAGAAAAATGCAAATAAGATATCAAAGTGTTCGGATAAATATTACCTTTATGGGCGTATCATTTGCATTCAGGACAAAAGCGTCGTTTAAACTACCCGAGGTAATTAATATTATTAACATTATTCAAAATAAATAGGTATAAACAATCTTTTTTTCATGAATAAAAATTACATGCTAATGTAGGTGATGTTTTTTGAACATCCTGATAACTTATTTGTATTTTTCTGAGTTTGTATCAACTTGTTATGAATGTTCTAACGACTTTGACCGTTATTTGGAAACTTCATAACAAGTTGATATTAACTCAGGAAAATGCAAATGAGGTATCAGGATGTTCAGAAAACATCACCTACATTTGCATATAATTTTTATTCACGAAAAAAATATTGTTTATACCTATTTATTTTTAATAATGTTAATAACATTAATTACCTCGGGTAGTTTAAACGATGTTTTTTCCTGAATGCAAATGATATGCCCATAAAGGTAATGTTTATCTGAACATTTTGATATCTTATTTGCATTTTTCTGAGTTTGTATGAATTAGTTATGAATTTTCAAAGTTTTGGTCAAACGGTCAAAGGGCATTCGAGGGACCTCGATGGAAAAAGTAAGGGCAAAACTGAGCAATCTCGAAAAGTAAGGGCAAAACCCGTGGGTAGGAACCAACTAGGGGTAAAAATGCAATTGTCCCATAAAAATACCCCGAAAATAAAAGTTCTCCAAATGCCCTGAAAATTTAGTATGATTTTTTTAGAATATTTGAGAATTTCTGGCACTGAGAACACACCAGGGGGATGCACCAGTGAGCCACAAGGACGGAGGGCGCGCCCCCCTATCTTGTGGGCCCCTTGTGGGTCCCCTCCACTTATTCCAGTACCCATCCACTTCGTCTTCCTCCAGAAAAAATCATCTCGTAGCTGAAACTCATGTTCTTGCTCATTTTGCTGCCATTTCCGATCTCCTTGCTCAAAGCTTCATTCGCAAAACTGCTTTGGGGGATTGTTCTTCGGTATGTAACTCCTCCAATGGTCCAATTAGTTTTTGTTCTAGTGCTTTATTTATTTCAAATTTTTACTGTCGTAGTGACCCTGTTCTTGAGCTTGCATGTCAAATTTATATGGTCCATAGTAGTTTTTATGCATGATATAGCCTCTAGGCACTTGTAGGAGCAGTTGCTATCAATTTTGTTGAGTTTGGTTCACCTTTATTTTGAGTAACTAAAAATTTCAGAAATTTTTCAGAGGGAGAAAATGATAAGGAGATTGTTGAGAGGTTCCTCGAGCCGGGGTTTGAAGGAGAAAGGAAATGAAGACAAGGAAAAGTCCAAGTATCACCTTCCTCTCACCGCGGAGGTTCGACCGTGTGAATGGCCAAGTGATGCATTCTTGGAGGCAGCCAAATTTATGAAGATTTCTATTACTTGGCTGAGAATGCAGGCATCACCGACTTCCTCCACGACCAGTGTGATCAGTACCTCCTACTCACTAATACTTTCGTGCAAAAATTTCATTTTCATGCTAGGAGATCACCACCTGTGGTAGAGTTTTATTTATATGATTAGCATAAGGAGATGAGGCTTTATGATTTTTTTGAGGTTTGCAAACCTTTTGAGGCAGCATCGAGGAACCATGTCCTAGTGATGTGGAAGATTTTATTAATGATGTTACCGTAGGGGAAAGAAGAAAGGTGTCGGAGGCAAGAGTATCTAGTTTACATTTTCCTGTTCTACGCTACTACTCATTATTTGCTAGTAGATGTTTAATTGGTCGCGGGGATAGTGGAGGCCTTGGTGCCCCTGACCTTGCCTTTTTGCTCCATGCTTTACTTCATGATAGAAATTTTAGTTTAGGCGCTATGGTTGCTAAACGTTTGAGTTTAAACCATACAAAGGGTCCTTTTTGGAGGTATCTTCGCCTCCCGCGTTGCTAGACGCTTCAAGATACCCATTAGGCACAATGAAAAAGAGGAGAATTTGCTACCCACTATATACTTAGATTATGAAAGCATGGTAGCACATAAATTTATTCGACATGATAAGGAAAAGAGACTCATTTATAACGTGGCATTTAGCAAGGATACTTTTCAGATTATAACCTTGCCTGCACCTACTTTGTTCGATATTCATTCAGGCAGGTACTTTGTTTTGCCTGCGGACATTCATGCATACTAGGAGGGGACACGATCCCCGGATCCTGAGCCAGAGCCATCACCTGATCCTTACCAAGAGTCTATTTATCAGTGGGAGCTACAGGAGCTCGCCAACCAGTGGAACCCCCAGGATCCTCCTTAGTACACCGGAAAGGGCTACTTTGATCCATTGGCTTAGACCAACTTAGGCCAAAAGCCTAAGCTTTGGGGAGTACATATTTCTCACCAACATTACATTCATGTTCACACACTCATTCTAGTTGTCGGTGTTCATACTTTTCCATTGTATTATCCATGGTAGTTTATTTTATTCTGGTTGCTTCTTCTTGCATGTTTGAAAAAACTTTGAGAAAACCCAAAAAAAATAGTTGTAGCTTCTAGTTAGTTTACTTTCGATGTCTATCTAGTAGTAATATTAAAAGGAAAACCCAAAAAGATTCCTCGTTCTTCTTTTGCTTGTTGGGAGCTTTCCCGTGTAAATAGTTTTTCTCATTCTTGTTTTACTTCCTTTAGAAAAACAAAAACTCCAAAAACATTTCAGCGTGTTGCTTTGAAATTCTTTTCTTTTCTTTGGCGGTCTAGAGAGAAGGCCACGATGAAAATTATGAGTGGCTCTCATATGCATTATTGTTGATCTAACAAAGAGCCCATATTACCTTGTCTTCTCCTTTGAATAAATTAATGGTTGTAGATTCCAGCTTAGTCCAATGCACGTGCACTATTATTATTATCCACGCTGTTTGGTCGTGCAAGTGAAAGGCAATAATAACGATATATGATGAACTGATTGAGATGGGGAAAAGCTAGTATGAACTCGACCTATCTTGTTTTTGTAAATATGATTAATTCATCGTTCCCGATTCAGCCCATTATGAATGAAACATGTTTGCAATGACAATTAGAGATCATAGTTACTCATGCCATTCTTAATTAGCTAGGAGTTTATAATGGTTTACCTTGCGTTCCAACATGCTATTAAAATGGTAGTGATGTAGTATGATAGGATGGTATCCTCCTTTGAATGATTCCAGTCACTTGACTTGGCACATGTTCACGCATGTAGTTGAAACAAAATTAACATAGCCTCCCTGATATTTATGTTCATGGTGATTTATATCCTACTCATGCTTGCACTCAGTGTTGGTTAATATCAATGCAAGTTCGTGAATGTTGTCGCTCTCTAGTTGATCACTCCCCAGTCTTTTTCTAGCCTTCACTTGTAGTAAGCGGGAATACTGCTTGTGCATCCACTTCCATAAACCCCAAAGTTGTTCCATATGAGTCCACCATACCAACCTATATGTGGTATTTACCTGCCGTTCCAAGTAAATTTGTGTCTGTCAAACTCTAAACCTTCAAATGAAATTATGTTTTGTATGCTCGAACCGCTCATGTAGCAATTAGGGTTGTCTATATCTTCCATGCTAGGTGGGTTATTCTCACGATGAGTGGACTCCGCTTATCATTCACGAGAAAATCGTTGGTAATCGGGATGCCCAGTCCCATGCTCAAATCAAATCAAAATAATTGCAAACAAAACTCCCCCGGGATTGTTGTTAGTTGGACGGTACCCATTGTTTCGGACTAGCCTTGGAGTGTGCTTGTTGGTGGTGGGGGAGTATAAACTTTACCATTCTGTTTGGGAACCACCTATAATGTATGTAGCATGGAAGATACCGAGATCTCTTGGTCTTTATGTTGACAATGAAAGCATGCCGCTCAAAAAATTATTTACCACTATTTCAAAAATTCGAGCTCTGGCACCTCTTCAAATCCCTGCTTCCCTCTGCAAAGGGACTATCTATTTACTTTTATGTTGAGTCATCATCCTCTTATAAAAAACACCAGTTAGAGAGCACCACTGTCATTTGTATGCGTTGTTATTAATTGATATTGAGTGTGACTGTGACTGGATCTTTTTCACCATGAATTTCAATGTCTAGTCAGTCCTTGATCTTCAAGGGTGCTCTGCATTTATGTTTTGCGTTCTTAGAAAGGGCTAGCGAGATACCATATTTTTATATCATATCATGATTGCTTTGAGAAAGTGTTGTCATCCAAGATTTATTATTATTGCTCGCTAGTTGATTGTGCCATTGATATGAGTAAACATGAGACCTAAATGTTATTGTGAATATGGTTAGTTCATAATCTTTGCTGAAAACTTGAATGCTGGCTTTAGATATTTACAACAACAAGATCAGACTGAGTTTGTAAAAGTTTTTTCTTTATCACTTTCAGTTTGTCAATTGAATTGCTTGAGGACAAGCAATGGGTTAAGCTTGGGGGAGTTGATACGTCTCCATCGTATCTACTTTTCCAAACTCTTTTTCCCTTTTTTGGGACTCTAATTTGCATGATTTCAATGGAACTAACCCGGACTGACGCTGTTTTCAGCAGAATTGCCATGGCGTTATTTTTATGCAGAAATAGAAGTTCTTGGAATGACCTGAAACTTCTCGAAGATCACTTTTGGAATAAATAAAAAATACTAGCGAAAGAATCAACCAAGGGGACCCACACCCTGGCCACAAGGGTGGTGGGTGCACCCACCCCTCTGGGGCATGCCCTCTATCCTTGTGGGCCCCCTGGACCTGTACTGACCTCAACTCCAACTGCATATATTCACGTTCGGGGAGAAAAAAAATCAGAGAGAAGAATTCATCGCGTTTTATGATACGGAGACGAGATTTGGAGTCCGTTCGGGGCTCCGGAGAGGGGAAATCGTCGCCGTCTTCAACACCAACAATCCTCCATCACCAATTTCATGATGCTCGCCGCCGTGCGTGAGTAATCCCATCATAGGCTTGCTGGATGGTGATGGGTTGGATGAGATTTATCATGTAATCGAGTTAGTTTTGTTAGGGTTTGATCCCTAGTATCAACTATGTTCTAAGATTGATGTTGCTATGACTTTGTTATGTTTAATGCTTGTCATTCTGGCTCGAGTGCCATGATTTCATATCTGAACCTATTATGTTTTCATGAATATATGTGTCTTATTGATCCTCTCTTGCAACTTATAGTCACCTACTATGTGTTATCATCCGGCAACCCTGGAGTGACAATAGTCGGGACACTTTCGAGTGATGATCATAGTTTGAGGAGTTCATGTATTCACTAAGTGCTAATGCTTTGGTCTGGTACTCTATTAAAAGGAGGCCTGAATATCCCTTAGTTTCCAATAGGACCCCGCTGCCATGGGAGGGTAGGACAAAAGATGCCATGCAAGTTCCTTTCCATAAGCACGTATGAGTATATTCGGAATACATGCCTACATTATATTGATGAATTGGAGCTAGTTCTGTGTCACCCTATGTTATAACTGTTGCATGACAAAAGCCATCCAACATAATTATCCATCATTGATCCATTGCCTATGAGCTCGTTTCATATTGATCTTTGTTCAGTTACTTTTCTATTGCCACTGTCACGATTACTACAAAACTGCTACTGTTACTTTTGCCACCGTTACCGTTACTTTCATACTACTTTGCTACTAAATATTTTGCTACTGATATTAAGTCTTTCAAGTGTGGTTGAATTGACAACTCAGCTGCTAATACATGAGAATATTCTTTGGCTCCCCTTGTGTCGAATCAATAAATTTGGGTTGAATACTCTACCCTCGAAAACTATTGCGATTATCTATACTTGTGGGTTATCAGCTTCTTCTCTCTTATTGATTCTCAATACAATGGTCACTTGGAGATTTATTTGATGTAACTCTTGTTGCAGTGTGTTTATTGGGATCCGATGAACTTTGAGTTTATGATCAGATCTACAACCATGAAAGTTATCTGATTCTTCTTTGATCTCTTATATGCATGATTACTTATAGCCTCGTATTCTTCTTTGAAACTTTGGTTTAGTTAGGCCAACTAGATCGATTTTTCTTGCCATGGGAAGAGGTGCTTTGTGATGGGTTCAACCTTGTGGTGTTCTTTCCCATTGAGAGAAGTTGCAGCAGGTCACGCATGTATCGTTGCTATTAAGGATAACAAGATGGGGGCTCTTCCTACATGAATAGATCTCGTATACATCATGTCATTGTTCTTATTGCATTACTCCATTTCTCCATGAACTTAATACACTAGATGCATGCTGGAGAGCGGTCGATGTGTGGAGTAATAGTAGTAGATGCAGGCAGGAGTCGGTCTACTAATCTTGGACGTGGTGCCTATATAATGATCATTGCCTGGATTTCGTCATAATTATTTTATCTTCTATCAATTTCCAAATAGTAATTTGTTTACCCATCGTGTGTTATTTCTTGAGAGAAACCACTAGTGAAATCTACGGCCATGGGTCTATTTTCCCATCATATATTTTTAGATCTATATTGCTATTTGCCTTTTCTTTTATTTGCATCTTTTATTTTCATATCTATATTATCAAAAACCCAAAAAAACTCGTTGAATTTTATTTACCATTATTCTATTTGCATCTATCAATCTACCACACATTTTATCCCGTCAACTTGACAATTTCTGGCGTCGTTACCCGAAGAGGGATTGACAACCCCTCATACGCGTCGGGTTGCAAGTATTTGTTCTTTGTGTGCAGGTACCATTTACATAGTGTTGCTTGGTTATCCTACTGGATTGATACCTTAGTTTCATAACTGAGGGAAATACCTAGCATGTACTGCATCATCACTTCCTCTTTGGGGAAATATCGACGCGGCTTCAAGCGACATCAAAAGGAATTTCTGGTGTCGTTGCCAGGGAGACATCATCAACATCTATCAGGTTCTTAATCATAAATCTCATCTCCTTGCAATTTACATTATTTGCCATTTTCCTGTCGTTTTCATCTCCCCCACTTCACAAAAATTTGTCATTTTATTCGCCCTCTTTTTTGTTCACCTTTTTTCTCATCAGATTTTTTTGCAGCCTTGTTTGCACAGTAACGATGTCTCAAAGAAAATACTATGATGTTCCTTACCCAGATATTTTGCATGAAATTGAGAAAAGTACTAAGGAATATATGACTACACAATTTGAGCACAATAAATAATTTACTAAAGAACTTAAGGAACACTCTATTGTGCTAGATGCTATAACGAAATAAGTTGATGATATTAGTAGAGAAGTTTGTAATCTTCAATCCAAGTATGCTCATGCTGAAAATTTGCTAGTTAAAATATCTAATGCACAAGCTACCCTAGTAAATCAAATGGCCGCTAAGCCAATTTCTTTAGAAGATAAAAATGTTGAATATCTTAAAGTGATTGATGTTTCCATTGATTCCTTGTTTAGTAAAATTAAAATTGATGATAAAGGGACTGGAGAAGTGTCAACTTTAGATAAAGGGCATCCCAATGATTCAGAGGGTGAAAATCTTAATGAAAAAATTGATTAAACTGGGTTTGGAGAGGTCAAAACTTTAACTAGAGATGTGCCCACTCTTTTGGATTACAAATACTCTAATTATGATAATTGCTCTTTGATTGAATGTATTTCTTTGTTGCAATCCATGATAAATTCACCCCATGCTTATGAAAAAAATAAAGCTTTCACTAAACATATTGTTGATGCCATGATGAAAGCTTTAGAAGAAAAGTTGGAATTAGAGGTTTCAATTCCTAGAAAGTTGCATGATGAATGGGAACCTACCATTAAATTCAAGATTAAAAATTATGAGTGTTTTGCTTTATGTGACTTGGGTGCTAGTGTTTTCAAAATTCTGAAATCTTTATGTGATGTGATTGGTCTTACTGATATTGAAGAGTGTTCTTTAACTTTGCACTTGGCGGATTCTACTATTCAAAAGACTTTGGGAAGAATTAAAGATGTTCTTATTCTTGCAAATAGGAACTATGTGCCCATAGATTTTATTGTTCTTGATATTGATTGCAATAAGTCTTGTCCAATTATACTTGGTAGACCGTTTTACGCACTACAGGTGCCGTGATTGATATGAAAGAAGGCAATATTAAATTTCAATTTCCACTAAGAAAGGGTATGGAACACTTCCCTAGAACAAGAATTAAGACACCATATGAATTAATCATGAGGGCATCCTATGGATCAAAATCTAAAGATGACAATACTTGATTCTATGAATTATGCCTAGCTAGGGGCATAAATGATAGCGCTTGTTGGGAGGCAACTCAATGAATAAAATTTATTTTTACCCCTTTTATTTCTGTTTTTGAGTGTTTGCACAATTATGCCTCTGTTATGATTGTGTTTTTATGCTTTAATTAGTTTTTGTGCCAAGCTAAACCTTTGGGATCATGTTGGGTGATAATTGATTTGATCTTGTTGAAAAACAGAAACTTTTGTGCTTAGTAGCAGAATTTTAAAATATCATAGAAATGTGCTTTTTCTCTAAATGTTTTACACAAAATTGATATACAAATTGCCCATGTTGTCCTAATTTTTCAGAATTTTTTGAGCCACAGAAGTATACGAAGTTTCTAGATTACTACAAATTGTTCTGTTTTTGATAGATTCTATTTTCGTTGCATTGTGTGCTTATTTTGATGAATCTATGGTTTGTATTGGGGGGTATGTGTCATGGTAAAGTTAGAATACATTAGGTATAATGCAATATTAAAATATGAATGGGTTTGTAACAGTACTTAGAGTAGTGATTTTTATACTAACGGATCTCACGAAGGTTTTGTTAAGTGTGTGATTGAAGTTTTCAAGTTTCGGGTGAGATCACGATGGATTAAGGAATAAGGAGTAACAAGAGCCTAACCTTGGGGATGCCCCACGGAACCCCAAGATAATATTCAAGGAGAAACAAGCAACTAAGCTTGGGGATGCCCCAAGTGGCATCCCCTCTTTCTTGTGACGACCATTGGTATTTTACTTCGAGCTATATTTTTATTCGTCACATATCATGAGTTTTACTTGGAGTGTCTTGTATTATATGATTCTTTGCTTGTTTTGCTTTTTAGTTTGTCACAAGTATCCTTGCTGGACACACCTATTTGAGAGAACCAAAATTATGCTATGATTTGTTAGAATTGCTCTTTATGCTTCACTTAAATTTTTTGAGCAATGGAATTGCTCTAGTGCTTCACTTATATCTTTTTGAGCACGCTGTGCTTTAATATTTTTGAAGAAATGTTCTCATACTTCACTTAGATTTATTTGAGAGTTAGTAAGTTTTTAAAGAAATTATCTCATCCTTCACATATATTATTTTGAGAGTTGAAAATTTTATGCTCATGTTCTTCACTTAAATTTATTTTGAGCTTGTTAAAAAAGCAATTGCAATATATGAAATAGTCCCAAAGTGATAGATATTCAAGAGGATATAATAAAAAATTCATGAAGATCATTGGAAAAAATAAACTTGACTCTTTGTAATAGTTTTCAGATATCATGATTGTGATATGTGAGTCATGTTCATGAGTAATTAAGCTTTAGGAAGAATATTGGTGTTAAGGTTTGTGATTCCCTTACAAGCACGAAAGTCAAATAGTTATGCAACAAAATTGCATCCTACTTGTGGTGCATTATTCGGTGTTAGTTATGCTTAATGCTTACCTATGTGATTTTTTGTTTCTTGGTTGGTTGCTTCTCAATCTTTTTGCTAGTGTCCACTTGTACTAAGTAGAAATACTACTTGTGCATCCAAACTCTTTAAACCCAGTTTTGCCACATGAGTCCACCATACCTACCTATATGTGGTATTCCCGTGCCGTTCTAAGCAAATTTGTATGTGTCATCTCTAATTTTCAAAATAAATTTCCCTTTTTGTGTGCTCGTACCGCTCATGAAGCAGCAGAGGATGGCCAATATTTTCCATGCTAGATGTGTTATTCTCAAGATGAGTATTTATTGACTTGTCATTGCACGAGAGTACGATGGTAATAGAGATGCCCAGTCCCAAAAATGAATTTACTTTATGTTGTCAAATAATAAATTCCTTGGAAAGTGTTGGTATGGAAGGCACCCATAAATATGGCTATCCATGGATTGTGAAAGAATGGTGGAAAAAGGAATGAACTTTATTTTCTGTTTGGGAACCGCCTATGATATATCTAGCATGGAAAGTGTTGGGAATTACTCGGTCGTTTTTGTTGACGGGAAAAGTATGCCTCTCAAAAAAATATCTCTCAATTTAAGCTTTGAGCTCTAGCACCTCTACAAATCCCTACTTCCCTCTGCGAAGGACCAATATATTTACTTTATGCAATTTTTATTGTATTTGAGTCTCCATCTTCTCTTATAAAGCACAAACTAAGGGGCACTATGATCATACTTGAGCATTGGATGAAGCTAATATGTGAGTGTTTCATGAATGGATCAACGATTGAGCATGATGGGCTAGGGATAACTTTCTTTAGTGTTGATATTTTCAAAGATGTGGTTGCTTGTTGATATGCTTGAGTACTGAAATCTTCATGCCAAAACTAGACTATTTCTTTGAACCATATAAAAGTCCAAATGTCCATGGTACAAAAGAAAAGAATATATGATGAACGTGTTAGGAAACATTCCACATCAAAAAAATCTGATTTTATCATTTACCTACTCGAGGACGAGCAGGAATTAAGCTTGGGGATGCTGATATGTCTCCAACGTATCTATATTTTTTTATTGTTCCATGCTGTTATATTATCATTCTTGGATGTTTTACAATCATTTTATAGCAACTTTATATCATGTTTTGGGACTAACCTATTGACATAGTGCCCAGTGTCAGTTGCTATTTTTTTTTTGCTTGTTTTTTACTTCACAGAATATCAGTACCAAACGGAGTCCAAACGCAGCAACACTTTTTGGAGATTTTTTTGGACCAGAAGACATCCAGTGGGCCAAAGAAGTACCAAAGGGGAGGCTCGAGGGGAGCACAACCCACCACGGTGCACCAGGAAGCCCAGGCGCACCCACGTGGGTTATGCCCACCTCGGTGACCTCCCGCACCGCCCCTTCACTCTATAAATTCCTAAATATTCCAGAAAACCGAGTCGACAAAACACAATTCCAGCTGCCACATGTTCCAGAACCACGAGATCCAATCTAGACACCATTATAGAGGGGTTCATCATCCTCATTGGTGCCTCTTTGATGATGCGTGAGTAGTTCATCATAGATCTACGGGTCCGTAGGCAGTAGATAGATGGCTTCTTCTCTCTTTTTGATTCTCAATACAATGGTCTCTTGTAGATCTATTTGATGTAACTCTTTTTGCGGTGTGTTTGTTGGGATCCGATGAACTTTGAGTTTATGATCAAATCTATATCCATGAAAGTTCCTTTAGTCTTCTTTGATCTCCTATATGAATGATTACTTATAGCCTTGTATTTCTTCTTCGAAACTTTGGTTTAGTTAGGCCAACTAGATCGATTTTTCTTGCCATGGGAAGAGGTG
This sequence comes from Triticum dicoccoides, assembly GCF_002162155.2. Taxonomy (NCBI): domain Eukaryota; kingdom Viridiplantae; phylum Streptophyta; class Magnoliopsida; order Poales; family Poaceae; genus Triticum; species Triticum dicoccoides. The sequence goes on from NC_041385.1 coordinate 724,154,699, forward strand.
CTTTGTGATGGGTTCGATCTTGCGGTGTTCTTCCCATTGTCAGAAGGGGCAGCAAGACATGCATGTATCATTGCTATTAAGGATAACAAGATGGTGGCTATGCCTACATGAATAGATCGTGTCTACATCATGTCATCGTTCTTATTGCATTACTCCGTCTCTTCATGAACTTAATACACTAGATGCATGTTGGATAGCGGTACATGTGTGGAGTAATAGTAGTAGATGCAGGAAGGAATTGGTCTACTAATCTTGGACGTCATGCCTATATAATGATCATTGCTTGGATATTGTCATAATTATTCGATCTTATATCAATTGCCCAACAGTAATTTGTTTACCCACCGTGTGCTATTTCTTGAGAGAATCCACTAGTGAAATCTATGGTCCCCGGATTTATTTTCCCATCATATATTTTCAGATCTATATTGCTATTTGCCTTTTCTTTTATTTGCATCTTTTATTTGCAGATCTATATTATCAAAAACCCAAAAAAACTCGCTGAATTTTATTTGTCTTTATTCTATTTGCATTATCAATCTACCGCAAATTTTATCCCGTTAACTTGACAACTTCTAGCACCGTTAAACGAAGAGGGATTGACAACCCCTCATACGCGTCGGGTTGCAAGTATTTGTTCTTTGTGTGCAGGTACTGTTTACATAGTGTTGATTGGTTCTCCTATTGCATTTATACCTTGGTTTCATAACTGAGGGACATACCTACCGTAGATGTATTGCATCATCCCTTCCTCTTTGGGGAAATACCAACACAACTTCAAGCGACATCAAGGATGTTGCAATACAATGCTCAAGCTTGTGATATTTTCTTCAATGGATTGTGCCCCAAAGAATTCAACAAAATCAGATGTCTTGAGAATGCAATGGAAATTTGGGATACATTGGTTGATATGCACAAAGGTACCGAGTTCGTCAAGGAATCCAAGTTGGATGTGCTCCAAAGTTAACTTGACAAGTTTCAATATGAAGGATGGTGAAGGAGCGCTGAAATGTACTCTAGGCTTTCTCTCATCACAAATGAGATTGTCGGCTTAGGAAGTGAAGAGATGACCGACAAGTTCATCATCAAGAAGATCCTTATAGCCTTGGATGGAAAATATGATACGTGTGCACATTGATCCAAATGATGCCCAACTACAAAGATCTCAAGCCAACAGAAGTCATTGGTAGAATAGTTGCTCATGAGATGTCACTCAAGGATAAGGAAGAGCTCCACAACAAGTCAAGTGGTGCTTACAAAGATTCAAGTGATGCTCCTACAACATCAAGTGACAAGATAGTCTCCAATGAAGAATTGAGCTTAATGTTGAAGAACTTCAACAAATTCTACAAGAGTAGAATCAAAGAGTGAAGCTCCAAGTCAAGGTCTTACAATGACAAAAGATCTTCTAGTCGTGATCGTAATTGCTACAATTGTGGAAAACCCAGACACTACTCCAATAAGTGTGCGGCTCCCCACAAGAGAAGAGAAGACTCACCAAAAAGTAGAAGTGGAAGGGATGAATCACCTAAGAGAGAGAGAAGGAGCAGAGATGATCATTATGAGCGAAGACCCTCTTGATGAAGCAAGGATTCGGAAAGGAAGGACAATTCATCAAAGAGCTACACAAGATGAAGACATCAAGATCATGTTGGTCAATGGGTTTCCGGTTCCGACTCCGACAACTACTCAGAGAGAAGCTATCACTCCGACTCCGATTATACTCAAGATGAAGGTGTTGCTAGACTTGCTCTAGTGTCATCCAACTCCCACGACATATTTGAGTCACCAAATGATGGAATTGGAAGATGCTTCATGGCAAAAAGCCCCAAGGTATCACACCCTGAGTACTTTGATTTCAATAGTGATGAAGATGATTTTGTAGGTGATGATGATTTACTTGTTGACAAAACTAGTGAAAACAATGGTGAATTTGCTAGTAATCATGCTAATCAAGATGAAATGAATGACAGTGATAAGAAGGAGATTGAGTGTCTAACTAAAAAACTAAACACTATTAAGTTAGCTCATGAAACAACTCTAGAGGATCATAGAGAGCTCCTAAGAACTCATGATCTTCGAAAGCCATCAATGATGATCTTCGAAACAAGAGTTCTTCGTACTTTGCCAAACATCTCCTCTTGTCTGCTTATATGCCACGAGTAAAATCTAGCAACAAGAGCAAGAAAGCTTCTTCTTCTATTAGTAACAATAATCATGCTAAATCTAATATTGGTGCGTCTAGTAGTTCTCTTGATTCCACTAATGATTCTCTTATCCAAGTTACAATTGAGCAACAAAATAGCTTATTAAAGGGAATTATAGAGAAAGGTGCTTACAAGATCCTTGCTGGAATTAAGCAAATTGAGGAAATTGTTCGCAAGCAAGGAAGGCACCGGAAGAATCAAGGTGTCGGTTTTGAACGAAAGTGCAATGCCAATGGAGTTGAATGGGAAGAAGATCAATACCCCAAGACGAAGTTTGTTCCTCTACAAGAGAAGTATGACCCAACTTCTTTTGAGGGAACACAAGCTCAAGATGATCTTCCACCACAATACCACAAGCTAAAAGATAAGGACAAGCTTCAAGAAGAGATTGACTCATTTAAAGAAGCTCCTAAGGCTATGGTCAAGTGGGTTCCTAAGACTACATCAAAATCTACTTCATCCAATTCAACTACAACTCCAAGGATTCCCATAAAGTTGATGTGGGTCCCAAAGAAGAAGAACTAGAGTGTTCTTGACAGTGACTCCGCTGACGTACTTCGCTCACATTCATTTTGGCAAGGACTTGTGCAATCAACTTTCATATCTTGCACTAGTTCATGGAGTCACAAACCTCCTTGTTGGTAAGTCAAGGGACAAGGCAACCTAATGCTTTCATGGATATCATCATATGTGTGATTCACTCTCTGTCTATGCACTACAAAAAAATACACATCTGTGACATTTTGGCCCGAATGAATATTTTTTCTGTCATGCTTATCAAACTTCTATAACAATAATTGTGACGAAAACATGTATCATCATAGATGTGTGGACTCCTACTTCTATGACAAAAAATAATGACAAAAAATGGGTTTTTCATCATAGGCGGGCTGGAGACGCATCTGCATGACATTCTTTGGGTCGTCCATGATGGAAAAAGTCGTGGTAGAAGCGAGGGTGAGGAAAATATCGGGGAGTTCCTAGTTAAGGGTGGGTGGTCGGGGCCGAGCAATGCAGTATGGTTTGCGTGTTTCTCTCTCGTACGCGCGTGTGTGTGAGGCGTTGGCTCTAACTGAACCCAAGCGATCGCACCAGCTACATTACTGAACCTGAGCGATCGATCCCTTGGTTGTTAACTTAACCAGAGCGATTGATTTGCTGCTGCTGCTGACTAAACCCGAGCAATTTATTCGCTACTGCTGCTAACTGAAATGGAGCACTCGATCATTGATGCTTCTTTACTGAAGCCGATCGAGCCCTCGTGCGAGACGTAGTCAGCCGGTGTTGGGTTGCCTCTCGATGAATGGTGACCATTGCTACCGTGCACGCGGTACGTAAAACGAGTCGAGACGTGGTGAGTACATCCGGTTGGTTAGCTATGGATGAACATTTCCCGGTGGGGGTTGAATGAACAGGACCCCGTGGTAGTAGGTTGTTGCTGCTGGATGAACAGGACTCCGAGGAGGCCACCACACCCCAGCCGGTTGGGGGCGGATGAACAGGACCCCGTGGAGGCTCCATGAATAGTAGCCTATGGAGGCTAGAGGACGACGGTGGATGAACAGTACCCCGTGAAGGCTGGAGCGAGAGGCAGTTGACGGTGAATGAACAGTAGCCCGTGGAGTCCTGTTTTACGGTACACCACACACCTCCGGACGAACAGGACCCCATTTCGATCATAGGCGCTCCAACAAAAGTCTGTTTCCTCCATTTTGCAGTATGATGGACCCCTCCCGATGAACATGACCCCGTTTTGACTGTACACAGTCGAACAGAAGGCCATTTCCTCTGTTCTGCAGTACGCTAGGCCCTGTTTCGGCTATTTTATCCAAGTCGGTTGGCTCCCGATGAACACCAGGCATTTCGTTGCCTCCCGATGAACACGACACAGTTTCTCCGTTCCTACCTAGCCGGTTGGATGCTGATGAACATGACGTCGTAGCTGTACGTGGTCAAGACCCCACCCGTATGTACGTATGTAGCCGTATTTACTTTCTTGCAGCGTGGTTGTACGTACGTGTACACGATATAGACGGGATTGAGTGTCAACGGTTCTACTACGACACGTGTCGCTCCTTACTCGGCCACGGTTCATCGCTGCAGAGAGACCGATTGACCGCTATGTACATACACGTTCGTGACCAGGATAATGCTACATACTCTTTGACATGGTGGGTCCTAGCTGTCAGGGGGTAAGGAGGCACTTCCATGCAAAGATGTAGATAGTGGGTCCCAGCTGTCATGAGAAATGTTTTTTCGCAAAATATAGAGGCCCTTCCGGTGGGTCCCTGGTGTCAGGTGGAGGAATCATTCTTTTGCGCTTAATAAGGAGGCACTTCCTTGCGTGCGGCCGTGGACCCAGTTGTCAGCCTCTCCATGTACAGTCCTCTTCTGATGGATGTCCTTCGTTGACCATGTTGACCATGACGCGCCAAGAGCACCAAGGCAGTGGACGACAGTGAGGCCTAGGAAGGGAACAACACGGAGCCGGGGAAGACTCGATAGTTGTTTCCCACACATAGGGGAGTACAAGGGTTTACTGGTTCGTCTGTTATCGCCGGAGAATAACAGGAGGTGTGGGTGAGTAGAGAGATGGACAGGCTACCGATGGGAGTAGGGGGTGGTGAGGCCTGCGCGGCAGCACTGCCGCCCACGGGAGACAGGAGCAAGATCAAAGGTTCAAGAAGCAACATGGCTGTTGGATTAACATCAGATAGTCCAGCTGCTAGAATCATTTGTTGACTAAGTTGACAAAGCCCTGCGTATGCGTCAACTTAGTAGGCCCACAAGTCGGCCACCAAATCTGCTGGGTCCCAGCTGTCATCGGGAGGAATAATTTTTTTAGCATAACATGGAGCACTTCCTTCCCTGCGAAGATATAGCCAGTGGGTCCAAGCTATCAGCAGGAGCAATCATTTTTTCGTGTAATAAGGAGGCACTTGCTTGTGTGGGTCCCTATTGTCAGCCTCTCCACTTACATCCCTCTTCCAATGGCTGTTGTTTGTTGACCATGTTGACCACGCCGCATCGAGGGCACCAACGTGGTGGACGACAGCAAGGCCCAGGAAGGGAACGACCCGGAGCCAGCGAAGCCACAGCAGCGGATGCTCACGTTGAGGGGAGTACGAGGGCTGACTGGTCGGCTGCAGGGTAAGGCTGACATCGCCGGAAAATAACAGGGGGTGTGGGTGAGTAGAGGGATGGTCTGGCTAGCGGTGGGATTATGGTGGGGCGGTGAGGCATGCGCGGTAGCACTGCCGCCCACAGGAGGGAGGAGCAGACGGTCCCGCCGGCACTGGTTTAGGCGGCTGGATCAAGAAGATCATAGGTTAAAGAAGCAGCACGGCTGTTGGATTAACATCTAACAGTCCAGCTGCTTGAATCATTTGTTGACTAAGTTGACAAGGCCCTGCAGACACATCAGCTTAGTAGGCCCGCAAGTCAGCCATCAAATCTGCCGGGTCCCAGCTGTCATCGGGAGCAATAGTTTTTTCACATAACAAGGAGGCACTTCCTTCCGTGCGAAGATATAGCTGGTGGGTCTCAGCTGTCGGCAGCAGCAATCATTTTTTCGCATAATAAGGAGGCACTTGCTTTTGTGGGTCCCTATTGTCAACCTCTCCATTTACATCCCTCTTCTGATGGTTGTTGTTTGTTGACCATGTTGACCACGCCGTGCCGAGAGCACCAACGTGGTGGACGATGACCAGGCCCGGAAAGGGAATGACCCGAAGCTGGCGAAGCCACAACAACGGATGCCCACGCCAAGGGGAGTACGAGGGTCGACTGGTCGGCTGGAGGGTGAGGCTGACATCACCGGAAAATAACATGAGGTGCGGGTAGGTAGAGGGATGGCCTGGCCAGCGGTGGGAGTAGGATGGGCCGTGAGGCCTATGCGGCAGCACAGTTGGCCACGGGAGGAGGGGTAGGCAGTCCCGCCGGCGCAGGTTTGGGCGGCTGGAGTAGGAAGATCAGAGATTTAAGAAGCACAACGGCCGTTGGATGGACATCCAACAGTCGCTGCTCTGTGTTGACTGAGTTGACAAAGCACTACAAAAAAATACACTTCCGTGATGATACATGTTTGTCACAGTAGGTCACATTTTTTGTCATGCATGTACATCCATGACAAATTTATGACAGAATCAAGATAGTCATACCTGTGCTGTCATAGAAGTTTTCCATGACATTACCAAAATTATCATCACGGAAGTGTCCACTTCCATGACGATAAATCGCGTGTCACAGAAGTTCGTCAAGGGTGACCGACACGTGGCATCCACCGTAACGGAACATCGTTAAGCTATCGGGTCGGGTTTTGGATCCGATAACCCGTTAACAGCCCTGACCAATGGGGATTTTACACGTGTAAAATCATCATTGGCTGGAGGAGACACGTGTTAGGTCCGCTCTAGCACAGGTGTCACTCATCCAATGGGCGAGACGCACCTATGATATGTTGACACGTGGACTGGCCCATCAAATTTAAATGGGCCGGCCCAACTAAAGGCCCACAAGATTTTGCGGACCATAATGGGCCGGCCCAGCTAAAGGCCCATGAGATTTTGAGGACCATAATGGGCTTGCCCAGCTAACGGCCTACAATATTTTGCGGGCCATAATGGGCCGGCCCAGGTAAAGGCCCACAAGATTTTTGTGCGCCATAATGGGTCGGCCGAGGTAAAGGCCCACAAGATTCTTGCGGATCATAATGGGGCGGCCCGGCTAAAGGCCCATGAGATTTTGCCGACATTAATGGGTCAGCCCAGCTGTAGGCCCACAACAATTTGAGGACCCTAGTAGGCCGGCCCATTAACTGGCTGCCATGTTTTGGGCCAAATGCCGGCCCATATTTGATTCGGTCCATTAATGGCCTGCCACGTTCTGGGCCTAATAGTGGTCCATCTGAGATCCGGCCCGTTAAAAGCCTACGACGTTCTGGGCCAAATTACGGCCCAGATCAGGTACGGCCCTTTAAGAGGCTATGGGCTCAATTATGGCCCATATCATATTCGGCCCGTCAACTGGACACTATGCTTTTGGGCCCACTTGCTACAGGTCCAGTTAGTAATTCGGCCTGACATTAGTTTTGGCCTCTTAAGGACCCGTTTAACATTTTGGCCCTATATTAATTTCGGCCTGTTAAATGCCCGTCATATAGTTGGGCCTAACTATGGCCCGGTTTGCATCCGGCCTGCTCGCAGCCGATATCTGATTGGGCCAAACAAGAACCGAGACAATTTTGTCCTGTTAAAAGCCCGTGATTTGATTCGCACAATCATGGGTCGGGGTTCATCTTGGGCTGCTGCCGGCCCGTTAGCTTTTCAGCATGTTTCAGGCCCAACCTACATCGTGATTGCATGAAGGTCCGATTATGTACCGTAATTTTACGGTTTGGCCGGTTTACTGCGAAGACAGGATATATATACAGTGAAATAACTGCAGCATCGTGAATAACAAAAAACCTAGACTATACAATAAAGAAATTACAGCATATTACATCCACTGGGCATCAAAGTTCGCCACTATGATAATAAAGCACAAGCAGACAGCAGATTACATACACTAGGCATCAAAGATCGCCACCAGTGTGTCACGACCGGTTTTCCGGGTATTAATTTCCAGAAAAAGGTCGTTGTGCTCACCAGCCCCAGGATTACTGTTAGCTGATGAGACACCGACTTGATACAGAATTTCCAAGCAAAATGCAAAATGTGTAGTACAAGACCATTCTGGCCTGAGAATATAACAAATGGTTTCTAGTGGTTGATGGCGGAAGCGGTTTGTGAATCATCAGTGTCTATGGAACTCCTTTTTTCCACAGGAACAACTGACCAGGTTAACTCCTATCTTCACGAGGCTGCTACCACCACTGCTTAGGTTCCGGGGCTGTCATCGCGTCGCTCCTCTCCGTGCAAGAACTCTGGCCAAGACAATAGCCAGGGGCAAGCCAGTGAGTACTTTGAATGTACTCGCAAACATTATGAACACTGGGATAATATAAATGATAACCATGCACTGAAATATTCTATGATCATATCGTCAGTCATAAATAAAATTTCTTATGCATGCAAACAGGTTATTTATATGCAACAAGAATGAGCAATAATGGAGTGGAAATAAAATGCCGCAGTCGGGCGTCTGTGCGACACCACGTAAAGGGCTTATAAGGTAAATAAATAACAAGCAATGCCGCAATCGGGCGTCTCAGCGACACCACATAAAGGGCTTATAAGGTAATTAATTAACAAGCAATGCCATAGTCGGGCGTCTCAGCGACACCACATAAAGGGCTTATAAAGAAAATAAATAACAAACAATGCCACAGTCGGGCGTCTCAGCGACACCACATAAAGGGCTTATAAGAAAATAAATAACAAGCAATGCCACAGTCGGGCATCTCAGCGACACCACATAAAGGGCTTATAAAACAAATAATCACAATGAATATCCAGGGGGTAGAACCGTCCCAGGGATACCCAATAATTCAGATAATAAAATGGGTTAGTCCATAATAAACATAAACATATTTATCACAAGTCATCAGTCATGATCCATGTTCTGGTTTAGTAGTTTCTCCTCCGAAGACCGACACTAAGACCGACACTTGACCCATCCCAGACTGTAGTCCTTAACCATGGACACGGCTATTCGAATAGGTTTAATCTCTGCAGAGGGTGTACTCTTTACCCATGAGTAACGGATTCCTTTAGTCCATCGGGACTAATTCCGTCTACGGTCTTTTAAATGAAAACGCACCTGACTTGCACACACCAGCTTAACTCACCGGTGTCTAGAATCACCCACGACACTCGTTAAGCAAAACTCTAAGTGGGGAGGCTACAACCTCGATTAGCATGGGATCACAAAATTTATACCGCGCGCAAAACTGGGGAAGCTACCCCCTCGGCTACAACCGAAACACCCATGCCCCCTGACCGGATGACTGGCTTTAATCCATGGCCGTGGTACCCTCATCCCGGCCCCTCTGTACGGTGTGTGCTAGAAAGGGGTTAACAAATTACTGAACCGTACTCTACTTATTGTAGAGATGAGTGGTAGTACGAAACAAGTATGGGGGTTACTGGAACAAGACTCGATCCATGGTCGACTCAGGAGGTTTAAGTATTTCCTGCAGGATTAGCATAACGAGTATATTTCATTCAACAGACAGAATCACCATTCATCATACCCTTCATGCCATGCCGGACACACTCATCTCAACGAGAAACTAGGGACAAGCTCGGGTCTACCCAAGACAGAGACTTTCCCGTTATCCTTCCGGTAGGCACAAAAGGCATACGAAGATGATCACTATCACAAGCCTGTCCATTTCCAACAGCAAGGAAATTTCCAATGAGCATTCATGCAAATGATCACATCACCACATAAAATAACAAGTTCTACGTATTGAGGTGGTGTCATGATCATGTCAAACAATGCATGCAAAATATTATTCCAGGGTTCAGGATGCTTGCCTTCAAGGTGTGGAGAGGTGGGGGTGCTCTCCAAAACTTTTGAAACTCTCTGCCTCTCTCCAAAATCCTATTTTGAAAATATTGGAATTAACACACAATTTCAAAACAGCACAAAAAAGTTGTTTGAAATTTTTTCAAATAAATCTTAAAATAAACTAGACAGAATTTGAGAGATGTAGGAAAAAGAATCAATTCATTTGGAGTTATATTTTAAAAGTTATAGCCAGTCAAAGTTTAGTCAAATCTGTTTTTAAAATAAAACAGAAAAAAAAAGAAAAACGTTTCGGGCAGAATAGGTTTTGCGCTTCCACTTAAACACGTGGAGGCGTGGCTGGGTCTCTGACAGTGGGTCCAGGGGGCCCACTGGTCAGGTTTGACCAGTCCATCTCTCCCTCCTCTTCCTCTGCCCGAACGGCGGCGAGGCAACGGTGATCAAAGCCGGTGAACGGAGGCTCCCCGCGGGATCCAGAGGGTCTGAATGGATCCGCAAGACCGGGGCGGTCCTCCCGGTGGTCGTTGGGTCGACGGGGACGGAGTGAGCTGCCGGCGGCGAGCTTCGCGGCGGAGGAGGCATTCGGGAGCAAAGTGGGTTTGGGGCTACGGTGGCTCCCGATCAAAATCGAGTAGGGGGACGGGCTCACGGGAGGAATAGAGAGCTTCTGGTGGAGAGAGTGGAGAGGGGGAGGCCCTAGTGGTGCCGGAGTGGCTGGGGCAGTGGTGGCGGCAGGAGTTGCCGGAGAGGAAGAAGACGATCCCTCTGGTCTTTCAACTACCATGGGAGGGTCAGTGAGGGAGTGAGGGAAGTTGCTTGAGGGCTTGACGAGCTCGAGGCTTCCTTTTATAGCGCGACGCGGTCGGTTCTGCGGCGGTGGGGATAAGATCGCCGGTGACCGACATTCTGTAGCAGCAGGGGGACGTGGTGGGGCTGAGGATGGCGGCAGGAGCTAGCGGATGAGCGGAGCACTGCTCCAGGGCGAGCTGGCGAGCGGGAGTGGCTCGGGCGGCGCTGACAGGGCCGGGGCCTGCATGCGGCCGTCAGCTAGCCGCCACGGCCATCCTGAAGGTGGCGCTGTGGGGTGCCAGGGGTGGTCGGGGTGGTGTGGCGGTGCAGGAGGATACGTGGCGTGCTAGCTGCTGTTGGCCAAGGGCCGGAACGGGTGCGGGGCGAGACGCGGCGGCTCGGGCGCACGTGCGTGCCAAACGCACGCTCTGGGCGTGCCCAGAGCACGCCCGGGACGTGTTCGACGAAATGTCAGTGCATGCTAGAGGTCGCGGGTGAGGCTGGCAAGAAACAGGGCTAGGTTAGGGTTAGTCATAAGGTAAATGGACATGGTGGTTAGGTCAGGTGGCCAAGTTCACAATGCAAACAAACAATCATGCCAATTCTGTCCATACACTCCAGGTGTTTGACAAAATGCCACAGGCACCTAGGCTTTTCTTGGAGTGGCCAATTCTTCCAGAGTGAAGTCGCTTTGGATGCACAAGAGGGTGGTGAGGTTAGTTTGTCAAAAGAAGAAACTTGTTAGTGCAAGTTTTGCAAAACCTCAGTTTTTGACAGAAAGAAGAGGGCATGGCTGCAAGCACTTAGAATCATCCAATGGGTCCACTCTCCTGGACTTAAGGGTTTGGCAAGTTACACTACATGCAGGAGAAAGAATCAAGGGCCAAAGAGCAAGCAAGAATATGGTTGTTGTACAAACCATCATGTTGGACCAGAATGAAGATGAGGTTGATACACTCAAATTTTTTCAAAGAACATCATTGGGTTTTTGCATAAAGTTGAATCATAAGCTACTACCAGCATCCCATAATTTTGGTGGAGTCTAGAAAGAAGTATTTAAATGAGTTGTAGTGCAAAATTGCCCACTGGACCAGAGAAGAAAATTGGGTGTAGAGCTTAAAATATTTCATGAATAAAAGATATTTTTGCATAAAAGTTATTTAAAAACATCACCTGACATCTCCAAATTTTGGTTGGAATTTTAAGTGAATTTATCAAATGGTTGTAGTTCAAATATGGCCATATAACCTTGGAAAACCATTTTTCAAGAAAATAAAGATCAAGCAATTTAATTATGTAATTCACTCTATTAATAAAAGAAAAGTTTTTCTTGAGAGGTTAAACAAGTCCAATAACATATTTGAAAAGTTTTCATTTTGGGGAAAACTCCATAATAGCAAGGGAGAAAAAGGTTCAAAAATCAAAAGGGAGCCCAGAAAATAAAAGTTCTAATTTCCTGGCAAAATTTTAATTAATAAAACAAGGTCAAAATTTTGGGGTGTCACACAGTGCAAATAAACAGGCTGACAAAATAATATACAAAACCGACAGCACTTCAATAGAGTTCAAGAAAGGTTAGCCCTGCTGGGGAGCTGCAGCGCAAGCAGCTGAGCAAGATGATGAGACTGCGCTTGTTCAACACTTAAATCTTCCTCACTTTGAAAGATAAACAAGCAGACAGATGACAGGTTTTGCACATAAAAGTATCAGTGCTGACAATTCATCACATTTCTTACTGACGAATAAAGTGACACAGTTTAAAATTGCATTAACACAATATGGTATTGTTCAGGTCAAGATATGGCAGGAAATGACATTGTGAAGGAGTTGGCAGCTTCACGACACCACTGGATTACAGATCAAGAACTCATAAGTATCAATGGTTAGTGTGATGTCAATTTATCCCATTTAAGATTGGCAAATAAAGAGACGGTTTAAATAATACTCCCTCCGTCCGGAATTACTTGTCATCAAAATGGATGTGTCTAGAACTAAAATACATCTAGATACATCCATTTCAGTGACAAGTATTTTCGGACAGAGGGAGTAGTAGAATGATATGATATTGTTCATAGTTAAGACATTGCAGAATATGACATTGTGCTGTAGTGGGTAGGTTCACCACACCACTGGATTACGGATGAAGAACAGAACCATACATGCAGTGCAAAAGAAGATCACTTGCTCTGTATAGTTAAATTTAGATGGTATGAATAAGGAACTTGGTTGTACAACTGAAAACTTAAATTGAGAAAGGACAAACTTTTGTTTATGAACTACATACTAAACTTTAAACATGCAATTTGATGCAAACACCAAAAGTAAACAGCTGTTGCAGTCATGCCTAACCAAATATATACAACAATGTTTGAAGGCTTGAGATGGACAAACTTACATTATTGGTGAAGACAGGCTCTATAAAGCCTTGTCCATGCTGATGGGGGGGGGGCAATTCAAGAAGTTTATGACAGAATCTTCTTCATAAGCATTGCCTTTATTCTACATTGTGTTAAGAGTAAATATAGATGTGATAATATACGAAAAAATGGAGAATATTTAAGATAAGATGAAGAGTGATGCTACATAACCAAGTAGCTATAAATGTAAGTGCAGCGATACAGGCAAAAGGTACAGCCAAGAGCAATGCACAGCTAAACTTCTTCAGTACCAACCTTATGGTAAGAGTAAATATAGATCTGATGTGTAGAAAATGGAGGGCAAAGGAAAATAAGTTGCAGAGTGATGGTATATGAACAACTACCGGTCATTGTAAGTACACTGATAAAGGACAACATGTACTTACAAGAACAATGCAGAGCTAAAAAAACATTAGCATTGGATATATTCTACACTAATGTAACCATTCATACAGATCAGATAATTTGGAGCGAACAATTGATAAGCAAGCTATCATGCATACTGCTATCACATAATGAACCAGGTGTGTATGCAAGTACAGTGATACAGGACAACACGTACTAACAAGAGCAAAGCAGCGGGCAGCATATTTACGATATCCTGTCGTTCTTTTCAAACTAGAATTCTTCTTCGAGCAGATTTCCTGCAAACAAGATCCGTAAGGCACATGCGGAAAAGTAGAAGTTCAAATTTTCATGTGATTTCATAGACAGTACCTCATCCTGAGAACGAGACCAGTGCATAACAAGGTTTTTCCATTCAATGTCTTCTAAATTTAGCACAGGAGACTTCACCGGAAATTCGTTTATAGATTTGCCACCAAAGTGTGATTTCCTCAGGTAACACCGATACTGCTGCAATGCTTCCTTGAAAAGCACAAGCAAGCTTTGCTCGTCATGACTATCCAGATTGACCCTCGCCTAGTTACAACAATGTAATGTAAATCATTGATGTGTTCAATCAGCAGAAAACAGGAAAATAATAACCATGAATAATAGCACTTACACGTAAGTTGGACAGGAAGATGTGAAAATGGTGTTTGTCTTCACAATAATCTTCCCATGATGGGAATATATGCACATAGTCGCTAACAACATTGAAAGCATTGTCTTTTAAACTAGGAATAAATGGAATGGGGTTCCAATCTGCAGGAATTTGTCGTCTCTGCAGTTGGGATAGGTCTTCGGCTGGTGGACTTGCTGTACTTTTTGCGGGAGTGGGATTTTTCTGTGATACAGCTGGTGCTATGGCAAATGAAATCGGTATACCTTTTGCTGGAGTGCAGGTCTTGTGTGGTGGGGCTAGTGGTGTGGCCAGTGAAGTATGGGTACAGTCTGCTGGAGTCGGTCCTACGTTTTGTGTCACTGGTTGTACAGCCAATATAAGTGGGGTGTTGTCTGATTTCTCCGGCACCACCACGTTTTTCAAGGACTTTGCTGGTGCTCCTTCAGGTTCGGCAATCACCCTCTTCCTTTTTGATGTTTGATGCACACGAACAACATTTGAGTGGAAAAACATGGTATGATGACAGATGGAATATGTATTGATAATGGATGGCATGGCATCTCGACATATATGATGAGTAAACTAAGCAGAAGAAATGCAAGACAACATATGCAAGATGCCCGCAATCAATAAAACATTGCCAAATTAGAACAGGCACCTTGATGGGTGAACATGACAGGCCATCTGCCTTTAACTCCTCGAGGTTAGAATAGTCATTAGGGTCATATTCTGAAGAAGAGTCAACGGGTGGGGAGCGTATGAGTTTCATTGCATCCAGAATGGCACTCAATGCCTTGGTGCCAATTTTGTAAGTCATTGCAGTGTTTAGCTTCAAGAGTGGACTGCTGCTAGTGCGACACAAAGCAGCTACACAGATCATAGTGTAGATATAACAGGAAAACCTTAAGCATCAGAGTAAAATCGGCAAAGTGGAACTTGCTGGAATATATGTGCTAGTATTGCTGGTACGGCTAGAAAGGCTTTGGATACCAGCTCTCTTCAAGTGAAGGTGTGGTACTGTTAATATCAGTATAACTCTCAAAGGCGACATAGCTCCGCGCATTTCCTTGCTATTCTTATAGGATTCAAGTGGGCAGGCCACTACAAATCCTATTCCTATGTTTACAAGATCCTACGAATCAAAGAGACTCAAAGTGTACATCACAACCGACTGTATAGACCTCTACACTGCAAATGTCCCTACTCATCTTCAGTACAAGGAACATACTGTACTACTAGCATACTCCCTCCGTTCCAAAATATAAGTCTTGGTAGAGATTTCCACTATGGATCACATACAGATGTATCAAGATACATTTTAGAGTGTAGATTCACTCATTTTGCTCCATATGTAGTCCATGGTGGAATCTATACAAAGACTTGTATTTAGGAACAGAGAGAGTACATATTAAAGAAGAACGGAAAAGGAACATGGTAAAGAAGAGAAAGAAGATTTTGGATAATAAAATGTTGGTTGCGCAGTGCCCACACATGATGAACCAGAGCGCATTAAGAATGCAACTCCCAGCTATCTCTCGACCATTTCAGGCGGTGGGATGAAGATCTTACGTCTCTAACCCTTCTTCTTCCTCGTCTCTGATTCTTCCCATACAGAACACCGCACGGGCCGCCGGCCGGACCACCGGCCCCCACCGCATGTGTTCCTCCACCACCCCCACCCCCCACCCACGTCGAGTTTTCTTCGTTCAGCGAGGCCCCACAACCAACCGAGCCCCTTGGATCGCACCGGCGAACTCCGGCGAGCTCTGAAAAATCGACTGACCCAATTTTGAAATTTAGTCTACTGTGATTTAACTAGTGTGGAATATAAAAGGGGAAAACCATAAGCATTGGGAGTATAGTGTTGAGCGTGCCATGGCGGATCTAAAGTGCAAACCGAACAAAGGCAACTTCGCAACCAAGACAAGAAATCAGAGTAAAGCAGTGGCGATCTATTTTCTTGCTGCGATAAATAAGTTGAGGAGATACGAAAGAGTACTGCCTCTGGTGCGGCGCCGTGTACGCATCTATTGAGAATTTGACGGTGCTGCAGTAGCGATGGTTGTCGGCGGCATGGAAGCAGATCTAGGAGGGTAGACGGTGGCGGAGGGGCGCGGTGGACAAGACGGTCGTAGGAGCGGCGCCGGCAAGGTGGACGATGGCGGGGATGAAGCGAGAGGATGGGATGCAAGGATCCCGGTCCGAAGGCGTGGATGAGAGAGGTCGATCTCTTGTAATGGACGGCGGCATCGGGGTATCAGCTCCGGCATGGTGGAGGAGGACGACGGTGGATGGGGTGGCGGACAGCGGCGGACGGAGGAGGGTGGGGTGGAGAGGGTGTTTTGGCGCCCACGGAGTACAAATGGGGAAAAGGGAGGTAGAGAGGAAGGGGGGAACCATGTATTTAGGGCGCGCTTGTCTCAAATGCGAGGAAATTTACAAATTTAGCCCCCATTTCAAATTTCTACTACATCACAACAACATTAGTCGGTTGGGGATAGGATGGTAATCTCGCATACACCGAATATTTGCCAACGAGAGTTTGTTTTTGGCGCCCACCGTGTATGAATAGGAATTGGGGAGGGAGTCGATTTCGGCCGAGGGCACACTATGTTTTGGCGCCCACCGTGTATGAATCCGGGTGAGAGGCGGTTATGTCATGTTTGGGTGAAATTACAAACCTACCCCTATCAAAACCTATAGAAATCCAGCAGATAGGCTTTGCATGGCAGGGATAGGTAGTAGTGATTTCCATCTCGCATATTTTGGTTTCAGGCGGTTACTGCGAATTTCCCCGCTTCATTCAAATTTTGCAACGTGCACGTTTACCGTGCCAACTCAATTCGAATCCCGTTTGTATTCTACTATTTTTTTCGGGCGGGATCCATTTTCAACTGGAATTACATTCTATATACATCATTTTTTTATATATACTTTCAAAAGCACAACAAAGAATTCTGCTCCTTTATAAGTATAAGATGATTTACAAATACAACGATCTCGAAATCTTAAGGTTGAATTCGAAAAAAATTAACCAAATTATGTTCTACTAAAATGTATGGATCAGTAATATCTACATATTAAATAACATAGATGTGCGTGAATTCATATGAGTATGCATGTTTGATAGATCAATTTTGGTTCGAGTATGGATTACATGTATCATCATCTCGAATTCAAATATTTGAATCCCTTTTTTGTCACTCCTTTCACGCCCATCAATCTCGCATGCATGCTCCTTTAGGTAGCTATCACTCTCTTTTCTCCAGCTCACCCGCACGCTCACTTCATGTTTCTCCTATCCTCGCAAACATGGTCTCTTGACGTCTCCCTTGAGAAGTGTCACACTCTCCCTATCATTATACATTACACGGTTTTCATTATCTCTCACGTATCTACTGTTCTCTGGTATCACTCGGTACCTAAGCTTTCTTTTTCACCGCCACACACACAGTCTCCACTCGTCTTTCACGTTGTCTTTCTCTCTATGGGATTCTCTCACACACCCTATATGTCTCTATATATGACTCATACCACTAAAATTACTCTCTCTCTCTCCTGTAGACACAACATTTGTTGCGGTCTCCTTTTTGTCTCCATCCCAGACTGACACCGATCAGACAACCCCGACTACCGTCTCCTCTCTCTCTCTCTCTCACAGACACACACAC
>NC_041385.1:724172553-724189152 GCF_002162155.2 Triticum dicoccoides
CTACCGTCTCTCTCTCACACACACAAAACTCTTGCTTTTGCACCCCGACTCGTATTTCTCTCACAAACATTTATCGACTAGCTAGCCTCTAGATAGGTTTATACACCCGGACACTCATGCTTCCACCATCGCATACATGTCTCTCTCCCGCTCCTTGTATCTATGTAGCTTTTTCTTCCCTTCTTGAGACACGCCCTCTCGATCGTGCACACACACACTATCGCCTCATTTTAAGCTGATACCTATCGCACACACACTACTTGTGTCTTTGCCACACATGCACTCTGTTCTCCTCCACTCTCCCTCTCTCTCACACACACATGGGCTTTTTGCAACAACTAGCAAGATGCCATGCGTTGCACGGAACATCAAGATGCATTTGTATGAGTGGTTTATCTTATGGGGGAAAAGGATGAACGAGGGAAGACCTTATTTGCAAATGTGGAGAGGGGTGTGGGTATCTTTTTGCAAAATTGCCCTAGTTTCCTTCATATCCGTCAGATATAGATCGGACGGCCTATATTGCAGGATGGCAGGCACACGATCATCACCGACAATGCTTTTTATAAGCGTAGGGATAAAAAATAGAGTTGGTGATGATGGTGGGCCTGCCATCCTGCAATGTAGGTCGTCCGATTTATATCTGATGGATATGAAGGAAAATATGGCAATTTACCCACACTCTTCACCACATTTGCAGATAAGGCCTTCCCTCATTCATCCTTTTCTCCCACAAGATCTTGATGTTCCGTGCAATGCACGATCATCTTGCTAGTAAGAGTAGAAATTAGACATATACCACTTCTTGAATCTTGAAACCAACAACATTCCTCCCTTATCTCATCAAAACCGCCAAAGGAATATATTTTGAGTGAAACATAACATATTTTTAGTGATATACGTATTTCAAAACTAGACTTTTTTTCTATCAAATTGGTGAATATGTATTAATCTACTTTGATCGTGTGGCAACGCATTGGCACATTGCTAGTAGTTATTATAATTTTTTGGACACCAGACAAACGGTGGAGTACATATACGAAGAGAAGAGGCGCACGCACGCAGTCGGCCTCTCGCTGTCTCGCACACATGAGTGTTATGTAAAGGCGATGTTAACAAATAAACCCTAAAACCCTAGGTGCACGATTGCTGCATTCGCGGGTACCGGGTACGTGGTGGAGCACCTTTGTAGGAGTTGATGGTCGGGACCACAGGTTAATGACTTGGAGCGCGGTGGCTCGCCAGTTGCCACAGATCGAGTAGCCACGTTTAAAATATCGTTTTTTAGCGGGGTTAAGAGTTCCGATTTTCAATGGCACGTTATAAGTAGTAAGTAGTTTTTAGAACGATTGGTATGGAGAAAAAATGGAATTCATAGTACTACGTACCTCCTTGGCGTATGGTTGTATGGGTTTATGTTACGAGATGTTGAACCTGGTAGTTCTAGGGCAAATACTATGGTTTAGATTTAGATGATGGTTTTCAGTAATCGGAAGGGGAAACCCTTCTTTGATTAAAAAAACTACTACTTCCATTCTGGTTTACTAGCCCCCATCGTACTTTGGGTCAAAGTTTGTCCACGAATTTTACTTGTAAAATGTGAATGGAAAACGAGATTTTGTTATACCCAAACAAAAAAGGACTGGAGGGAGTGATTGCTCTGACACGGGCGCGACCTCTCATAGCGCAGGCATTGAACCGGCATGCCGGCCAAGAGGGTCGCACTCGCTGCAGGCCCGGCTGAGCACGCCTCCTCGCCGCATGCAACCAGCTTAAGACTGCCCCGCCTTCCTTCATTGAATCCGCGCGTGTGCCAGCAACACGTCCTTCCGCGAGCCGGCAGGCATTTTAGAACAAAAAAAATGACTAAAATATAATTAATTTACGCATGGTCTTGACTTGTTGTGCTCGCACTGGTAGCAGGAACTAGTAGAGGTTTTTCTTTATTTATAACTCTCCTCACATTTTTTTTGGCTTTGAAGTGAATCATGGTTGTGGACATTATGTATGAATGTGCAGATATCTGTGAACATGAGTTTGATGTGGAAGTTGAACTTGGAATGTCGGGATTGCGCGTGAACTATACCATGTCCAATGCTTCGTCTGTTATTGTTTGGAAAGTAATTGCTGTTATTACATGACCCAAAAAAAAACATTTTGTGCCACATCAGTAGATGCACAGACATCACAACAGGCATGCTGACTGGATAAACATTTGAACCTAGCTATTATGAAGGAAATTTTGTATTGACAACAGTTTTAGATAGCAGGAGACGCCTAGCCTGCTTGCCTCTGCTAGCTTATTTCTGGCTTCTTCCATCTCATCTTTGGCTTGGGTGAAGAGAGCATCTGATTGCTCTTTTCACTTCTTCAGGAACTCAGCTACATTCTCATGGGCTGCTTCACGCTTTCTTTCAGCATTTACTAATGCCACGAGGACACAAACAGCTGACGACTCCACCTGGCTTGTGTGTAATCCAACATCATCTGGGAATTTGCACCTTGTGTCTAATACAACATCATTAGGGAACTGGCACCTTGTGTGTAATCCAGCCTCATTTTGGAAACATGATCTCGAGGTTGACCATACTTCCCTCCTTGCAGGAACTGCATCCTGACATGAAGTTACTTCTTTTTTAGATCAATACTCAGAGAAACCTAGATCCATTTAGTAGAAGCCAGATAAACAGAACTCGGAGAAGTGAATTCAAAAGGAAAAGAAATTTAAAAACATACTACAAGGTGAGAACACCCACTTCCTATATCAAGTTAAAAACGAAAACATTAGGACGATTAAGACTCTTCTTATTACACATCGAAGAACACCACGCTTAAGAGAAACAGAAACTACAACATATACACATCGAAGAACACGAGGCTAAACAAAAGTAATTGAAAGGGTGTTACTTACCAAAGCTCGTTTTACAGGTTCGGTGCAGCTCCTCTTTAACTTGCCATGCTCCTTGAAGATGTCCCGAATATCCCGTGTTTGGTCTTCATTGCTCCTCTGTATGTTCACACTCGTGGTTTTAAAATCTCAACATGGCAAGAAAAATACTACTAGTAATACTCGCGCATCTTGTGGGCAACATTAAAGCACTCGTCTGCCATGTTAGAGCATCTCCAACAGAATCGCAACGCGCGGCGCTTTAAAAAAGCGTTTACAGTGCTGAGATCGAGAAGTAGATACTAGAGAGTAGAGGATAGTTCTCAGCATGGATAGATAAAAAAGATACCCATACCCCTCTCCAGATTTGTAAATAAGGCCTTCCCTCGTTCATCCTTTTCTCCCACAAGATAAACTACTCATACAAATGCATCTTGATGCATGCAATGCATGGGCATCTTGCTAGTTCTAAAAACCTTTCCATCATTTGCCACACTGCTGGTTGCAGATGAAAAACCTACCCAAGCACAGCGCGATATAGGAGCGACGCACAATTACAAGCTGATATTTTGTTGGACAATGGAGGCTATAACCAATTACTTTTACGGGAACAATAGCACCCAGGAATATTGAAGGGTAGGTATGAAAAAAATTGGAACTGCACATGTACTGCTAAGTGATTCAATATACACATTACCAATCGAGGAGGAGAACAATGGTCGCGGCGGCCTCTATGAGTCATGGTCGGCAACGGGAGTCAGTTCATTGTCCACGATGGTGGTACTTCTGCGCTTGGCGTCGGCTTCCGGGAAGCAGATCTGAGACCGTGGAAGACGATGCCGGGGAAGAGGCTCCTTCTACGACGACAATGGTGGACCGGCTCCAGTGCGGCGTACGAGGTTGTCGATGAGGCAGATGCGCTGCGGTGGACGAGTGCGTCGATGTAAAGGGGAGGAGCACGAAGGCTGCGGTGCCGTGGAGAAGTCTATTTTGCGGTGGGGATAGAAAATGGGGAGTATTCAGGTGTACTACTCTGGGTGATGGGGTGAGGCTGGCTGGGTAGGGTGAACCTGAAGTTACGAAAACAGCCCCCTACCAAGCGTCGTCTGTAGGCCTGTTCCGAAGGCTATGATGGTAACTTCCCACTGCTCGAATGAGGGTCGCGAGAGATTTTCCCGCCGACCTCAAAATTTTGTGACACTGGACTCCCCGTGTGGCGTGTTGAGTGATTTGGCTAAGCAACAAGTAGCGAGTAGTAGTAGTAAACTCTACATATTAGGTTTGACCGAAGTCAAACTTCCTAAAGTTTGACCAAGTTTATATAAAAGTATAAACATTTACCATAAAAATATGTATGATGTGGAAGTACATTCAATAATGAATCTAATGGTATTTATTTGTTATTGTATATGTTAACATTTTGTGTTATAAGCTTTCTGAGAGTTTACAAAACTTGACTTTGACCAATGCTAATACGCGGACTAAAATAAAAACGGAGGGAGTACACATTTGTTTTCTTAGTTTGTAGTGAACTAATCATTTGTTGAAATTGCGAAATAAATATATTAGGCTATTGACTTCGAATGTAATGGTCTATACAATTCAATGGTTACAATCATTGTCGAATCCAAAGATGTATACAAGGTCTATAGTACTTCACAACATGCTCAAACTCACATAATCCCAGTCAAATGAGAATCTAAATGCATTTCATAGTTATTACTTTGTAGGATGCAACAAAAACAACCAAAAATCTACATCAGCCATTATAGAAGCAACATTTTGACATATCCCATTGTGTGAATGAAACGTGCAGAGAGAGCTTTTGAAGATGGAGCAGATAGGGCGGGAAAGATTGTATGTATGTGGACGAGAGAGTAGGAGACAAACCTAACAAGACAGAGAGAGAGAGAGAAAGAGAAAGAGAGAGGAAGAAGTTAGGTCTGTAAGAAAGATGGAGACATGTAATATACATGATTCTGTATACGTGGAAGGAGAAGAGACAACATGTTTGATGAGAGAGCTAGAAAAACATGGACGAGAGGGGAAGGATCTCATGGGTTGAGGGATTGACTGTGCGGGGGAGAGAGGGGTTGGTAATTTTGTGCAAGAGAGAGAGGGTGGGGGGAGGAGTCAGTCAGCCGTCGTCACATCACCCTGCTTCCAAATGACCCCGCATTCTCTAGCGCGGTGTGGTCGCCGTCTTCGATCTGCTCGATGCCCTCTTTGAAGATTGAGGTGTTGTGCATGTTGGGGTGCAAAGAAGCACAAGCGAGAGTGGTTGTTGTATAACCTTGGATGGGGATGAATTGTGTGCTCGGGGGAGTGTGTGTGTGTGTTGTGCTGTATGTGTGTGTGTGTGTGTGTGTCAGATATTGAGCGAAAACAAACCTAAGGAGAGAAATGGGTATTCACGAAGAGATTGTGCGGGCCTTGAGGTGGGCAGGGGCCGAGTGAGGGTGTCAAAATGTGCGCGTTGATGCATATGTTGCATGCAATCGTGCGAGGGACGGACGAATCGAGAGAGATGGTTGTTGTGTTACAGATGCTCCTCTCTCTCTCTCTCTGTCTCTCTGTGTGTCTCTCTCTCTCTCTCTCTCACACACACACACAAGTAAACTAGAAGACCGTTCTCTCATGTATACACAACGTATCGGCATCTGTCTATGCACGATCATTTGCACATTCACACTTCTCTATGTCTGTATCACACGCACACCGTCTCCACATTGCCCTTCCGCCACAACACATATATGGACACATACACACGTTCTCTCATAGTCACACACACAAAATAAGTATTAAAAAAACTAGGGAGCACCTAAAACGTCCAAATTCTAATAAACACAAACTGGAGCTAAATTCAAATATATGGAAATATTGCAGCGTCAAGAACTTTCCCAGGAAAAAAAGTTGAGTAATATTCAAGGATTGTTTTCACACACACAAAAAGGTTCGGTGCATGTCCTTCGAGCGCGACACGGTGACACACTGTTCGATCGACCGCACTGCCGCGGTTCATGCGCTTGCACAAGATTCCGTATCGTGGCTGTGGTACTAACTTAAAAAATTTAATAAAAGCACTGCCTAAGTCTAATGTTTACGTGTACTAGTACGGTTTTCTTTTAAGTTTGACCAACCTCATATAAAACTAAAGTAAGCTCCCATACGCGCACTCATCAATATGCCGCCGCCGCCTTTGCGCATGCCGGCGCCCGCCTGCTCCGAACAACAATTTCTCGCCCATCACCGCCGTGTCGCTGCAATCCCTGTGCCATGAAGCCAAAGGCTCGCCCGCTCACGTCGTCTGCAGTCCCTCCTCGCCATGTCGCCGCGCTGCCAAGACCGCGAGCAGCTGGTGGAGCCGCGTCTATGCACGCAGCGTACAAAGAGGAGGACGAGCGCGTGCTCCAGCACGCCGGCGAGGAGGAACTAGCGTGTCATTGTCGTCTCCGCACGCGTGGAGGAGGCGTGCATGGTGGCTGTCGCGCGGAAGCCGGTCGCGCGCGCGTCGAGCCCGCAAACCGGGTGCGGACACGGAATCTACCTTCGAGACCTTCAATGCCACGTGGATCCTGCAATCTGAAGGAGCAATTTCGGTCAGTCGACTCATGTGAGCCGTTTGATGCAACATGGATGGCTATAAGGGCTTCTTCCACCTCTTCTGTTGTCTTCTTCCTACGCTCTGTCGAACTTCTTTCACAAATCGACTGACCCAAATTATACTACTAGTACGAACGTATTAAGTACAGTAGGAACACGAAGGTACGAGTAGTAGTACCAACTGCAAGAAGAACAGTAGTAAGACATAGTACTAGTACTACTCTACGTACTAAAGAGTTCAAATAACGAGAAAGAACATAAACATAGTTCTGCTGGGGCCTCAGCACAACACACCCTTGAAAATAAACTAAGCAACTAGTCCGCTTGACACTGCAGTAGAACTAGCATGAGCGACGGCACTGCCACCTACTCGGAGTCCGAGTCCACGTCCTCGACTTTGTCCTCGTCCCTCTTCCTCTTCCTATTCGCCGACGCTTCTTTGCTTGAATCGGACACTGGGCTCTGCTTCTTCATCCAAACCATGTAGATATTTAAACAAAGGTAGGCATCCATTGCTGCATACAGGATGTGATGTTCATCTAATGTCTTCGACTCCCATGCATGATGAAACTCGTGATGAGGTTTCTTAAGTTTAGCGTACGAAGGATCAATCATGGCTGCTGCCAGGGTCAGCATTGAAGGTTGAGAGGAGGACACCAGGCTTGCCTTCTGGAGATCGAAGGGCTGGCCTACAATGAGACCTATCCAACGCAGGACATCCCTGTCGTTCTTAAAGCCTATAGTAACGAATTTCACTCTTTTGTCCTTCAGGTAGTTCTTAAAATCCTGGCACTCAACGTCGGCATGGCATATGTGGTAGACCAAGCAAATGTTATGTACGCAAACCTGGATCACGGCGGGCTTCTTCCTCTCTTCGTCCTTTAGATCCTTCTCTCATCCCAGGACTGTGGTGTACTCAACATCTAGCCCAGCGACCCACTCATTCGTTGAACTGTTGAACATGCATAGGAAGCGAGCAAACCATGCTTTCACCGTCGCGGATCCACATGTGTAGATGACGATGAACTAATCACCGGTGATGGCTCTAACCTGGTACTCAACAGCGACCATGGAGATTTGGGAGGCCGTGGATTTTGGAGGAGGGTTAGGAGAAGTTGAACTGTTGTACCCCGCAAAAATGGGAGCGAACTAATGTGAAAGGACGGGACGACTGGGAGCGAACTGTTGTGAGGTAGAAGACGGGGACGAGTAGGGCGTGCGAACAGCGTGGGGTTGCTGGCTTGCCAGGTGGATAAACGGCTGCAAGCCCCCAAAGAGTTCTCGAGAACTATGCGGGACCCACTAAATGTCATGTCTACTAGACCCATATCGTAGGCATGATGGTATAGCTTCTGCCTGTTCGCACGCCATGCCGGCGCGTGGATGTAACTTCACTTAATTCTGTCAACCGTCGTGCCTCCCACGACCTTCGCCTCCCTCGTACGGTCGCGCCCTTTGAGACTTCGACTGGCTATAAATGAGCAATTTTTTTTGCCTACTCCGCATGCATGATACTCCCTCTGGTCCTTTTTACTCCCGTCAACCGTTTGCAAAGTGTTTGACCAAATATATACTTTTTTTGAACACCACCTTATATTAATTAACCAGCCACACCAGTACACTCATTCAATACAATATTCACCACACAGGGTGGTACGTTATTTACAAGAATACCATCTAATCTATTGTCAAAGCTATACTTAGCGATTAAGTGTGCCACCTTATTAGCTGAACGGCTAATCTTGGACAACTGAAGATTGTTGATCAACTTCGAGATGCTTAACACTTTCATCTTCAGGTCACGCATAGCAGACCTGTCATAGTCCCCCGATGCAAGAGACGCTACCACAAAAGCGCAATCAGTCTCTAAAATTACAGGATTATGAAGAGAAATACCTATGTAGAGACCGACAATGCAAGCCCTAAGCTCCGCTTCCTCCACGCTTTGACAGGCATCAATGAAATCCCACGACCAAATTTATACTAAAAATATCAATATCAACAATACTGATTATAATGAGTATAAGAACTACGTTTTATAATGAGTGTAAAAATATTGATTTGACATTGTGAATGTTGATACTCCCTCCGTCTAGGTGAGTAAGTCATCTTAGGCTGTGCACCTTGACCAAGGAGGAGGGGAAAACGAGAGACATTAATGTTTATTTGCTAATTAAATAGTATTGCATGCAATGAACTAACCACTGCATGTCATGTTTGATAGTCTCGGGTCATTAAAAGCATGCACACCCTCATCTCTTATTGGTTGATATGTCAAGAAACAAGAAACGAGGTAGAAGTTAATGCACCGCGCCTACGTGTTTTGGGATTATTTGGTTTTCGTAAGATGACTTACATACCTAGCTATTAGAGTACCACTACCTCCCTTCTAGTTTAAAGGGCTCGACTCCAAAATTTCACCTACTCTTAGCAAGATAGTAGAGGCAGTGGAATAGTTTTTGAAGTCTGCAAAAGTACTCAACTAATGCTATCGTTCTTCACAAAAAATGTGTTTACCAATGCATGCATGAACACTAGTTACTCTAACCCCCCTCTCTTCTTTAATTCTTTGCCACATCAGCATGTTTGCTATTCTTGTGTGCATGATACCAGCTAAGATACCACCATGATGGCCAGCCTTAATCATCGCATGCAATAATTTAGTGCACCTTGAAATATGAACATATGGGGGGCGTGTATGTTTTGAATGACTTGAGACTATACCTAGCCCGGCATGCAAGATGACTTATTATGCACCGTTCCCCATACCTGCAGGAAGCCCGTTCGTTTCCAAATCTTTTCCTCTCCATATGTGGAAACAATATGCCTCCCAAACTCTCCTTCTCCCTTCGGTGGTCCCACCACTCCACCCCGTGTGAAAAAATCTGCATGCATGAGTCTCCTCCCCCCACGCTCGTCCAATCCGTTGTGACCAGCAATATTTCCACCCCTTCGCTCCCCCGTAATTTACTCCAACAAATATGCCCACGTAGCTTTTACTTAACTTCAGGTGCATTGGGTCACTTACATACGGGCCCAGCAGTGTACTAGCCCACATGTCAGTGACGCAACTGGACCTGCAGTTAAGTTAGTGCAGCTCAGTCCATATCTTACGTAGGTGTGCCATTTCTCGCTATAAATACTGCGCCTCCCACGACATCGCTATCTCCTCCCCCTCATGTTCACGTTCATCGCTATCTCCTCCCCCTCCCTCTCATGTCGACCACCATGGCATCGCCCCTCCCAAGCCCTAGGAGCCCCTCGCCGCACCACGCGGATGGTCACGCGTCACCGTTCCGTTCCTCGCTGCCACTAGTCGAGGAGGACGCGTCGGCGTTCCGCTCCTCGCCGCTACATGACGTGTCGTCGTTCCGTTCGTTGCCGCCACTAGTCGAGGAGGACGCATCGGCGTTCCGCTCCTCGCCGCGACGCGACGTGTCGCCGTTCCGTTCCTCACCGCCACTAGTCGAGGAGGACACGTCGGTGTTCCGCTCCTCGCCGCGACGCGTCAAGGTGGACGCGTCGGCGTTCCCAATCTCGCCAGCACGTGCATCGGAGGACGCGTCGGCTCCCCGCTACGAGGAGAACGCCGCGCCGCCCGTCGAGCCCCCCAGCCTTGAGGAGCTTTGGAAAGAAATGGATGTCACCTTGTGGGATGCTTTGCCTCCAGCACAGTGCGCCAAAATAGAGGCGGAGAAGAAGGCCGAGGAAGAGAAGCGCACTGCACAACAAGCTTTCTGGGAGATCTATGTCGCGTCCGAGAGAGTCAAGCAATTGGTTCTTTGGCAGAAGGCTCATGCGAGGGTCGTGAGGGTGGCGGAGGACGCCCGTACCGACGCCCTGAGTGCAGTCGGGCCCAAGAGCCTCATCTACGCTTGGCGGTACATGGACCGGGTGCACGCTTCCAGCCAGGAGTACCTGTTGGCGCCGGATCACCACACCGCTGAGATCGCGCTCGCCCGCTGGCAAGCCGCCAATCAGCACCTCGTGAGTTGCGAGGCTGAGGAAGAGGCGTTGTGTCGGCGCGCTGGGAAACGGCCGCGCACCAGGGCACTCGTGGCGCGCCGCAAGCACTCCTGCGAGCGCCATGGCTTTTAGGAGGAGTATAATTTTTGTTTCGTAAGGCGATCTCATTAGTTTTTGGGACGCAAATGATAAATCCCGAACGTTTAGGAATTTTTAGCGTCCTTAATTAAGTATGTAAAAGGGAAAGTTTGGAAACGTTGTGTATTATTACGCATTTTGCAAGTACGTGCATATAGCACAAACTTTACTATATACTATCAGACTACACGTCTCTCTCGATATATGCTTGCAGACTGTGCTACTCCCTCCGTCCAGGTCAATAAGTCATCTTTGGTTGTGCACGGTGACCAAGAAGGAGGGAAGACTTGTACACCTAGACGGAGGGAGTACTACTATTACTTATGTACGTGCAAATGCACGTTTTACCATTACGATGCAATTTTTGTAAAAGTAGAAAAATGGCACTAGTCAAGCTTGTGAAACGATTCAATGCAAAACAAATGCAAAAATGCTCGTTTGATTGTTTACTTTTAGCTTCCTTCTCTGTGGTTATTTCTCTGTCGTACTTTGTACGGAGCATCTCACTGGTTGGAAAGGCATGCAAATTCCCAAACCGCTTCCTACACCCTGTATCGAATTTTTTTTCCTAACAAGTTGTGACGTGCAATTGGAATTCCAACTTGAGTACTACTAGTAGTAGTAGGAGTACCAGGGGCCAGTTCTTTTAGGCTTCTAGATTAGTAATCCCATAACTACTACCTCCGTCCTGGTTTATTGGTCTCCATTGTAATCTGTGTCAAATTTTGATCATAAATTTAACTAATGAAATGTTAGTGCATGTCACATGCACTACTCCATCCGTCTAGGTGAGTAAGTCATCTTAGGCTGTGCACCGTGACCAAGGAAGAGGAGAAAACGAGAAACGTTAATGTTTATTTGCTAATTAATAGTATTGCATGCAATGAACTAACCACTGCATGTCGTGTTTGATATCTCAAGTCATTAAAAGCATGCACACTCTTTATCTCTTATTGGTTGATATATCAAGAAACAAGAAACGAGGTAGAAGTTAATGCATCACGCCTAAGTGTTTTGGGATTATTTGGTTTTCGTAAGATGACTTACACACCTAGATGCACCGCGCCTAAGTGTTTTGAGTAACATTTTATCAGTTAAATCTTTCGTCAAAATTTAGCACAAATTACAATGGTAAGGAATAAACCAGGACGGAGTAGTAGTTTAGAAGCCCAAATAAATGAGTGAGGCGCCTTATTGTTACTCTCCACTGTGACTAGTCTTGTGGGAAAAGCTGGGGAAGCCGCCAAAAGAACTGGCCCTAGGAGTAGTAGCTAGGGATCGAGTGTGGGAGATGAACCGGAGAAAGTAAATGCACGGAGATGAAATGCAAAAAAGACGGAGGGCTGTGATGGTTGCTTGTCCGTTTATTTTACCAGGCCATTTATTACTAGGAGTGGTTGGGTTTTGTGATATGACGGCTTTACTGTCGCGCCACGAGTGGGGTGAGAGGTGAGACTCTCTACACTTGTACTACATCAGTCGTGGTTTACTTGTCCCCCACTGAATTTGACTGAAGATTTAACTGACAAAATGTTAGTGCATGTCAACAAAGACTATATCATTGGATTCGTATTTGAACATAGTTTTGAATGATATAATTTTAGGTGACATGCATCAGTATTTATCGTACTATATATAATGTTAGTTCAATTTTTGGTCGTACTAATCTATAGTAGTAAGGTGCCCGTGCCTTGCTCCGAAGAGTGAAATGCATTGATCGGGGGGTTGTTTAATTTGACAAAGGATGTGGGGGTCATCTCATGTGTAACGGGTATCGATAGGTTTCTTCGGATATTATCTCATCTCTAGAGCTCACAAACATCCAGGTGAAATAGATAAAAAGGTATCTTTTGCAAACAAAAGCGTTCAACTGTTCAACCTGCATCCAAAACTTGTGAAGAAATAACATTTATTGTGCTTTGCAAGAAATGATCTTTAAGAATTAGTTTTTGAGTATCGATTGTTATACATGTTGGCTACAGATGACATGGCACTTCCTTATAGTCAACAGTTGGCTATACTATTAAGTAATATTAACCATGCCCTTATACACCTAGACGGAGGGATTAAATCAGGATGACTTGCAAGGGGGCAGAGGAGATGTAAGAAATGGTTCATCGTAAGTCTTTCACCAGTACTATAGTAAAAATTCATACATGGAAGATTCTAGACTAAACCATAAACGGATACACTTTTATTCATGCGCAATACTCCAATAGAGCAAGATCATGCATGGAAGTCTCCACATGCTTAGACAGCGGATTACATTGAGCGAAGACTAATGATCAACATTTAACTCGATAATGCGTATTTTTTTTAGAAGAACAGGGAGGCTCCTCCCCGGTTCCATTATCAAATTAAACCCAAAGTGTCTTACATCAGCTCACTGAGAGGAGCAATTCAAAGGAAGGACTGCGGTGAAAGCCACTCAAGTTTAACGACAAGCTTACAGAATCAAAAGCGGCAAAGACACGGGCCATAAGCGCACACACACACTACATGTTTTCTAAGTGCACTTGATAATGCGTATGTCCAGGTGAACCTCCTTGGAGTCCCCGTGCACCGAGTCGGCGGGTAAAGGATGGAACGGATGCCATGGGTTTTCCAAGTCCACATTGGCGAGATAGTCCCAGCTCCCCAGAGTCCAAGTCTGTCTGATGAGGCCGGTGTCGCCGCCCACGCGACCCGGAGGGGTAGTAACATTGACCACGCACCCATACATCTGCCTCGTGTCAGTGTCAGTGTCAGCGGCGACGCCCCTGACGCACATTATAGATATGGGGCGGCGGCCTGCGCGGTCCTCGCCGGTGCCCACGATCAAGAGGAAGACGCTGCGGTCCTCCTCCGAGACTAGAAGGCGGCGGTGATCCTCCAGCGACTCCGGCATGGTGAACTGGTAGCATGTGTCGTACTTGATGTTCTCCGCCAAGGGACAGCAGTGACCGCTGCACGCATCCGTGAGGTGATACACCATGTCCGCCGGCGATCCACAAAATGGCATCGGGCACTCATAGCAGTGGACGAAGGGCTCCTTGGAGGCATCGACCAGGCCGTCCATGAAACGGGAGTGGCTGTAGGGGACGTTGCGCCAGTTGAATATATGAGCAAGTTACTACGAGATTTAATCCGAATAAGCACAAAATAAATCTTGACGGCTATAACAGAGATGAAATTAATCATGTGGACTAGCATAGTAGTAGGATACAGAGTAGAAACATGAATTCTACCATGATTTCGAACAGGAAGGACAGAAATAGATACGGTGCAACGGGAGAAGCACCGTTGGCGCTGAGGTTGTCGCCCATGTCGTTGAGCAAGAGGTTGCCGAGGTCGGGGAAGAAGTCGTCGTCGGTGAAGTCGTGGCTGCCAGCAGTCGCGAGAGTGCGCTCCCCAGATTTCAACAACGCCCGCCGAATGGAGCACAGGAGGGAGTGGCTGTAGGGGACGTTGCGGCCGCCGAATGGAGCGCAGGAGTAGCACACGAAGCAGTAGATGGTGTCCTTACTAGTACTCCCTAGTCTCTATCTATCTATATCTATATATATATATATATCTACTCTTATAGAAAACCGAGTTGGTGATGATTGTATGCCTGCCATCTTGTAATATAGACCGTCCGATCAATATCTGACGGATAGAAAGCCAACTATGACAATTTTACAAAAGATACCCGCACCTCTCTCCACATTTACAGATAAGGCCTTACCTCGTGCTCCTCCCCATGTCTCTATCTCTACTACTTTTTTTTATAACAAATCGAATAGTGTTGCCGTCCGCTGCACGCCCGGGTAAACACGCCTCCTCGCCTCCATCATCACCAACTGAGTCTTTTATAGGAGTAGGAGTAGAGAAAAAACCGAGTTGGTGATGATGGTGTGCCGTGCAATGCACGGGCATCTTGCTATTTTTTTGCATATAAGTCCAAACACCACGTAGACACGGTCTTTGAGCACGGTTCGTAGTCGTTCCACGATCGGGCATTGAAGTTTGTAACTATTTCAGATTAGAATATACTACTCCTCCGGTGCTAGTAGTAGAGCAGAGTCCTACTCTACTACTCTACTCTAGCAAGCTAGGGCATAATACTGTAGTAGGTACTGTAGGGAGTACCAGTATTGTGATCACTCAAGCAAGTTGTTTGGCATCGATATGACCCTACGCTGCTGGTATGTGTCTCGTAAGTCAAGCGGCGTGCTGTAGTCATCATCACCTATCCACTTACCGCAGCACATATTCGCTTCTCCAGCTTTGTCCGCACATAATCTCGTCCAAGCTTCCATCCCCGCTAAGGCGCCTTCCCCCCTCGTCCGAAACCCAAGCACTAACAATGGCAGAACTGAGCAGCGTCCGCCGAAAGACTGGCTGGAATTCGCTCCCCACAGAGGTAATCAAGCTCATTGTTTCGCGTGTGGACAATCTCAGTACCATGCTGCTCGCAGCGTGCTCGTCGGGGCTGTACCGTTTACTCAAAGCCCTCGGGCCGGAGCTTTTTAAGCTAGCTCCTTGCTTGCGGATGCCGCCTGATCTTCAGAAACGGCATGTCACGCAGCATAACGATTGTAGGGTGGTGAGCATCAACCCCCTTCACTGTGATCCGATCCCCGTCAGCCTCACCTACATTAACGGTATGTACTAGGTCGGCATGAACATGTCTTGGATGGTGCTCGTCGACGGTCCGGCAGCTGGATGCTCGTGGAGGTCTACACCCGGCGATTGATCCCCCTTCCTTCGATTAACACTGCACTGCTTTGGCACCGCGGCCCAGAATACTCGGAATCTTACAATAGCCAACATGATACCAAGTTTGATTTGCTCAAGGTTGTAATCTGCCAAGTGCCCACAAGATCTGCGAACTATAAAGATTTCAGGCTAATTGCATTCTTCAACCGCGGTCTCGCCTATCTGACAGGTCACTACGGTAAGTGGATAAATTTGCACGTCCATCGCAGGATCATACATCCTCCATGGTTCTTTGATGCCATTGAACACAAGGGCTTCATTTACGCTGTCGACTCCTTCTATGGCTGGACGTATTGCTAGCCTACTCCAGTCATCACTACAAACGGCTGTTACAGCAGTATGTTACTTTTCTATGATATCATGATGGCTTTCTTATATTACTGTCAATATTTACTGAAAAAATATTCATGCTCATAACATGGTGTTCTTAAGATTGACTAAATCAAAAGCCCTTTTTTATTTGACTCCAACTTGATATGATGTTGTAGGCCGCCTGGTGTCCCTACCCTTCCTAATCCCAGAACCTTTCAAAGAAAAGCAGCATGGCAGTTGCAGGTGGTTCCTGGCTCGATCAGACGACGGCGAAAGATTGATGATCGCTCGCACGTATCTGATGTGTTGTTTCACGGAATACAATCACAGTCACTGCAAGGTCTTTGAGCAGGATCCCAGCTTCTCTGGTGTAACGCCCCAGATATACTTTCCATATTTGTATCCAACTCTTGCCGTCCCTGGCGCTAAGTTATATTTATTTCTCGGGTTTGGGTCTTTGTCTCCGTGTGTTGTTTTCTTTTTCGTGCATCTCATACCATGTCATCACGTGCATTGCATCTGCATACATGTTCACCTCATGCATTCGAGCTTTTTCCCCGTTGTCCGTTTTGCATTCCGGCGCTTCGTTCTCCTCCGGTGGTCATTTCTACCTTCCTTTCTTGTGTGGGGTTTAAACATTTCCGGATTGGACCGAGTCTTGCCAAGTGGCCTTGGTTTACTACCGGTAGACCGCCTGTCAAGTTTCGTATCATTTGGACTTCGTTTGATACTCCAACGGTTAACCGAGGGACCGAAAAGGCCTCGTGTGTGTTGCAGCCCAACACCCCCCAAATTTGGCCCAAAACCCACCAAACTCTGCTCCTTGTCCTAGAGCGTTCGATCACGATCGTGTGGGCGAAAACCGCACCTCATTTGGACTCTCCTAGCTCCTTCTATGCCTATTTATACCCCCTCCATTCGGATCTCTTCTTCCCCCGTCCGAAACCCTAGTC
>NC_041385.1:724189559-724197223 GCF_002162155.2 Triticum dicoccoides
GCCCCGTCCGACGCCCTCCGCCGCCACGCGCCGCCCCGGGTCGCCGGATCCGGCCCCCGGCGACCACCACCTCCACGCCGGCGAGCTACCCCGGCGCCCCTCCACCTCTCTCCGGCCGCCGCGCCATCGCCGGCATCTCCGGTGGCCGCGAGATCGGATCGGGAGCGGGTAGCTACAGTAAACCCTAGCGCCCCCGTTGACTTTCTCCCTCTCCCACTATATTTTCTTGCTACTTTGACTGCTTGTATCTCCGCAACCGTAGCTCCGTTTTGGGCATATGATATATCAAAATCTTCGCCTCGACATGTACATCATTTAATTCCATTGCATCATTTGCATTTGAGGTCATCTTGATACCCAAAATGCTGTTAGAAGGAGGCTTCGTGAGTTAAATTGCAGATCCGTTAGTTCATCATGCACTTTTGTCATTTTTGCTATGTTTAATCCGTGCATGATATGCCTGTGCCCCTTTGGGATGTATTGTGAAGCATTTTGTCTTCTTTCCAGAGGTGCCACCCATGCATTTTTAGGATGTGTGTGTTGTCTTGTGCAAGCTTGCGAAGTAGGGTACCTGAGAATGCAGATTTCAGGGACTTAGTGATTTTCGCTAAGTCTGGGATATTTTAGTTCATGATGCTATATGTCCGGCTTGTTTCCTATTGATCCGTGCCTCTTTTGAGGATGATCAGTAAGGGAGTTTTAATATTTAAGTTATGCTCTATCCATCCATGTCTTTGTTGGCATTTGTGGAGTGCTCTAGGTTGACTCAATCGAGCTCAACTTTTGCTTCGTAGTTAATCTGGGCAGATCGTCAACTTGTTTGCGATTTCGCCGATGCTACCGTTAGTGTTCCATGCATGCTATGCCTTCGTTCTTGCCATGTGTAGCTAGCACTTTGTGCCTTCTTGCTGGTTATATGCTTTCCTTGCCATGACTTGCACCGTAGTGAGATCATCGAGCTCGTTTACATGCCTTCGTGAGTTAAATTTCAGCATGTCTCAGTTTTCACTAAGTCTGAAAACTGATTGTGTTCGAGCGATGTTCGTGAGCTCGGTAGAGTATTTTGTGAACCCTTTTGGCCCCAGGTCACTTTGGGTGTTTTATTAAGCTTGTTGAGTAGCTCCATGCCATGTTCTTACTTGTCATGTTCAGGTTCTCTATCATGTTGTTTTGATGCTCCGAAGAGAGCATCGTGATCTGAAATTTCAGACTAGTGTTAATTTCACTAAGTCTGAAATCTGTTTTGCATTTGCGTTTTAGCCATGCTTGTTTGAACCTCTTATTGGATGAATTTGCCTATGGCTCAGTGCTAGTGTTTTGTCAACCATCTTGTGTACATCACTGCCATGTATTTTGTTTTCATGTTTGGTGGCTGTAGCATGTTCATTTCGTTGCATTTAGATGCCTACTTGCTGTAAATCGCAGACCGGTGTCATATCTTAAAACGCTTGCCAATTCCAAACCGTAACTCCGATTCCAATGATCTTTATATCGTTTTCAAGCGATTTCATCCCCTCTATCCAGTGGAACACTTGGTTTTCCAAGTTGATGCCAGGTTCATGCATTTCCTGTCATATCTTGCATTTTGCATCCCGCATCGCATCCCGCATAGCATATCGTCATTTCATCATATTGATTGGTCTTGCCCGTGGTTGATTGTGTCCTTGTTGCTCGTTTGTCTTTGGGTAGAGCCGGGAGACGAGTTCGCTACCGAGGAGCCCGTTGAGTTTGCTTGTGAGGATCCAGTCAACTCTGACAACTGTGCAGGCAAGATGATCATACCCTCGAAATCACTACTATCTTTGCTATGCTAGTTTGCTCGCTCTTTTGCTTTGCCAATGCTTCGATGCCTACCTTTTGCTTGTCAGCCTCCCAATTGCCATGTTGAACCTCTAACCCACCTTTGTCCTAGCAAACCATTGATTGGCTATGTTACCGCCTTGCTCAGCCCTTCTTATAGCGTTGTTAGTTGCAGGTGAAGATTGGAGCCGTTCCTTGTTGGGACATTTATTTACTTGTCGGGATATCATTATATTTCTATGTTATCTTAATGCATCTATATACTTGGTAAAGGGTGGAAGGCTCGGCCTCTCGCCTAGTGTTTTGTTCCACTCTTGCCGCCCTAGTTTCCGTCATATCGGTGTTATGTTCCCGGATTGTTGCGTTCCTTACACGGTTGGGCTATAATGGGAACCCCTTGATAGTTCGCCTTGATTAAAGCTTTTCCAGCAATGCCCAACATTGGTTTTACCTTTTGCCACCTAGCCTCTTTTCCCTTGGGTTTCCGGAGCCCGAGGGTCATCGTATTTTAGCCCCCCTTGGGCCAGTGCTCCCTCTGAGTGTTGGTCCGAACTGAGCTGCCTGCGGGGCCACCTCGGGGAGACTTGAGGGTTGGTTTTACTCGTAGCTAGTCTCATCTGAGTGTGCCCTGAGAAAGAGATATGTGCAGCTCCTAACGGGATTTGTCGGCACATTCGGGCGGTGTTGCTGGACTTGTTTTAACCTGTCGAATCATCTTGTTGTACCGAGATACCGAGTCTGATCGGTGTGTCTTGGGTGGAGGTCTATTCCTTCGTTGACCGTGAGAGCTTGTTATGGGCTAAGTTGGGACCCCCCTGCAGGGATTGATCTTTCGAAAGCCGTGCCCGCGGTTATGGGCGGATGGGAATTTGTTAATGTCCGGTTGTAGATGACTTGAACTAAACTTAATTAAAATGAATCAACCGTGTGTGTTACCGTGATGGCCCCTTCTCGGCGGAGTCCGGGAAGTGGACACGGTGTTGGAGTTATGCTTGCGCAGGATGTTCCTTTAGCTTCTCGCTCGTGCTTCGCCTTCTCTTCTCGCTCTCTTTTGCGTATAAGTTAGCCACCACATATGCTAGTCGCTTGCTGCAGCTCCACATATATTTGCCTTATCCATTCCTATGAGCTTAAATAGTCTTGATCGCGTGGGTGTGAGATTGCTGAGTCCCTGTGGCTCACAGATACTACAACTCCAGATGCAGGTCCAGGTGTTTCTGCTCCAGTTGACGATTACGAGCTCAGGTGGGAGTTCGACGAGGACTCTCAGCGATACTACGTATCTTTTCCGGATGATCAGTAGTGGTGCCTAGTTGGGGTTATCGATTCAGGACCTTGTCGCATGTTGGGGGTCTTTTCTATTTTGGCGCCGTAGTCGGGCCATGAGTGTTTGTTTGATGGATGTTATTTATGTACTCTGATGTGACGTGGCGAGTGTAAGCCAACTATGTTATCTTCCCCTTTTATTATATATATTACATGGGATGTTGTAATGATTGCCTGACTTGCGACATTGCTTTCAATGCGGTTATGTCTCTAAGTCGTGCCTCGACACGTGGGAGCTATAGCCACATCGAGGGCGTTACATCTGGGCCTTCGGGAATTTTTGACTGGAGGCTGGTAAGTAGCCTTGGTACACGCTCTCTGTTTGTCGGACTGAATTATCCGATTAACCAGGAGATAACCGACGGCAAGGATCATGATGGCAGCGCGGTTTCGTTCATCAGGCAAAACTGTGTGTACACAGCATACCATGCGTCTCTACATGCACCATACCCTGATATGTGCCGCCACGCTCTGCAGCCCAAAGTAGGAGAGAGGGTCACAAGTATCTGACTTCGACCTGCTGGCTGGAGTTTCCCCGGTCAGGCACCCATCTGGTTCAAGCCGTCAGCCAATCTCCACAGCTTAATAAATAGTAACGTCTAACTGAGCCAGTTAGTTAGATGCGTACACTTGGTGTAGTAGGATCTTTATTTAGTTTGATGCATACGCTTGTTCTTTTTTGGTAGCCCTTTTGTAATGATGGTTGATGTTTGGTTTGGAAGAGAGAGCTGCGTCTTCACTCTTCTGGCCTGCTTACTGCTTCTGTTGCACCCCAGCCCTGGTTGCTGCTGCTGCTGTTTTCAATGTACAATCAATAGTATATTTCGTCTGTTGGTTGAATAAATGTGTTGTTAGAACGACAAACACAATGTTTTGGAAGTCGTTGTACGGTTCGATCCTTTAGTGCCCCGTACCGTACGTAGCTCATACTATTTTTCGTACGGAACACATTTTCCACTTGTTGATAACATGCAGCCCACTGATGAAGGCCCAATAGAGAAGCCCATAATTAACTGGAAGGGAGGCTCTCACATGAATCCGGCCCAGGTACATGCTCATGGTCCCCTAAACATAAATAAGTAAATAAATAAATAAAGCTAAATGCTGATGCACCAGTTCTTTGGGAAAATAGGTAGCCCAGTATTTCTTTTTGAAGAATACCCAAGCTGGGCCTATTTGTTTTCTCCGAATTACTGGGCTGCAAATCTTTCAAGACGAGGAGGGATGCATTCCGTCCTGGCCAAAGAGTATGATCAATGTCTGTTAAAAGTAATATCAAAAGGGGTTGAAAATTCCAAAAAAATTATAGCAAATGGGATATTAGTTTTTTTTATTTTGTTCTTCACTGATATCTTATACGTATTTCATTGTATTTAACATGACATAGTACTAACTTATTTTTAAAATTGTTTTAGTATGGCTATTTATTTTTGGATTGAGAATATTTCGTTCCCTAGCAAAAATTTCCCACATATTTAGTTAATTTTTTGACCCTTGTACTGACCAGAAAATGGCCGGCAATTCTAAAAATGGAAAACGGGCGGTTGACTTGTTTACGCAAGGCTTTCTCAGTGAACACACGATTCTAGCCGTTGTGCTTCTTCAATCTATGATCTTCCTGCTCCAGCCGCCTAAACTAGCGCTGGCCGGACTGCGTGCTCCCTCCTCTTGTGGCCCGCTATGATGCCGCGCAGGCTTCCCCGGCCCACCCTACTCCCTCTGCTGGCCTGGCCGCACGCAATCAACTGCCTCCTTATTACGCAAAAAATGATTCCTCCCACTTACATCTGGGGTGCACCGGTTGGGAGGCTGACTTGTGGGCCTACTACGTTGACGCGTACGCAAGAATTGTCAACTTAGTCAACAAACGATTCTAGCAGTAGTAACCGTTGGATTTGAATCGAGCGGTCCTGCTGCTTCTTCAATCGCTGCTCTTCTTACACCAGCCGCCCAAACCAGCGCCGGGGAGACCGCCTGCTCCTGCCTCCAGTGTCCGGCTGTGCTGCCGTTGAGGCCTCATCGCCCCCTACTACTCCCACCGCTAGCTAGGCCCTGCGGCGACGGCAACCTCACATCGCAGCCGAACCAGTGAACCCTCGTACTCCTCTCCGCGTGGGCATCCACTGCCGCGTCTTCCCCGGCTCCGCGTCGTCCCCTTCCTAGGTCTCGCCGTCATCCACCTCCTTGGTGCTCTCGGCGCGGCGTGGTCAGTGTGGTCAGCGACATTCCATCGGAAGAGTACTATACGTGGAGAGGCTGACAGCTGGGTCCACAGCCACAGCCCAGTTTTTTTGTGATTTGCCAAGTAAATCGCTTTGTCAGGCCTGTTGGGCTGCAAATCTTTCAAGACAAGGAGAGCTTTCATTCGGCTGGCCGAGAAAATGGCCCATCAGTAATGAGAAATGGGATGTACATTTTTAACACACATCAAACCGGCAATTAGTTTCAAATATCTTTTTTTTCATTTCGAGATTTCAAATTACATTAATTTTTATGCATGGAGAATTTGTTGGATTTTATATTGATATACATTTATTTTTAAAATCAGTTTGAATGTGAGTCAAAATTTCGGGATTAAAAACAGTTCGGACCGCACCGAAATATGCAAAATTTCGTATAAGTTTTTAACCGTGGCCACAATATGGGCTGTAATGCTAACAAAAAGAATATGGGCTCCAAAAAAACCTTAAGAATTAGCAAATGGGCTGTAAATTATTAAAAATAATGGCAGATGGGTTGTATGCTGTTTTCCACAGATTTGAGGCTTTTCTAAAAAAAAAGTTGACGCACAAGAAGTGATTGTTGGATGGCCATCCAATGGCCGTCGTGCTTCTTCAATCTCTGCTCTTCCTGCTCCAGCCGCTCAAACAAGCGCCGGCGGGACTGCCTGCTCCCTCCTCCCCGCGGCCGGCTCTGACAGCTCGGACCCACCAACTATATCTTCGTACGCAAGGAAGTGCCTCCTTATTACGCACACAAAAATGAATACTCCCCCTATTAGCTGGGACCCAGTATAGTGGCAGGCTGGCTTGTGGGCCTACTAAGTTGACGGGGATGGAGGGCTTTGTCAACTTAGTCAATATGCACGATTCTAGCTCCAGTGACCGTACGATGTCATCCAACGGCCGTAGTGCTTCTTCAACCTCTGGTCTTCTTGCTCCAGCCGCCTAAACCAGCGCCGGTCGTGCCTCGTGCTCCTGCCTCCCGTGGCCGGCTACGATGCGGCGGAGGCCTCACCGCCCCCTACTACTCCCACCGCTGGCCAGGTCATCCCTCTACTCTCCCACACCCCCTGTTATTCTGCGGCGACGGCATCCTCACACCGCAGCGAACCAATGAACCCTCGTACTCCTTTACGCGTGGGCATACACTGCCGCGTCTCCCCCGGCTCCGCGTCGTCCCCTTCCTAGGCCTCATCGTCGTCCACCGCCCTGGTGCTCTCGGAGCGGCGTGGTCAACGTGGTTAAGGAACGGCTTCCATCGGACGTGGACTATACGTGGAGAGGCTGACAGCTGGGTCCACGGCCGCAGTAAGGAAGTGCCTCCTTATTACACGCAAAATAATTATTCCTCCACCTGACAGCGGGGACCCATCGGACGGGCCACCATATTTTGCAAAAAAAATGTTTCCCCCTTGTCTGTTGGGACCCACCAGCTACACCTTCGCACGCAAGGAAGTGCGTCCGGGCAAAAAAAATGATTCGCCCCCCTGACTGCTGGGACCCACCAGCTACATCTTCGCACGCAAGGAAGTGCGTCCGGGCAAAAAAAATCATTCGCCCCCCTGACTGCTGGGACCCACCAGCTACATCTTCGCACGCAAGGAAGTGCGTCCGGGCAAAAAAAAAGATTCGCCCCCCTTACTGCTGGGACCCACCAGCTACATCTTCGCACGCAAGGAAGTGCCTGACAGTCGGGACCCACCTGGTCGAAGCGTACGTATCGTTGTCATTATGGTCGCGAACGTGTACGTACATATATACTGGTGGATGTAGAGGCGCGCACGTGTTGTAGTAGAGGCACGCACGTAGCATGTACACGTACGTACAGCGGCGAGGGTGTAAGAAAGAAAATACGGCCACGTACGTACATACGGGCAGGGTCTCGAACGCCTACTCGCGCATACATACATGGCTGGGTCGGAAGGGAGAAACAGCGTCGTCGTCATGTTCATGGGGAGCCAACCGGCTGGGTCGGAACGGAATACGTGGTCGTGTTCATCGGGAGGGCTTGGACGGAACAAGCAATGGAAACGAGGCCTGGCATACCGCACAACGGAGGAAATAGACCTCCTACGTTCAAAACGGGGTCCTGTTGATCGGGAGGGGTGTGGCGTACCGCAAAACGGAGGAAACAGACCTCCTACGGTCGAAACGGGGGTTCTGTTGATCGGGAGGGGTGTGGCGTACCGCAAAACGGATGAAACAGAGTTGTGTTGGAGCGCTACGGTCAAAACGGGGGTCCTGTTCATCGGGAGGGGAGTGGCGTACCGCAAAACGGACGAAACGGACTTGTGTTGGAGCGCTACGGTCGAAACG
>NC_041385.1:724197744-724223382 GCF_002162155.2 Triticum dicoccoides
GCTCACTGTTCATCCAATCGATCGGCTTCAGTTAGCAGCAGTAGCGAAGGAATCTCTCCATCGGGTTCAGTTAACAGCCATCGACCGATCGCTCGGGTTCAGTAACGCGTAGCCTGTAGTGCAATCACTCGGGTTCAGTTAGAGCCCAACACCTCGCTCGGGTTCAGTTAGAGCCAACGTCTCGCACACACGCGCGTACGTGTATGAGAGAAACGCGCATCGCTCGGCCCCCGACCTCCCACCGTAACCGGCAACTCCCCGAAATTTTCCTCCCCCTCGCTTCTACCATGGTTTTTTCCGTCATGGACGGCCAAAGAATGTCATGCAGCTGCGTCTCCGGCCCGCCCAAGACGAAAAGCCCATTTTCTGTCATGATTTTTTGTCATAGAAGTAGGAACCCACCACATCTATGATGATACCGGGTTTTATCACAATTATCGTCATAGAAGTGTCATGTGTATGACAGGAAAAAATTCGTTCGGTCCAAAATGTCATGGATGTGTCTTTTTTTGTAGTGAAGCCTTGCGTACACGTCAATTTTTTTAGGAAAGCGTCATCATCAACCTAGTAGGCTCACAAGTCAGTCTCCAAATCTGTGGAAAATAGCATACAAACCATTTGCCATTATTTTTAATAATTTATAGCCCATTTGCTAATTCTTAAGGATATTTTGAAGCCCATATTCCTTTTATTAACATTACAGACCATATTCTAGCCACTCTTAAAAAATTCAACGACGATGGGGTCCGAACTCTTTTAATCATGAAATTTTGAGTCACGTTAAAAATAATTTTAAAAAAATTATATCAAAATACAGTACAAATAAGTTTCTCCACAAAAAAATCAATGATATTTAAAATCTTGAAATCCTAAAAAACGACATTTGAATCTAATTGTCGGTTGGCTTTGGTTTTAAAATTTACAGGCCATTTCTTACTACTTATAACGCATTTTCTGAGAAAGCCGAATACATCCCTCGTCGTCTTGAAAGATTTGTAGCCCAGCAGGGCTGAGAAAAGGAAGTAGGCCTCGGTTGGGTATTCTCCAAAAAACTTAGAACTGGGCTAGTGATTTTCAAAACAATCATCTTCTTTTTTTGACTTGTAATAACGAGGCACCTGCTTACGTAATGACATATGACCCTGGTGGGTCCCTACTGTCAGCCTCTCCACGTACAATCATCTTCTGATTCCTCTCGGTTGTTGACCATGTTGACAACGCCAGACGGCGGCGGGCGCACCGCGAGCGAACCAAGGTGAAGAACGACGGCGAGGCGTCAGACGGGACCGAATAGGAGGCGTGGAAGAGGCGGCAGTGTAGTGGCAGGCGGAGGGGAGTACGAGGGTAACAACATCTAACTCAAGCTTACAAACGGTATGAAAGCCCAAGGATTAATTGTTCATCAAATTTAGACAAAACTCAGATTAAACATGGCAATAACATCTAACCCAACCACTGTTTTTGGCAGTCACAAACGAATGGATCGGTCTGATCCATAAAATCAACATCATGTGGTAAAAAAATTACTAAAACATGACCACAAGTTGTTGTAAATAGAAGCCGGGCACGTTCAGAAGCCCATTTGTCCACCTAAAACTTTTTTTATTTTTGTTGAATATATCCTGCGTCAGAAATTTCTTGTTGAAAAACTTAAACCTCATGGACAATAGTAATCTCACATTCAACAGGAAGAATGTGACAAAACTTCTGTTTGCCTGGTTGGATGCATATCCTTCCATCTTTATTCTCCTCAAACGAATGTCATGAGAACTGAGAAAATCCCGGTGCTTATTACGCCACCGATTTGTTATATGTTTTTCTCCATGTGTTAGTGCCTAGTAGACATGAAGATTGAAAACAGTTAAGGTCTAAAAAAAGAGTATGTTGAAAGAGCGACAGTTGAACGATTAATTCTAGTACAATATATATGGGCTTTGAATGTGCATGAAATCATCACCCTAGCACATCGGTCCCACCGAGTTGTTCCAGTCGGTCCCGTCGAGATTCCTAATGTTCATATTTTTTTTACTGATCGGTGCCACCGAGTTTCACAATCGGTGCCACCGAGATGGACCAAAAATGTGTAACGGTTGAATTTTGTGTGGAGGCTATATATATACCCCTCCACCCCTCTTCATAATTGGAGAGAGCCATCAGAACGTGCCTATACTTCCACCATTCATTTTCTGAGAGAGAATCACCTACTCATG
This sequence comes from Triticum dicoccoides, assembly GCF_002162155.2. Lineage (NCBI taxonomy): Eukaryota > Viridiplantae > Streptophyta > Magnoliopsida > Poales > Poaceae > Triticum > Triticum dicoccoides. The sequence continues at coordinate 724,199,955 of NC_041385.1, forward strand.
TGTTAAGATCAAGAGAATCCATTCCAACCATTTGAATCTTGATGTCTAGTCTTCCCCAAGTTGCTTTCCACTCAAATCCTTTTTCCATCATAGCCAAATCTGTGAGAGAGAGTTGAGTGTTGGGGAGACTATCATTTGAAGCACAAGAGCAAGGAGTTCATCATCAACACACCGTCTATTACCTTTTGGAGAGGGGTGTCTCCTAGATTGGTTAACTGTCGCTTGGGAGCCTTCGACATGATATGAAGTTGAACCAAGAAGTTTGTAAGAGAAAGGAGATCGCCTACTTCGTGAAGATCTACCCGAGTGAGGCAAGTCCTTCGTGGGCGATGGTCATGGTGGCATAGACAAGGTTGCTTCTTCGTGGACTCTTCGTGGGTGGAGCCCTTCGTGGACTCGCGCAACCGTTACCCTTCGTGGGTTGAAGTCTCCATCAACATAGACGTACGATAACACCACCTATCGGAACCACGCCAAAAATCTCCATGTCTCCATTGCGTTTGCCTTCTCCAAACCCTTCCCTTTACCTTCATATGCAATGTTTTACTTTCCGCTGCTATACTCTTAGAATTGCATGTGTAGTTTGAGTGCTTGACTTGTCATAATTACTAAAATCTGCCCACAACTAAAATTAAGAAAATGATAGATTTTTAATTGGTCAAGTAGTCTAATCACCCCACTCTATACATACTTTCGATCCTACAAGAGGTAATTCCGCGGTGAACTCTGAGTCCAACCGTAACCAGGACCTAATATAAACACTACTACTGGAGTAGTATCTTGTTTTCGAACGGTCGGTCTATACCGTTCATCACGTAATTCAAGGGCGCCCTTTCTACTTGATCTTGGCTACAATGGTTGCACGACAGCAGCAAAAACCGAGGAGGGATGAGGCTAGTCATTGTTGGGAGTAATTTAGATTAGTGTCATATATACATAAAAGTAGTATCATACATGATTGCATTTATTACATTGTATACTCATTTTGCTTTGGGATGCGTTATGTTAGAGTAACATATTATGTTACTCCAAGCACCTCTCTTTGTCATATAAGCAAATTTGTCTTAGGATGTGCTATGTTACCTGCTCAGGGGCGGGCCCACTTCAATTCATGGGTATTCAGTTGAATACCCATTATTTTTGCAAAAAAAACTATGTATAGATGGTGTATAGTACATACATGTGTAGAGAAAAGGGAAAATGACAGAACGTGTGACATTGTCCACGCATTCAGCCCCAAACAAGGGCCACTCCACACATAGCACATGGCCCATTATCTCCAGGCCCAGTACAAAATAGCCACAGCCCGATGGCCTAATTGCTCGCATGAACCAGAGAACTGCAGAAGTCAATCGATCATAGAACCGGCGGCGCGACGCGTCACATCCCAAATCCAGATCGCACGCGAGGAGGTATGGTTGATCGTGCGGCAAGCCAGCAACGCACGACGGTTGCGGCGTGGACGGCAGCACGACCGCATGGCGCAGGCATCCGAGTGTCCGAGAGAGCTGCAGTATGAGCGTGAGAATCATTTTTCAGTCTCCCGATGTTCAGTTCTGGCTCATAAACAGTACCCATGGCGAGTTAATCTCTCTAATTGGCTTCCTATTTTGAAATCTTAGACTTGTTTGAGAGTTGATACTCCCTATTTTGGCACAACTATATTGAATTTTGAGACTTGTTTGTAGTGATTCAGAAGGATGAAATATTCAACTATCATAATTACTCTAGTATACCTCGCAAAAAAATAAATAAATTACTCTAGTATAATAAATTGATATTTTTTGCAATTTCATGATTGTGATTTTGGTGGTTACATACATTGAAAGGGAATTCTTCTAGCCAGTTAAGAGAAAGACATCATCACCCATTTTGAAGGTGGCCTATAATTGTAAGCTATCTTATCATTTACTACTTTCTATGCTCTTTACATATTAGATGTTGCCACACTATGTTAAACAATTAATACTTCTATATGTTGAATAATTTCAAGTTAAGATCAATTTTACGAATCTACATATTACACTCAAACTATTATATAGATTATACAATATGTACAATATGATGCTCTAGTCAATTATACACCCAAAAACAAGTCTCTAGACTTTCGGGGGAAAAATATTAGCCTTTGAAAATTTGAATACACGCACTTCAAATTCTGGGCCCGCCCCTGTACCTGCTAAGTTACTCCCACGATGACCAGCCCGACGGCAACAGGCAAAGGTGTCGCCGTGTCGCCATAGCTTATCGTCGGCTCTGTCATGGCTAGCCGCGCTAGCATCATTACCAAGCGACGCCCATCGTCCTCCAAATTAAGAGGAGCTCCCCACCCGATGGTAGCGAAACGTTTGACCTTGTTGCCGTGGCGGTCGTGCCACCGCCTTGCCTCTCTCTACTCCACAACTTTTTCTCTGAAGGTGACGCACTCTATCTAGCCTTTGGCCTCGAAGCTGATATGCCATCATTATACGCCTCACAGCTTCAATCCGGCATGCACGTCCCTTGCAAATGGAAAAGAATAGGACGGCGAATAACCAAGATAAGTACTCTGTCCGCCCGGATTACTTGCCGCAGAAATAGAAAGAAATGAATGTACTACCTTCGGTCATTTTTAGTTTGTATGTAACTTTTTTCCGAAGTCAAAGTACCTCTACTTTGACCAAACTTATAAAAAAACATGGACATTTCCAATGCCAAACCGGTACTGTTAGATTCTTTATCAAATGTAGTTTCATAGTATATATATTTGGCATTGTAGATATTAATGTTTTTTAAGATAAATTTGATCAAACTTTGCAATTTTCGACTTACACAAATCTAATGCGGGGAGTAAAAAGGACCGGAGGGGGTATCTAGAACTAAAAATAATTCTAGATACATCCATCTCTATGAGTATATACTACTAGTGTGCCCACTTCACTCATGATCACGAGCAGCACACACACGCAGCGCCAAATCCGACCGGCGTGCAATGGTAATGAAGTACGCGTGCCTCGCCACGCCATTCATCAGAGTAGTTGTAGCAGTAGTAGTAGCAGCAGCCTTGCCAAATCCGCGAGATCACGCATTGCCTTTCGCTCCCCGTCCGAATGAGCCACGAGCACGCACCATACCCTGTACCATATCGTGCTGCTCTCTCCTGGTATTAATTGTGTCTCGCTCTTGCATCGCTACTAAAAATCTGGACGTAGAGTGACATGTACGCCTGCATCGCATCGCAGCGCCAGTGCCCGGAGTAATTAGCGAGCAGCGATCACTGCTCCCGCCATCGCCTCCAAGATCCGGCGTCCCGATTAGCCATGATCCGGAGTCCACAGCACAGCGCACACGGTATGGTTTGACAAGGAGCGTCCGTCCGGGACAGACAGACAGATCCCGTCTCTGAGCTGCGTGCGTGATCACAGCCTGGATGATTTGGACACGCCGATGTCGACGGCGATGTTTTTAACAACGAAATACATTGGCCATCGTCGTCGACGAGAGAGTCAGAGAGAAAGAGAGAGCGAGAGTACTGATCTGATCTGCTCTGATCCGCGTCCCTTATAAATGTGGCGATCTCTTTTTAACTGACGCGGCGCCGCAGATGAACAGGAGCAGACGCAGGCGCGGTCGCAGTGAATGGCGCTGCGCTGCCTGTCTGATGTACGCCTTGGTAGAATCAGTCCGCCGTCTTTACTTTGCTCGTAGTGATGGGGCCGGCGAGGGCGAGGCTCCTACGGATACGGCGGAGCCCTCATCGGCATCCCAGCGAGCTAGCCAGAGCCAGTGCTGTCCCTGTCTGCGGGCCCGGCTGCTCATCCGTCCGATTCCAACAGCTAAAAAGGCACCCACAAATCCCAAATCAACAGCTTGCTTGTTCCTTCTGTCCATGTCCTTTCTCTCACTCTCTTTGCCCCTCACCTTCTCCAAGTGGCAACACAACCAGAGAAGAACAGTTTTGTTCTACTAGTTCACTCATCATCATCATCACCATCATCGCCAGCGTGATTAGATTAGCATGGTTGATGCAGGAACCCAGATGTGAGATGTCAATCATTCATTCACAGTGGGCAGGGCAACACAATCAAGCATCTTAATAATGGTATTTATAATTATAGGCTAGAAACATACGTATTATATATATATAATGGCAATACAAATGATACTATTACACATCTTCAATGCAATCCCCTCTCATTTGAGGGAGAATGGATAGGAAGGGTGCCGCGCTATGTACCGATCGATCTTGGAAGCTTAGCACAAGAAGAAAGGAGATGATGATGATGATACGCAGAGCTAGCCTAAGCTACTACTGTTGCACGGCCGGGTTCCCTTTCTTGTTCAAAAGAATCATTACACCGGAAGGGACTGACGGATGGATTGGTGGAAATTAGAAAGCTAAGACACTGCTAAGGGCCCAACACTGTTAGGTTGAATCTCAGAGTGCTTCCATGGATGGTCGAATGGCAAGCTTCGCTGACTGACTCTCAGGCTCTGCTTCTCCTCTCTATGTACAGCGGTGGCGTCGAGGCTTCCCGTCGGATCGAGCTTCTTCCCCGGTGACGATGTCAAAGCTCCATTTTCATGTGGACCGTCTGCAACGAACCTAAACAGCAAGAATAAATTTAGCATCCGAATCTCGGGTCGAAAGTGATGTGAATGTTCATAATTCAGGCTGAAACTGAAACCGGATGATTTGCACTCACCGTCGTAGCTGTTGGAGGAGGTGGCGAGCTCCTGGCTCTGCCCCATGTCCATCTGAACCACGCTCTGCAGATCTTGCCAGAAAGCCCCAACCTGCACGTTTGCAACCATCACAAGCCGTTCATCATCCTGAACAATGGCAGCAGGCTCCATACGAAACATGGCGCGAGCTCAGGACATACCTGAGAGGCGGCGTCGCTGAGGAAGTGCTGCTGCTGCTGCTGTGAGGAACCCATGGGCCGGCAGAAGGCCTGGTCCAGCGGGTGCATGGCGCCCTGATCGTCGCCCATGCCGCCGTCGGACATGCCGCAGCCGAGAGGGTCGCCGTTTCCCTGGCCCATGTAGGGGAGCGGCGCGCCCGACGCCTCCAGCGGGAAATGCGACGAGCCCTGCTGCAGCTGCCCACATGACTGCTGCTGCATCTGCGATCATCGGAAGCAAAATCAGTCAGAGAGGAGGTGCCGGATGCGGCAATGGGAGCATGCATGCATATGGTAGATGCTTTGTCCTCACATCTTTGGCGAGGAGGCTGGGCAGGTTGTTGAAGTCCAGCTGCGGGTTCACCGTGGCCAGCTTCATGGACAGAAACTGCAAGCAAAAGTTGACAAGAACGGCATAAGTTCAAGATGGCAATTCGTGGGGTTTCATGATCATTTCTGCATCTGTTTTTGGTTGACAATGGGCGAGTCGTGTGTGTATGCATTTGTGTACCTCGACTTGCCGCTGCAGCGACTGCACGTAGTTTATGATCTCGTCCAGCATGACGGCCTTGCCCACCACCTGAAACAGGCAACATTTTCCCGGGTCTCAAATCTGGGCACACCAAGCGATGAAGTGACAACAATTGCGAAATGATGAGTGCAGAATTGTACGTAGTCTCGTACTAGTTACCTTGTTGCAGCCGGGCACGAGGTCCTGCAGCAGCTTCATCCGCTGGCTGATCTTCTCCCTTCTCACCTGAGCACGAAGAAGAGGAAGCAGAGCATGAGAAATGAATTCTACTGTACCATGGAAATGATCATCAGTCCAACACACACACACACACACACACACACAATGCAAGCGAGAGGCCGAGAATTGTACCCTCTCGGCCAGGCTATGGCTGTCTGTGGCCTCGCCGCGCCGAGCCCGGACGTGGATGAAGTCCTTGGGCGGCTCGGGGAGCTTGGAGGCGCCGTCCTTGCCCTGCTTCTTGCCGCCGTTCTCGCTGCTGCTCTGCGCGGCCTTCCCCTTGCCGGAATTCTCCTCGGCGTCCTCCATGGACGTGGACTTGCAGCGCTTCGACGCCGAGTCCTCCTGCACGGCGACGACGGTGGTGCTCGTCGGGTGAGATCATCGACGTTTCGCTCCTTCGAGAACTGAACTGAGCGGAATTCTGTTCGCGCGCGGCGTACCTTGGCGAGGAGATCCTTGGCGGAGGTGGTGGACATGGAGGCGTCCTTGCCCTTCCCCTTGCTGCCGCCGGCGGCCTTCCGCTTCCTCGCATTGCCGTCGGAGCCCCCCTTGAGCGCCATCCCCGCGCCGGCCGACGCCGGATCGGACACCGACGAGTCGTCCCGGGCACTCCCGAGTTCCAGCTCCTTGAGCGCGCCGACGGGGCCGTCGTCCGGGAGGCCGAATTGCGCCGGGCCGCCGCCGTAGCCGCCGCGGGCGTCGAAGCCGGAGAGCCTGGCGGCGCGCTCGGCGAAGCCCGGGTCGGCGAGGAACTGGTCCAGGGATCCCATGGGCATCAGGTTCTCCAGGGTGGGCAGGCCGGCGCCCCCCACCTGCGGCGGCGGGTAGTGGTGGTTGTGGTGGCGGTACTGGCCCATCATGGAGAGGTTGAGCTTGGTGGGCGAGCCGAGCGGCGTGCCGGCGCCGTAGTGCTGCGGCCGGGGCGAGATCCCGTGGAGCGCCAGCCCCTCGGTGGCCGCCGCGGAGCCGGAGGCCGGCGAGGGGTGGCCCCCCGCGTCCATGGAGCTGTCCCAGTTAAGGTTGAGGAAGCCCGCCGTGGCCGGCGGCAGCTGGTCCGGCGGGCCGCAGTTCATCTCCCGTCCTCCCTCGCCGGAATTCCGCAAAGATCCGTCGCCGCTCGCCGCGCCCAAGCAACTGCGCCCAGCCAATCCAACCGCAGACCAAGAAACCGTCCGAATACCGAGCCCGCCGGGAGGAGGAGAGAAGAGAGCCGCGCGCGCGTGCGTGCGTTCGTGCGGTGCGGTGACGGGATGAGAGTGACGCAGGGCCCGAAGAGAGGGAGCAGAGAAGCGCGCGAGGCGAGGGAGGCAGGCAAGTAGGTTGAGCGGAGCAGCGCAGAGCAGCTCCCACCAAATCCCACTACGAGCAGGGTGGTGCTGAGATAAGGCAAAGGCAGGAGCTTTTGGTGTGCGTGACAACGCACGAATGAAGGAGGGAGAGGGGGAGGGGGGAGAAAGTGGGGAGTGGGAAAGAAAGAAGCACCTAAACCAAAGCGAAAAGCTCCCACCGCAGCCGCAGGCGAGCTAAAAGCAGAAGACGGGACGAGGTTGAGGTTGTGGGACGGAGAGTGGTGGTGGGAGACGAGTACTACTAGTAGAGTATGTGTGCGTGTATGATATAGGTCCAGGATGGCATGGGTCAAATTGGACGGGCCATGGGCATCGTCACCTCACCCTTTCCTGCCATGAAACCAGGGAGGAAGGAAGAAGCACCGGAGAGAGCTCGGCGAGGGCGGGGTTAAAAGGGCGAATGGCGACCGACGACGACGCAAACATAAAGAAACGCTGTGCTAGTAGCACAGACAAACATGGCGAAATTTGGGCCTGATAAACAAATTGTTTTACGGCTGCTTGCGCCCTGTTTTTCTGCACCTGGGATATTTTCCAAGTTTTCATTTCAATCGAGAGGTGAAGGCGATGGTCCTGAGCTGCTGATGCCCATGGAACCAATCATTAAATCGTGGAACGGGGGCGCGAGGGGACAAGCGACGCTGCTTGGTATTTTGGGTTGGATCCTACTACCACCACCACCAGCTCCTAGCCTAGCCAGCAAAATAAGGAGATTTTTAATCATCGTCACTGTCTACTTCTTCTCTTCTTTTTTTTGACGGGCATTGTCTACTACGGAGTACTTCTTCTTTTTTAGTATTTTGATTTGAGGATGCATGCAGCGGCGGCCCACTGGATTGGACGGAGCCCGGCCGGGCACTCTGTTGAGGCTCATCTCATCTGATCTGATTGGGGTTTTTAGCCCCTTCTGCGAGATGGCTTCTTTATCAAATTAGCGGGTCTCAAAACCATGTTCGTCTTCTGTCCCATTTTTTTCTTCCTCTGATTTTTCGAAGTTGTCTCTGAAATTTTACTTCCTGATTTCCTTTCTGGAATTACCTTTTTTTTCATGATAATACAGCAGCTCCATCATAATAATTACTCCTTTTCTTATATCAGTGATGGAGTCACGTCGAGCTCGGGTGAGGAGGTGATCAATCGTTATTTCTTCGGTGTCTGGTGTGGTGGTGTCGGAGGCAGGCGACGTTCGTTGATATGAAGCTCATAGATGTTCTGCTATCTTTTCAGTTTTGTCATGTCGGTCCATCACTGATATGCAGCTTTGCGGATATCCAAGGTGGCTCACCAAAGTGAGGGCCCTTACCGTTGAACGAATCAGACCGGGGCAACACCCGAACACGCCATCAAACTCCAGATCTGTCACCCCACCACGACTAAGACGCCGAAGTAGGAAATCATACCTGTCATCCATGAACCACGAATCGCGCACACGTTTCGTCTTCTAGATGTCGTTGGTGCAGACGACAATCTGCATCCGCTCCTGGACTACCTCCCAAGCTCCGCGTGGACGCTGGAGCAAACGTCACAACGGCGGAGCACGAGGACACAGGTCCTCCACGACGATGTCGTTCTCGCCATGCCATCCTTTCTAGAACAGACTAGTTTCTAAATCCATCCCCAACCGTAGAACCGATGTCCTCGTCAAGGAAGGATCCGAAGAATCTTTAGGCCAACTCCAACGCGCGACCCCATCCTGTCCGCCCGCTTCCGTTTGGGCAAAAATGGACAGATGACATGGCCCAACGCGCGACCGCATCCTCAAAATTTGTCTGTTTGGTGTCTGGCCCGCCCCATTTCTGGCGCAAACATGCGCCCGGTTTGCGTCCACACAGACGTCGAATAGACGGGCACGCGCTTGCTGGGCGCCCGCCTTGGGGACGCGTGGCGGTCGTCCACCTACCTCCGCCGCCCAAATTCAATGTGCACGCACGGCGGGCCCCGGTTGTCATTCACACGGCAAAGGGTCGTCGTCCTTCTTAAATTGGAAGTGGTGGACCGGCCAATCCACAGTTTCCACTTTATGGCCGTCTCGCCTCCTCGAGCCCCGACACAAGCAAACCCTAGCCCCCATCCACCTCTCCATCGGCGATAATGGTGGGGCGATGGTTCCCCGGGCGCAATACGAGGCACGACCACGAGGTTGGGCCGTCGTCCGGTTGCTGTCGCCGCTCCCCCACCCCGCCTCCACCGTCCGTGTTTCATATCACGCCGGGCGGGGCCCCACCTCGCCGCGGCCGTACGTCAAGGCGGAGGTGTGCAAGCTCTACTAGGAGACGTGCACGCCGTTGCGTGGGGATATAATGATGAATTCATAAACGGTTCAGATCTGAGTTCATGGCACCCCGGTCCAAAGTGACAAGCATTAAGCATAGCAAAGTCATAGCAAGATCAATCTAAGAACATAGTGGATAATAGGGATCTGGCCCTAACAAAATAACTCGATTACATGGTGAATCTCATCCAACTCCTCACCGACCAGCGAGCCTGTGAAGGAATGGGTCATTCCCGGTGGGGAGCATCATGGAATTGGTGATGGATATGGGTTGGTGATGACGAATAACGAAGATCCCCCTCTCCAGAGCCCCAAACGGACTCCAGATCTGCCCTCCCGAGGAAGAACAGGGCTTGGCGGCAGCTCCGTCTCGTGGATCACGATAATTCTTTCTCCCTCATTTTTTCTGGAAATATGTGATTTTATAGTATCAAGGGGATCGTCTGCGGGGCCACCAGGTGGGTACAACCCACCTCGGCGCTAGGAGAGGGGGCACGCCCTGGTGGGTTGTGCCCACCCAGGATGCACCTCTCCTGCAGGTCTTGGCTCCAGAAATTCTTATTATTGATATAAAAATCCTCGCAAAGTTTCGTTCCATTCCGAGAACTTTTATTTCTGCACAAAAATAACACCATGGTAGTTCTATTGAAAACATCGTCTGTCCGGGGTTAGTTTCATTCAAATTATGCAAATTAGAGTCCAAAACAAGAGGAAAAGCGTGAGAAAAAGTTGATACATTGGAGATGTATCAACTCCCCAAAGCTTAAACCTTTGCTTGTCCTCAAGGAATTAAGTTGATAAACTAAAAGTGAGAAAGAAAAACTTTTACGAACTCTTTTGCTCTTGTTTGCATAAATAAGCTTAAACAACACCTAGGTTTTCATCCAACATTATAACTAACCATGTCAACAGTAACATTTAAAGATTATAATGACTCATATCAATGACATAATCAGCTAGCGATCAATAATAAAATATCTCAAACAGCAACATGTTGGCAAAACAACCATGATATAATATGACAATAGTGGTATCTCGCTAGCCCTTTCTGAGACCGGAAAACATAAATGCAGAGCACCTCCAAAGTTCAAGCAACGACTAAACATTGTAATTCATGGTAGAAAAGATCCAGTCATGATGCACCCAACATTAGCTACACATAATGCATAAATCATGACAACTGTGCTCTACTCAGTTTTCTGGTGCTTGTTTTAGAAGATGGTGACACAACATAAAAGTAAATAGATAGTCCCTTCGTAGAGGGAAACAATGATTTGCAGAGGTGCCAGAGCTCCATTTTTAAAATATAGATCAATGATATTTTAAGACATGCATCCTTCTTATTCACTTCACGACCATCAGTTATCAATATCTTCCATGCTAAGCACGCTAGTGGTGGTTCCCAAGCGATAAAAGTAAAGGTTTACTCCTCCCCCCCCCCCACCATCAGTCACACTCCACGGCTTGTCCGAAACAATGGGTGTTGTCCATACAAACATCAGTCTCGGGGGAGTTTTGTTTAATTGTTTGCATTTCTTAGTTCGGGACTGGGAATCCCTATTACCGCCCATTTTCTCGTGCGATGGCAAGTGAATAAACACTCGACCTGAGAATAACCCGCTTAGCATGGAAGATATCGACCACCTCCTGTTGTTCCATGAACTATCCAGGCACACGAAAAGGATAATTTTAAGAAGTTTTAGAGGTGGCACATGCAAATTTACTTAGAATGGCAGGGTAATGCCGCATATAGGTAGGTATGGTGGACTCATTTGAAATAACTTTGGGTTCAAGGTTTTTGATGTACAAGTAGAGTTCTCACTTAGTATGGGCGAAGGCTAGCAATTTAGATTGAGAAGCGGCCAGCTAGAGAGCAACAACGATCATAACCATGCATTATGCATAAGTAACATTGGACACTAGCATGAGTAGGATATGAACACCATGAACATAAATATCGTAGAGGCTATGTTGGTTTTGATTCAACTACATGCATGAACATGTGCCAAGTCAAGCCACTCAAACATTCAGAGGAGGATACCATATCATCATTACTACATCACAATCATTTTAACGCTATGTTGATATTCAAGATAAATCATGATCAACTCCCAGATACTTATGCATGGCATGAGAAACTATAATTTCTAATTGCCATTGCAAACATGTTTAATCATAATGGGCTGAATCATGGATACTAGGTTAAACATATTTACAAAAACAGAACAAGTTGAGTTCATACCAGTTTCTCCCTGCCATGACCAGTTCATCAGATGTCGTCATTATTACCTTCACTTGCACGACCGAATGATATAAAAGTAATAATAGTGCAAGAGTGCCATGGACTAAGATGGGATCTGCAAGACATTTTATTCAACAGGAGAAGACAGGGTAAACTGTGCACTTATTAGTTCAACAATTATTCATATGAGAGCCACTCAACATTTTCATCGTGGTCTTCTCCTTGGTACAACTCGAATAAAAGGAAAAGAAATTCAGAGAAACACATTGAAATATCTTTGCAGTTTTTTATTTTCTAGAACGGGCAAATAAAAGGGAAAAGCAAAAACAGGAAAAACTATTTACACGGGAAAGCTCCCAACAAGCAAAAGAAGAACAAGGAAATCTTTTTGGGTTTTCTTTTTAATTCTATTACTAAGCATGCATAAAAATTAAATTGCTACAAGAAGAAAGTTCAGGGTTTTCTTTTTATAAATTGCTACAACTAATAGAATGAAAAAGTTCAGGGTTTTCTTTTTAATTCTATTACTAATTCTTTTTGGGTTTTTTTGTAAAAAAATTCAAACACACAAGAAGAAAGCAGGAAAATAAATCTAAGCACGGATGATACAATGAAAAAGTATGAACACCGACAAATAGAATGATAAGTAGACATGAATATAATGTCGGTGGGAAACACGTACTCCCCCAAGCTTAGGCTTTTGGCCTAAGTTGGTAATCGGTCAGTAGCCTGGAGGGTAGAAGTCCATGTGGAAGCTCACAGAGGCTCTCGGTGCGGATGCCTCGGCACACCTTGCTGCCACCACTGTTGCGTTATGAGCTCGGGCCTCGCTCTCAAGAACAAAATATCTCCCCTTGTTGTGATATCAAAAAGAGCAGGCGCAGGCAAATGTGTGTGCACAACAGAGGTTTGGTTAAACAACAAATTATAAGTGAAGTCATGAATTTTTCCTTTGAGGATCTTATGGCTTTTTAAAGACGCAAAATCTAAATACTGTGTAGGAGGGATAGGGTCAAAGGGCAAGCTGAAACACCCAACTCTCGTGCCAAACGTGTGGCATAAATTCCCCCAGAGAACCAGCCACTGTTAGCATTATTCTGAAGTCTATGTGCAACAATCGCTCCAAGGTTATAGTTCCATTCACCAGTGAGAGCGGTGTGAATGAGGCTCAAGTCTGGTGCACAAAGTATGCTACAGTCTTGCTTGCCTACTATGCATTTCCCGTTAAATAATGCAAAATACTGAATTGCGAGAAAGTGGATGCTCTTTATTCTGCCTTGTGTCACTCCCCTATTTTCATCGTAACACAGGCTAGTCAAGAAAGACTCATACTCAACCCTCAGTGGTTCATCAAGCGAACCCCAATATGGCAGTTTGCAATGGTAATCAAAATTCTTCAGGGCTATGGTAAATGGATTATCATAAAGATTAAAAGACACCCTAGACTCACGAGGGAAAAATGTGAATCCTTTGACAAATGACTCAGTGAGAAGTTGGCATTGTTCACACTTATCTGAAAGGTAGGGACGAAGGCCAGCGTTGTGAACATATTGCTCAAATTCCTCCATAATGCCCACACGCCCTCATATATTCATCGCAAGGCCATAAGCATGTTTTGGTGGAGGAATCACGCGTGGAACTTTCACTTGGTTCAACATAAGACCGGCGAGCATAGCTGCTACTACAAGATGCCCCCGAGGATTGTCTCCTCAAAGAGCTCCTTCCAAATAGGTCATCGTGTCCGCATACAATTTCCTGAAAATAAAAATTTTGTGGTGACAAAAATTTGTCAACAAAATTGATAGCAACTACTCCTAGGGATACATAGAGGCCATAGCAAGCATTCAAACTACTTAGAACACTAAGAATTCAACATGCAAGCTCATCTACAGCAGCACCAAGAGTAGCTAATTATTCAAAGTATAAACCACTAAAACAAAAATGTCAGGACCCCGACTCAATGCCACATCGATCTAGCATGTAACACCTCATATCACTTTGCGGCCTCACGCACGGTATTCCCACGGGTGTCGCCTTACCTTTGCCCGGGACCGTTTGCGCCTTTTGGCACACGTATATGACAGTGTCGCTAGCATCCATATGATAAGGAGCCCGGGCTGACATGGCTAGTCGTAAACCCAAAGCGGCACAGACTTACAGGGACAGGCATCCATGACCCAGCATCGAACGTGTCGGTCATCAGCGAGTGAATCCAGGCTGTAGCACTGGGCTAGCAGGACTCCGGTGAACCGGGCTGTAGCGGGCTAACAGGACTCCGGTATTCACCGCGTGACATTTCCCCGAAGGGACAGACACAGGAACGAAGAAGGACACATGCCGGCCAGCCTAAGTGTTCCGGAGCAGTAGCAAGCTACCATGGCTCGGTGGAAACACTAGGAGACATTTCCCCGTAAGAGAGGCTACTAAAGATAAACAACTAGATGGTCAGATCCCACACATACCAAGCATTTCAATAACATACACCCAATATGCTCGATATGTGCAAATACAACATGGCATCACAACATGACTCTATGACTCAAGTAATCTATTCAATAGGCTCCGAGGAGCGAGATATTACAAACATGGGTCTCATGACCCAACATTCAGAGCATACAAATCAAGCACAAGCGGAAGCTATCATGTCTGAGTACAGACATCTATAAATGAAAAAGGCTGAGAAGCCTGACTATCTACCAGATCCTGCCGAGGGCACAAGATCGTAGCTGAGGTAACAAGCTAAACGTCGAAGTCCACGCGAAACTACAAGTGAGACCGAAGTCTCTCTGCAAAACATAAAATAGGCAAACGTGAGTACAAATGTACCCAGCAAGACTTACATCAGAACTAACTACATATGCATCATTATCAACAAAGGGATGGTGGGGTTTAACTGCAGCAGGCCAGCTTGACTCGGTGGCTATCCTAAACTACGACTGCAAGCGACTCTTTTGAGGTGGCGCACACGAGTCCACATATTCACCATATCAATACACCACTATGGAACCGCTCCCGTCTCCCTACGAGAACGCCATCCATAGCACTCACGCTTATCTTGCGTATTTTAGAGTATCCACTTTCACTTGTCTATGAACTGATATAAGCAACCCAGAAGTCCTTTTCCGCGGACACGGCTATTCGAATAGATCATATTAACCCTGCAGGGGTGTACTTCTTCACACACGCTCTCACCACTTACCGCCGTTTACACGACATGTACTCGGCAACCTTCAAGCGGAAGCCCAACGTGGGTGTCGGCCACGGCCTGCCTAAACACTCAAGTCTCTAGTCCAGGTTTATCGCCTATTCGGGTTCCATCCATGAGGAGATCCGGCCGGAGTTTCGCTCACAGCCCCAAACGATGTGAACAGGGTTCCGTGACACCAAACGGGCGCCCGGTTTACCCGGCCACGTGCCTACCGCATCACAGCCCACCCCTACGGTCAGCGCTGCCCACGGCCTCCAGCATACTACAAACACCAGAAACTACTTGCAACTCCTGGACAGAGGACAAGGGTGATCAAGAAGCCGAGAGGGTCCATTGGTTTCGGGCCCAATGCGTGGTAGTAGCTGAATCATGGATCACAAACACAGAACTCAGTTCCTGAGGACGGCTGCAATGAGACAACCCACCATGTACTCCTACATGGCCTCTCACCGCTACCTTTACCAAATCGTGTTCACACACTTAGCTCACACACAGTAGGACAGGTTCACACGCCTCTGATTCATCCCCGATGAATCAGACCTGACTCAACTCTAAGCAATAGCAGGCATGACAAACAAACATGAATGAGTAGACACATCAGGGCTCAAACAACTCCTACTCATGCTAGTGGGTTTCATCTATTTACTGTGGCAATGACAGGTCATGCAAAAGACAAAGGGGTTCAGCTACCGCAGCAAGTAACAGATGAACCGGTGTTGTCCTAATGCAGTAAAAGAGAGCAGGAGCGAGAGAGTAGGATTGTATCGGAATGAACAAGGGGGTTTTGCTTGCCTGGCACTTTTGAAGATAACATTGAGTCTTCATCAGTGTCAACGATCACATCATCGGTATCACGTCTATCGAGAGGGGACAAATACCGGCAACACAGAAGGGAACACAATCAATGCAATGCACAATATGATGCATGATCATGACATGGCAAAATGAATGTGTTTTGAGCCAATGCAACTAGCAACAGATTAAATGAAGTTGGTTTGAATACAAGATTCAAATTCAAACTCCATATGTGATTATTTAAATGCCCTTTATTTGATTTGTGCTAAACAGCAGCTATAAGTTGTTCTAACATGCATGAAAATGGTACAGATGGATTCCTTGAATTTTTCTGATAATTTTTCATATATAAATTATTTAATTTGGAGTTACGGTTAATTTTCTATGAATTTTAGAAGTTTATATTCATTTTCTGGAATTTCAGAATTAAATTAAATCCAGAAAACATTACTGCGTCAGCATGACGTTGGCATGACGTCAGCAAGTCAACAGGGGCCGGCTCGGGTCAAACCTGACGTGTGGGGTCCACACGTCAGTGACACAGGGGCTAATCCCGCGTTGACTCGGGCTTTTACCCGCTACGGGGCCCGCTGTCAGTGTCACAGGGTTAGTTAGCAGGGTCATTAGCCCCTAACGACGACGCCACGTCAGCACGCCGGAGACCAGCCGACGGCGACCACAGAACACGGCGGGGCACGCCGGACTTGCGCTAGAGGCGTCAGTTTGGCGCGCTGAGGGCACCAGGGGATGGCCCTTGCTCCCGCGCATCCAGAGGACCGAGTGGGAGGTCGTGGGGTCGCCGGAACTCATGCCGGCGACGAGCTTTGGCGGCGATGGTGTTCGGTGGTGCTCGGGCGCGTCGCTACGGTGCATCAGTGAGCAAATGGAGAGGCTGGGCAGCACCTTCTAGACATGGGGAGCACTAAGAGCAGCTCAGTGAGGCCAGGGGAGCACGGAGGCTATGCGTGCAGCAGCAATGGCGGACGGTGGCTTCGGTGCTCGTGGGGAACGGCGCTACGGCACGGAGGGGAGCATGCTGAGTTAGGGGAGAGGGTCAGTGACTCACGGCGATGACGAGGGGACGCTCGGCGAGGTCGGGGACGGTCCGGAGCCGGCGAATTTGACGAAGATGGCCGGCGGTCCCGAGGTTGAAGAAGGCATCAAGGGCGGTGTTGTGGCACGTCCGGGGCCTCGTGGCTCGTTGAGGAGGTAGAGGGAGGACCGGCGGAGCTTCCTGGGGCGTCGGTGAGCCGTGGGGTGGCCGGTAGCCACGGTGGCTCTCGTCGGTGGCGGCGGCTCCGTTCGGTCGCGGGAGGGGAAACAGAGGAGCGAGGGGGAGGGAGGTCCAGAGAGCGAGGGAGAAGTGAGAGGGGGTCGGGGCTGCGTGGCGTCGCGGGAGGGACCAGGGAAGGAGGAGGCAGCCAGGCAGGGAGGAGGTGGCCTCCTCGGCCGCGCGCGTGCGAGCACGCAGCTGCTCCCACTGGCAAGAGGAAGACGACAGGGGGGGAGTAGCGGTGGCGGGCTGGGCAGGCTGGGCCGGTTCTGGTGGGCTGCACGGGTGAGGCCAGGTAAGTCCTTCTCTCTCTCTCTTTTATTTTTTTCTTCTGTTTTGTTTTATTTAATTTCGTTTTGCCACTGTTTTGAATTTTAAACAAATTCAAACAATGCCAAAAACTCCTCTGAATAATTTTATTTGGCTAGATGGACTTTTCCAAAAGCTCATAAAATATTTCAGGGGTATTTGAAATTATATTCTAATTATATGAATATAATTCAAATTCAAATAGATAATGATTTAAATTCAAAGTCCCAAAAATAAATCCTTAAAAATGTTCAATATTTTGGTAGGGACCAGAACCCTTACCAAAAATTATCAAACATTTAAGAAGAGCCTTTTGGAGCAATGAATGAGATTTCTAGGGTTTTTGCCCCTCTTTTATTTAGGGTTTTGAGGCTTCCAATATTCCTCAATTCAAGTTTCAAAAATATAGACATGATGCACACA
This sequence comes from Triticum dicoccoides, assembly GCF_002162155.2. Classification (NCBI taxonomy): domain Eukaryota; kingdom Viridiplantae; phylum Streptophyta; class Magnoliopsida; order Poales; family Poaceae; genus Triticum; species Triticum dicoccoides. The sequence goes on from NC_041385.1 coordinate 724,217,463, forward strand.
TGAAGCTAGCCTAGAGCAATGCCAGAAGCTAGGGATGTGACAACTACTAGTTGGAAAAATGGTGGAGTCACATACCAAGCAACAATCCCCCGAAAGAATTTCAGAAACAGAGCTTTGAGCTAAGAGATCGAAATCCACGAGTTTGAGCTCAAGAACACGGGAGAGAGAGCTGTGGGTATTTTTTCTGGAGGTAAGCGATGATGTGGGCTAAAGAGATAAATGAGGGGGCCCGTGTGAGGACCACAACCCACCAGGGTGCGCCTGGGGGTCCTGGCGCGCCCAAGTGGGTTGTGCCCACCTAGTGCACCTCCCTCTGGTATTATTTGCACCAAAAATTGACAAATATTCAGAAAAATATTGTATCAGGTTTCTAGATCATCCCGAGAACTTTTATTTTTGGGTCATTTTTTATTGCACGGGAAATTCAGAAATCAGACAAAACATGGCATTTTATTTTATTTAACTAGTAAAAACAGGAAACAAAAGGTAAGGTAAGAAGGTAGTGCTAACTAAATTCATCAACTTCATACCGTTTAAAAATGATTCATTAATAAGGTTGATTAGGTTTATTAACAACCACTTTCGATTAGCATGAAACCGAAGAACTTTCGTAAATCACTAAGTTACCTCAACGGGGATATGCATTTCCCCAACAATAAGCATTTCATATTTCTTTTTGACATTAGGTAGAGGTATTTGAAAACTTCCAATAGTGATTGTCAGAGATTTTTTCAATAACATTAGTACCATTCACTTGGAATTGTTTCTTCGGAAAGTGCACCGTATGCTCATTACCATTAATATGAAAAGTGATCTTGCTTTTATTGCAATCAATAACACCCCTACAGTATTCAAGAAGGGTCTACCAAGGATAATCGACATGTTGTCGTCCTCGGGCATCTCAAGTATAACAAAGTCAGTCAAAATAGTAACATTAGCAACAACAACGGGCACATCCTCACAGATACCGATAGGTATGACAGTTGATTTGTCAGCCATTTGCAAAGATATTTCAGTAGGTGTGAGTTTATTCAGATCAAGTCTTTTATATAAAGAGAGATGCATAACACTAACACCAGCTCCTAAATCACACAAAGCAGTTTTGAAATATTTCTTTTTGATAGAGCAAGGTATAGTTGGTATACCCGGATCTCCAAAAATTTTAGGTACTCCATCTTTAAAGTATAGTTAGCAAGCATAGTGGAAATTTCAGCTTCCGGTATTTTTATCTTATTTGTGATGATGTCTTTCATATACTTTGCATAAGGAGGCATTTTAAGGATATCAGTCAAGCAAGTAAGCATTTCATCAAAGCGTTCAAATTCTTCATCATTTTTATTTTTAGTTGACTTGGGTGGAAAAAGCATAGGTTTTTGAACCCACGGTTCTCTTTCTTTCTCGTGTCTTCTAGCAACAAAGTCTCTTTTATCATATCTTTTATTCTTAGGTTGTGGGTTATCAAGATCAACAGGTGGTTCTATGTCAACATCATTATCTGGTTCTTTATCATTATTTGGTTGAGTGTCTTCATGAACCTCATCATTGTCTTTTTCATTATCACTAGGTGGATGTCCATTACCAGATTGAGTTTCAGCATCAGAGATAGAAGTTTCATTTTCATTATCAGAAGGTTTGTCTGTTTCAAGTTCACTAGAAGCATGCAAAGTCCTATCATTTTTCTTTTCTTTTTCTTTTTAGATGGACTAGGTGCACTAGTGTTATTTCTTTGTGAATCTTGTTCAATTGTTTTTGGGTGTCCCTCGAGATAAAATGGTTCCTGAGTCATTTTACCTCCTCTAGTTGCAATTCTAACAGCAAAGTCAAGTATATTATGATTCATTTCATCAAGTAATTCTCTTTGAGATTTAGCAACTTGTTCTAATTGAGTTTGAACCATAGAGGCATGTTTTCCAACACCTCTAACATCATTTGAGATTCAAAATAACAGGTCACTCAAGCGAGCAATCATATCAGAATTATATTTCAATTGTTTCATAATATTTATATTGAAGTGGTCTTGTTTTTAATGTAATTTTCAAACTCATCAAGGCATTGGCTAGTATGTATATTGTGAGGATTATCACTATCATTGAATTTCATTAAAGATTTTACCTCTACCACCTTGGTTGGTGGTGGTGCTTCAAGCCCATGTATTTCTTCAATAGATGGGAAATTTTTAACATCCTTGGCCTTAATACCTTTTTCCTTCATAGATTTCTTTGCCTCTTGCATATCTTCAGGACTGAGATATAAGATACCCCTCTTCTTCGAAGTGGGTTTAGGTGGTGGTTCAGTCCAATCATCATAATTTTTAATAGGTTATTCAATAATTCTTTAGCTTGAGCAATTGTTCATTCCCTGAAAACACAACAAGCACAACTATCTAGGAAGTCCCTAGAAGCATCGGTTAGTCCATTATAGAAGATATCAAGTATTTCATTTTTCTTGAGAGGATGATCAGGCAAAGCATTAAGTAACTGGCAAAGCCTCCCCCAAGCTTGTGGGAGACTCTCTTCTTTAGTTTGAACAAAGTTAAATATTTCTTATAAGGCAGCTTGTTTCTTATGAGTAGGAAAATATTTTTCAGAGAAGTAGTAAATCATATCCTGGCGACTACGCACACAACCAGGAGCAAGAGTATGTACCAAGCTTTCGCATCACCCTTTAATGAGAAAGGAAATAATTTCAGAATAAAGTAGTATCGAGTTTTCTCATCACGAGTAAAAAGAGTGGCTATATCATTCAACTTAGTAAGATGTGCAACAACAGTTTCAGTTTCATAATCATGGAAAGGATCAGATTCAACCTAAGTAATTAACTCTGGGTCGATAGTTAATTCATAATAATTATCAGCAATAACAATAGGTGAAGTAGCAAACTCGGGATCACATTTCATTCTAGCATTCAGAGATTTTTCTTTATACTTGTGTAATAATTTGTCTAGATCATCTCTATCCTTACAAGCAAGAATATCTCTAGTTGCCTCTTCACTCATAACTTAGCCTTCCGGTACCTTAGGCAATTCATATCTAGGAGGGGTAGCTCTAGCAAGTGTTTCAGGAGTTTCAGTTTCAAGCTCATCATCAGATTCAACAACATCTTGTTGTATTACTCTAGCAATTTGTTCATAAAGAAATCCACCAAGTGGCACATCATCATTATCAAGTATGGTACTAGCATCATCATAAGTATCATTCATAGTATAAGTAGCATCATCAATAACTTGCGACATATCAGAATTAATAGCATGTGGTGGTGTTGCAAATTTACTCATAACAGAAGGTGAATCTAAAGCAGAACTGGATGGCAGTTCCTTACCTCCCCTCGTCTTTGAGGGAAATATCTTAGTCTTAGCATCCTTCAGATTATTCATAGTGATAATATAATAATAGTCCCAAGTGACTCAACAAATATAGCTATGCTCCCCGGCAACGGCGCCAGAAAAAGGTCTTGATAACCCACAAGTATAGGGGATCGCAATAGTTTTCGAGGGTAAGTATTTAACCCAAATTTATAGATTCGACACAAGGGGATCCAAAGAATATTTGAAGGTATTAGCAGCTGAGTTGTCAATTCAACCACACTTGGAGATTAATTATCTACAACAATAGTAACGGTAACAGTAACAGTGGTAGCAGTGATATTGTAGCAGTAACGCTAGCAGTAGCAATAGTAGTAACTTAGCAAGAACAATATATGATAAATTCGTAGGCATTGGATCGGTGACTTGTTGGATGATATTCATCATGTGACAGTTATAACCTAGGGCAATACGGCACTAGCTCCAGTTCAATGATATAATGTAGGCATGTATTCCGTAAATAGTCATACATGCTTTATTAAAAGAACTTGCATGTTATCTTTTGTCCTACCCTCTCGTGACAGCGGGGTCCATATTGGAAACTAAGGGATATTAAGGCCTCCTTTTAATAGAGAACTAGAACTCCTCAAACTACGGTCATCATCGAGAGTGGGCCCGGTTGTTGTAACTCCGGGGTTGTCAATCACAACCGTAGTAGGTGACTATAACTTGCAAGATCGAATCTAAAACAGCGATATAATGATGAATTCATAAACGGTTCAGATCTGAGTTCATGGCACCCGGGCCCAAAGTGACAAGCATTAAGCATAGCAAAGTCATAGAAACATCAATCTAAGAACATAGTGGATACTATGGATCAGGCCCTAACAAAACTAACTCGATTACATGATGAATCTCATCCAACTCCTCACCGACCAGCGAGCCTACGAAGGAATTACTCACTCCCATTGGGGAGCATCATGCAATTGCCGATGGAGATGGGTTGGTGATGACGAAGAACGAAGATAACCCTCTCCGGAGACCCAAACAGACTCCAAATCTGCCCTCCCGAGGAAGAACAGGGCTTGGCGGCGGCTCCGTCTCGTGGATCGTGATAATTCTTTCTCCCTCATTTTTATTGGGAAATATGTGATTTTATAGTATCACGGGGTCGTCTGCAGGGCCACCAGGTGGGTACAACCCACCTAGGCACGCCAAGAGAGGGGGCGCGCCCTCGTGGGTTGTGCCCACTCAGGGGCGCCTCTCCTGCCGGTCTTGTCTCTAGAAATTCTTATTATTGATATAAAAAATCCTTGGAAAGTTTCGTTCCATTCCGATAACTTTTTTTTCTGCACAAAAACAACACCACGGTAGTTCTGCTGAAAACACCGTCAGTCCGGGGTTAGTTTCATTCAAATCATGCAAATTAGAGTCCAAAACAAGAGGAAAAGCGTGAGAAAAAGTCGACACGTTGGAGACGTATCACAGGCCGTCCGCAGAGCCCGCGGCGGCAACGCGCCTACTCTCGGTGCGCCCCCGTCGCGCGACCGTAGGCACGTTGGCGGCCTCACCCCTACGTCGTCACCTTCTCCGTCCCCACCCCCCGAGCCAATGACGGTCACCGAGCAGGCGGACCTGATGAGGCAGGTGATGGAGGAGTTCCTCCACACCCACTACAAGCGCCAATGGGGGGGGCTCGAGGAGATGCTAGCCCTGTCACCAACTGGCGACGTCGCCTTCCCCGAGCTCGATGCCTATGTCAAGGAGGTTGCCATGGAGGAGGCGCGGCCAAAGGTGGCAATGGAGGAGCTGGCGGGATGGAACCCGACATTGGTCGGGCAGCCCTCGATGTGGACGAAGACCGTGTCGTGCACGCCTGAGGTGGACGATGGCCGGTGGTCACCATCTGTAACGCCCCGGATTCGTTGCGCCAGGTGTCCGCCAGTTATTCGTCGCTGTTGCCGTGTCATTTGCTTGCGTGTTGCATTTTATCATGTCATTATGTCATTGCATTGCATACATGTTCGTCTCATGCATCCGAGCATTTTCCCCATTGTCCGTTTTGCAATCCGGTGCTCCTATGTCCTCCGGCGTCCCCCTCTTCTCCCTTTTCGTGAGTGGGTGTTAAACGTTCTCGGAATGGACCGAGGCTTGTCAAGTGGCCTTGGTATAGCACCGGTAGACCGCCTGTCAAGTTTCGTGCCATTTGGAGGTCGTTTGATACTCCAACGGTTAACTGGGTAACTGCAAAAGCCCCTCTCTCTTTGCAGCCCAACACCCCTTCCAAACTGGCCCAAAACCCATCTAACTCCCCTCCATGCTCTCGGTCGTTCGATCACGATCGCGTGGCCGAAAACCGCTCCTCATTTGGACTCTCCTAGCTCCGTCTACCTATATAAACGCCCCTCCCCCTCCATTTTCGGGTCCAAACCCTAAAAACTCCTCCTCGCGCCGGACATGTCCGCCCGCCACCTCACTCCGACCAATCAGAGGAGGCCACGTCATCCCGCCGCCGCCGCTAGCCAATCGGATGCCGCCACCTCACCCGCGCCCGCTCTCTCTCTCCTCCCTCCGCCGCAGCCCGCGGGAGGCCGTCCCGGCCCGGTCGGCCGCCGCCGC
>NC_041385.1:724223680-724234694 GCF_002162155.2 Triticum dicoccoides
ACGCCGGCACCGCGCCGCCGCCCTTCGGCCCTGCTCACCCCTCCGCCGTGCGCCCCGCACGCCCCTCGCCCCCGCCGACCGCGCCCGTGCCCGAGCCCTTCGCCGCCCCGCTCCTCCGCCTCTCCCCGCCGAAGCTCCCCGCCGCCAGCCACTGGCCCTCGCCGGAGAAGTTCACCGCCCCGCCGCTTCTTCCTCGCCTCCGGCTAGGACCGGCCGCCGTCGTCCGGATCCGAAGGATCCCGCCGTCCACCGTACCTCCCTGACCTTCCTGCTCATCGCCGGAGTTGTCAGTCGCCGCCTCGGCTTCCGCGCCCTCGCCGGAGCTCGCCGGAGACGGATCCGTAGCAGGGTGGACGAGATCCACCAGTTCCCCATCCAAACACACCGCCTCCATCCCGCGTTGACTTTCGCGGAGGTGAGAAAACGTCCGTCCCCGATTCTGCAATAATTTTCATGTCATGTTCATCATGCTGTAACTCTGCATCCGTAGCTCCGTTTTGTGCGTGTAATATGTCAAATTGTTCGTCTCAATGAGTACATCATTTCATTCCATTGCATCATATTTATTTGAGGTCATCTAGATGCCTGAATCATCATTGTAAGAGTGCTTCATGATGTTTTCTGCTGTCTGTTAACAGAACGAGCTCTTTTGTCATTTTTGCCATGATTGATGTGTGCATCCTATGAGGTTGATGTCTTCATATGTTTTGAACTATGCCATGTCTTCTTTACAGAGGTGCTTACCATGTATTTTTGTGATCAATGTGGTGACTAGCACAAGCATGCAAACTAGGCATCATGATGTTACTGATTTTAGTCCCTGTTCTGTTGTTATTTTGATGCCATGTAAACTTGATGCTACAGAGAGATCCATGCATATTTTGAGATACTTCAGTAAGGGTGTTTTGAACATATGGTTGTTCTCTATCCATTCATACCCTTGGTTGTAATTATGGAGTAGTCTAGCATGTCATTTGAGTGCTCTACTTTTGCTTCAGAATGTTTCCTGGCAGATTGTTTACTTATTCAATTTGGCCAAGCTTGTTGTAGTTGATCCTTGCATGCTATGAACTTGTTCTTGACTTGGTTTGTTTCACAAACATGCCTTCTTAATGATGGTATGCTTATCTTGTCATGCAATGACTTGTGGTGAGTGAATCGAGCTTGTTTAGTAGGCTACATGATGTTGCTGTTTTGCTAGGCTGAATCTGTTATTTTGTGATGCTATATAAACATGTTGCTACTAATCATTCTATGCATAATCTGGAGATGTTCTATAAACATGTTTTGATCTACATGTCATCCTCTATCCATCCATGCCCCTGGTTGCAGTTATAGCTTGCTGTAGACTATTCATATCTTGCTCCAAATTTGCTTCATAATGTTGCTGTCAGCCTGTTAACATTAAGTTCAGTTGTTACCATGTGTTTTGCTAGTGATCCAAGCACCCTATGGACTTGCTCTTGCCATGCTTAGCTTCACACATATGCCTTCTTACTGTTGGGTGCCTTTCCATGCCATGTTTTGCTCTATAGTGAGTTGCACAAGCTCATCTACATGCCTTCATAATTCTGTTTCTGCCATGTTTGAATCTGTAATATAACTTGCCATGTTTACGTGGGTGCCATCATATTTTCTGATACTTTTTGGCTTATGGTCAGTAAGGGACTTTTGATCTATGCAATTAGTAGATTCATGCCATGCCTTTGTTTGCCATGATAAGTTCCTGTAACATGTTGTTTGATAGCTCTAAACATTGCAACCTGATGTTATTTTCTGCAAAGTCTGAATTGTTATAACTTGCAATCTTACCATGTGTGTTTGAGTATGTTCTAGTGATTTTTGGAGATAGCTCAGTGTTCTTGTTTTGTTATGCTTTACCTGTACATCATGCCCATGCCTTTTGTTATTATGTTGGGGTGCTGTAGCATGTTGTTTTGATGCTTGCAATATGCCTAGTTGCTGTTTTGGACAGATTGTTGCTATAACTTGTTTCATGTGTGTGTGTTGAACCGTTGCTCGATTTGAGTGTGCTCTATATGAAACTTGCTTGATTTTGCATGTAGTTTCATATTATCATGTTGCATCCTTGTTTTGAGGTGTTTGCTTGATGTTTGTATGCATTTTGCATCGATGCCATGTCCATCTTGTTTTGCTCATATCTTCTAGGCCGTAGCTCCGAACTAAATGAACTTTATATGTAACTTGACTAGAATCTCATGTAGATCATCTTTGTGCATCTAAACTTGTTGTTTAACAACTTGAACATAAGTTGTATTCAGATCTGGACCAACTTCGAAGTTTGCATATGAGGACTTACCGGAATTGTTATATGTTGTTCCCGGCCTCATTTAAACTTGTCTTGATGTGTTGCTCTTGTTTGCATCATCTCTTGCCATGAGTAGCTTCATGTAGCATTGTCATGCATCATGCTTGATCGTGCATCACGCCTTGTTCATGTGTGGTGTGTTTACTATGTTGTGTGCTTCTTCTTGTTAGTTCCTGTTTCCGTTGCGATCGTGAGGATTCGTTCGTCTACGCTTGGTTCGGCTTCATCCGTTCGTCTTCTTCATGGACTCGTTCTTCTTCCTTGCGGGATTTCAGGCAAGATGACCGCTACCCTGGATCTCACTACTATCATTGCTATGCTAGTTGCTTCGTTCTATCGCTATGCTGCGCTACCTATCACCTGTTTATTCAAGCCATCCCATATTGCCATGAACCTCTAACCTTTGACACCTTTCCTATGCAAACTGTTGCTTGGCTATGTTACCGCTTTGCTCAGCCCCTCTTATAGCGTTGTTAGCTGCAGGTGAAGTTGAAGATTTCTCCATGGTGGACAGGATTTTGTTGGGATATCACAATATCTCTTATATATTTAATGCATCTATATACTTGGTAAAGGGTGGAAGACTCGGCCTTATGCCTGGTGTTTTGTTCCACTCTTGCCGCCCTAGTTTCCGTCATACCGGTGTTATGTTCCCGGATTTTGCGTTCCTTACGCGGTCGGGTGATTTATGGGACCCCCTCGACAGTTCGCTTTGAATAAAACTCCTCCAGCAAGGCCCAACCTTGGTTTTACCATTTGCCTCACCACCACCTATCCCTTTCCCTTGGGTCGGCCAACCCGAGGGTCATCTTTATTTTAGCCCCCCCCGGGCCAGTGCTTGTCTAAGTGTTGGTCCAAACTGAGCAACCTGCGGGGCCACCTCGGGGCAACTCGAGGGCTGGTTTTACTCGTAGCTTGACTCATCCGGTGTTGCCCTGAGAACGAGATATGTGCAGCTCCTATCGGGATTGTCGGCGCATCGGGCGGCTTTGCTGGTCTTGTTTTACCATTGTCGAAATGTCTTGTAAACCGAGATTCCGAGTCTGATTGGGTCTTCCTGGGAGAAGGTATATCCTTCGTTGATCACGAGAGCTTATCATGGGCTAAGTTGGGACACCCCTGCAGGGTATAATATATCGAAAGCTGTGCCTGCGGTTATAGGCAGATGGGAATTTGTTAATGTCCGGTTGTAGATAACTTGACACCAGATCCGAATTAAAATGCATCAACCGCGTGTGTAGCCGTGATGGTCTCTTCTCGGCGGAGTCCGGGAAGAGAACATGGTCTTTGGGTTATGTTTGACGTAAGTAGGAGTTCAGGATCACTTCTTGATCATTGCTAGCTTCACGACCGTTCCTTTTGCTCTCTTCTCGCTCTTATTTGCGTATGTTAGCCACCATATCATGCTTAGTCGCTGCTGCAGCCTCACCACTTCACCCCTTCCTTTCCCTTTAAGCTTTGCTAGTCTTGATACCCATGGTAATGGGATTGTTGAGTCCTCGTGGCTCACAGATTACTACAACAACAGTTGCAGGTACAGGTTATGCGATGATCATGACGCGAGAGCGATGTTTGCTTGTATTGGAGTTCTTCTTCTGCTTCTTCTTTGATCAGGGGATAGGTTCCAGGTTGGCAGCCTGGGCTAGCAGGGTGGATGTCCTTTGAGTTTCTGTTTGTGATTTCATCCGTAGTCGGATGATGCTCTTATGTATTGTGATGTTGTATTCATGTGGCATTGTATGCCTTATGTATGTATCCCCATCTATTATGTAATGTTGATGTAATGATATCCACCTTGCAAAAGCGTTTCAATATGCGGGTCTATCCTTGGTGGGACCTTCGAGTTCCTTTTGGATAGGGTCGCATATTGGGCGTGACACCATCCCTGCCGTGCGAAGAGGCCGTGCAGGGGCCACCACAATCGGCACAGCACGCGGCTCCGGCCTGGCGGGGGCCGCCAGCCCACCTCTGGCAGCCACCTCCATACGTTGACCTCAGCGGCGATGAGGATGACGACGAGGAGTAGACGGCGGCCATGGCATACAACGGCGGTGGCCACGACCCTTTTATCTTTTTTTAATGTTTTAAATTATCTTGTTTATATTAATGTGCGAACTTGGGTAATGTGGACGTTTTAATGTCTGTATTAATATTTTTGAGTTGTTTTTAATGTTTTATTTGGGGTGGTGGGGGTATATTTTTGCGTCCGGAAAAATGGATCGTTTGGGGTGCGACCAACCCTTAAGGGGCGCCGATGGCCTACGATCGCAAGCGGACGGTCGTGTCTATTTTCCTGCCCCAAACGGACAAAAACCAAACGAACCAGATGGTCATTTGGAATCACACGTTGGAGTTGGCCTTATTCAATGCCATCATCATCGCCGTCGAAGTCAAGACGATGAAGAACCTAAAAATCTAGACTACAAGGAAGTAAAAACATTCCACATACATGGACCTGTACTCCAACGTTTTCCCATGAAAAAACACTATATTCCAGACTTCAGAAGCATGCACAAACAAAAGGAAAGTACGGGTGGGCGGACGCCACGGAATACGAACGTCGAAAGTAGGAGATTTATTATGATTGGTCTGCCCGTGAGATTTGTTCAACAAACATGCTCCTCAAAACATAAATATGTATGTCACGAACCAAAGATGAGGGGAGATCGAGAAGGGAAAAGGGGATCGAGAAGCACAGTAGGTGAGGAGAGCTTGGAGCAGGGGAAAGGAGAATCGAGATCTTTTTCATTCATGGTCAGCGTCTCATCCACGGTACAATAAGTAGCTCGCGACTTGGGCTCTCTCGCACACACACATGGCCTCTAGCCCAACACGCGACGGCTTACATGGCCTCTGGCCCAACACCTGACTAGCTAGGTCTGTTGTAGTTCAGTTAACTGAACTGCACTTTCAGTCCGTTGCAGATGACTCATCTGCAGGCGTGACATTGTCCCCTCCTTGAGAAGAAACCTCCTCCCAGATGCAGGCCGATGGATAACGTTGCCGTAGGATGTCGTACTCCTCCTAGGTGGTGGCCGCCGGTGGCATGTTGGCCCACTAAACAAGCAACTGGGCTACTGGCGCATGTCCCTTCTTCATCATGCGGCGTTCCAGTATGGCGATAGGTTCAGACTTGCCGGCGTATAATCAGGAGTATAATCAGGAGCGAAGGGCTTCAACTGGGAGACATGGAATACCGGATGGACGTGGCTGTCCAGAGGCAGTTGCAGTCGATATGCCAGAGAGCCAATGCGCTCAATCACCAAGAACGGGCATAGAACTTGTAGGAGAGCTTGCGGCAGGGGAGATTGACGACGGAAGATTGAGCGTACGGCTGGAGCTTAAGCAGTACCTGTTCTCCCACATTAAACGTGCGCTTCGCATGATGGCGATCCACCTGGTTCTTGAAACGCACCTGGGTGAGCGAGAGTCGTGTGTGCAATAGATCGGTGTGCGCGGCCCAGTCCAGGTCGCCGGTGGCCGCGCTGGCTGGCAGCGTGGAGCTGAGTTGAGGAAGGCCCCCCAGGTTGGGTTCTGTTCCGTAGAGTGCCTTGAACGGAGAGCACTTCAGGGACGAGTGATGGGAGGAGTTGTACCAGAACTCCGCCGCCGGCAGCCACTTGTGCCATTGCTTCGGGGTGTCATGGACGGTGCACCGGAGGTACATCTCCAGGCACTGGTTGACGCGCTCCGTCTTCTCGTCCGTCTGCGGGTGATAGGCGGTGGAATACAGCAGCTTGGTGCCTACCACTGCGAGCACCTCGCGCCACATGGCGCTAGTGAAGATCTTGTCCCGGTCGAAGACGATGGAGAGAGGCACGACGTGTAGCTTGATGACATGGTCCCAGAATGCGTGGGCGACGTGGACGGCGGTGAAGGGGCGCCGGAGCGGCACGAAGTGCATGAACTTGGTCAGGCGATCGACGATGACCATGATGGAGTCGTACCCCTCGGATTTTGGTAATCTCTTGACGAAATCCATGGTTCGATCCTGCCATGGTGCTGTAGGTATTGGTAGGGGTTGAAGCTTACCCGCCTGGTGCGTGTTCTCATGCTTCGCATGCTGGCAGACCATGCCTTGGCGCGCAAAATCCTCGACGGCATGCTTCAGACCAGGCCAGGCGAAGAGTTTGTGCACCCTGTGGTAGATGGCCGTGGTGCCGGAGTGGCCGCCCACCGTGCTGTGGTGAAGAGCAGCGATGAGTTTGGTCTGAACTGCCAAATTGGCACTGATCCAGAGTCGACCTCTTCACCGGATCTTGCCTTGCTGCAATGTGCGCCCTTGATCGTCAGTGTTGATGACAGACAGCTTGGCGAGCAGTTCTTGAGAGTCGGGGTCGGTCTCGTAGGAATTGGCGACTTCTTAAAGCCACTGTGGTTGGCAAATGGACAATGCATCAAGCTCTACTAGGTGACCGATGCGAGACACCGCATCGGCAGCGCTGTTGTCGATGCCCTTGTTGTAGCGGAAGGAGAACTGCAGCCCCACCATCTTGGACATGGCCTTGCGCTGGAGATCAGTGACTAGTTGTTGATCATCAAGTGCACAAAGACTCTTGTGGTCAGTGACTATCTCAAACGGAGCACGCTGCAGGTACGGCCGCCACTTGTCGATGGCCATCATCACGGCGAGAAATTCCTTCTCGTATGTGGAGAGCTTCTGGTTGCGGACACCAAGAGCCTTGCTGAGGTAAGCCACTGGATGGCCGTCTTGCATAAGTACTGCGCCCACGCCGGTGTCGCACACATCTGTTTCGATGGCGATCGGACGCATGAAGTTGGGGAGCGCCAACACGGGCATGCTCACCATGGCGCGCTTGAGCATGTAGAAAGCTTGTTGCGCCTTGTCATCTCAGTGAAACCCTTTCTTCATCAAGAGTTGCGTCAATGGTTTGGCGATGATGCCGTAGTGGGGGGAGAATTTGCGGTAGTAGCCCATCAACCCCAAGAAGCCGCGCAGCTCGGTGGGCATCGTGGGCACAGGCCAGGACTGCATGGCACTGGTCTTGCTATTATCCGTCACAATTCCCTTTTGTGAGATCACATGCCCGAGGTATTCAATGCTTGTTTGTGCAAACGAACACTTGCTGTCCTTGGCGAATAGTTGATGTTCACGGAGAAGTTGCAAAGTGAGGTGGAGGTGTTCTTCATGTTCCTGCAGGTCAGTGCTAAATACCAAGATGTCATCCAAAAATATGATGATGAACTTACGCACATAGCGCCCAAACACCGTGTTCATCAAGCACTGAAATGTTGTCGGTGCATTGCATAGGCCAAATGGCATCACCCGGAAATGGTAGTGGCCATGGTGAGTCTTGAAGGCGATTGTCGGTGTACAAAAATAGGGGCACTCTTTTTGTACCCCATTACTTGTGCACAGGCAGTCAGAGCCGCGCCCACGGCCACACCCAGGAGGGCAGAGGAGGGAAGCCGAGGTCGCCAGATGATCAAGGCGATGCCAAGACCAGAGACGCCAAGAAATCAGAGGGCGAGGTGGATTCCCCCGGCAAGATTCTTGCCGGGGCAGCCTCGACAGCCCTGGCAAGAGCCTTGCCGGGGCAACTTGCCCAACACCACCAGAGCACGCCACCCTTGAGTGCAAGGGTTCCAACGGCATCAACCACATTGGAACCAGGGCTTGGGAGGCACCTCCATGGTGGCATGAAGATCTTTGTGAAGACAAGAAGCACACATGATCAGATAAGGATCAGAAGACGACTATCCTCGGCAAGATCCTTGCCGAGGAAATCCACGAGACCTCCGGCAAGATCCTTGCCGGGGACAACTGCAAAGCCACGGCAAGACCCTTGCCAGGGCCCCGGCAAGGCCCTTGCCGAGGATATCTGCGGGCCACAGCCAGGCCCACATCCACCAAGACTCCACCGACGTTCCTATGCAGCTGCCAACCCACCAACTAGGTAGGCACCTGCGTGTCGACGTGAGGCCTCCAGGCCAACTGAGCGAGCACCTACATGGTGGCATGCAAATATTCGTGAAGACCCTACCACCGCGCCAACTCAGCAGCCTGCCAGCTTACATGGCACCGCACGCCTCGCTGGCCTAGACGCGTGTCGGAACAAGATGGAGCGGCGACGGACGGGACGAGCCTGGTTTTCGTCCCCGATAAAGTAAGAGGACACCTAAGGGGCACATTAAATGCATCTTGTCCCGTAATGATGGGCTATAAGCTCAGCCACTGTACACCTTTCCACCTCCTGTGTGCCACTGTGGCGATCGCCTTGACTATAAAAGGAGGCCCGAGGCATACTGGAGAGGGATTCGGACCCATGGACAAGTTACGCATCGTAGCTAGCTCAAGAACTCCAAGAACACTCAAATAGACACTAAAGTAGGACTAGGGTATCACGCATCCTCACGGCCCGAACCTGGGTAAACGATTGTTGTGCTTGCTGACTGCTAATTCCGCTCTTTTCACAACCCCCACGCCCGCCGAACCATAGTAGGGATTCATGTGATCCCATAGGTGTCGTTTCCCACCGACATCTTTGGCACGCCGGGTAGGGGGCACAGTTGTGAGAATCCGGTTTAGCAGTTAGTTTAGCAGTTCTTCGTCGCCATGGCTTCCAAGGAAGAAGGCTGCCTCTCCTCCACCAGGCTCTTGGTCAGGATTCCCTCCCGGGTCCTGACCTCTGAAAGCATCCCCTCAAGAACCTCCATCTTCAGCTTCAAGTCCTTGACAGAGTCGTTGGCCTTGGAGAGCTGCTCAGCCTTGCCAAGGATCACAGCTTGCGCCTCGGCCAAAGCACCATTGAGCGTGTATTTCTCCTTCGCCAGCTCCAGGGTTTTGTCCTTCAGGTCGTCCCGCTCCGCCTCCAGCTCCTTCACCTTGTTGTCATGGACCCCGGGCTTGAGCATTGAGTGCTTCTTTGCGCCTCTGCTCCAGCCCCTGGGTCCGCTGCGAGACAAGCTTCTCCACCTCCTCATCCTTGCCGTGGAGTGTGGCGGCAAGCTTCTCCTCGTGAGCAGCAAGGTCCTCTTCCTGGGAGTTTAGCGCGTCCTCGCGCTGGTGCCGGATGGCCTCGTCCTTGTTGGTGTGTGCCCTCACCGTCTCCCGGGCCTTCCCAATGTCGGCCTGCTTGAAGATAAGCTCTTGCTTGCGCTCGGCCAGCTGATCTTGGGCAACCCTCGGCTCTTCATGGGCCTTGCGGAACTAGGCCTGTGCCTCGGCAACATGTTCCTAAAGATCCGCCTCCGCCTTGTTCGCCACCGCCACCCTGGACTTTGCATTGTCCATACGGGCGTGGTGGAGCGCCTGAAGCTTATTGAAGCTGACGCTCATGTCCTTGAGGAGCCGCTCTTCTTGGGAACCGCCGCCACCGGCGCTCGGCTCCTCAACGACCTCAAGCCCGGCGGCGGCGAGCACCTCATCATCAAACACCTCCCCCTCGGTGGGCGCCCTGGTGCTTGCCGTCCCTGGGAGGTGGACGAATAGGTCGTCGCCCACCTTCAAGTACTTGCCCGAGCCAGAGGCAGCGGAGTAGGAGGGTTGACTGTCAACTGCCCCCTCATCGACAGTGGCCTTACCGGCCTCCCCGGCAGGCCCCTTGCCGGCCTCCTCGGTAGCGGCCTTGTCGGCCTCCCCTGCAGGCCCCTTGCTGGCCTCCTTGGCAGTGGCCTTGCCGGTCTCCCCGGCCGGCTCCTTGGCGGCGTCCTCGGCAACATCCTTGGCGGCTTCCTCGATGGTGATCTTGGTGGCCTCGGCCTCAGCGGTGTCGATGTTGTCCTGGCCAGCCGGGGGAGCGCCTAGATGCCAAGGAGGGTGAGGCAGATCCGAACCAAGGATCAAAAAGAAGGAGAAGAAACAAACAGGGACAGAAGCCAAATAACTCACCCGTGCCTGGCTAGGAAGAAGTGGCCCCCTTCCCACCAACATTCGGTGCCGGGACGGGGCCGCCAGTGCCCAAGTTCGCCTCCTCCTCCTCCGTGCGCATGGGCTTGGTGCTTGGCGCCCTTGCCGGGGACGCTCCTCGGGGCGGCGTGGTTGATGGGAGCGGCGTGTTGGGGGTGGCCCTCAGTGGCTCCTCCTACTGTCATGCTTCTCCTGCAACCACGGCAAGGTCAGTACCAAAAGAATCGTAGCCCAGCACACGTTGATGAGGAGTGGGTGGTAAACGCATGCTGGGGGCTGAGACGGGGGCTGCTGTCCAGGCAGCTCTCCACCACCAGCGGCACATTCGAGGTGCATGCCGGGGGCTGGCTGCCCGTTGAGGCCATGGCTTTCTTCGCCACCCGCTAGGCCAGCGTCTCCGCATCCATGCGAAGATAAAAAAAAATCAAGAAAAGTGGCACGGTTGGAAAGTACGGAAATGACGGGGAGCAAGATACTTACTCGTCCTCCACCTCCTCTTACGTTGCTTTCCTCTTCCTCCTTTTGCTGAGAGACGAAAAGTCGAAGGCGACCTCCGTGTGAGCGTCTGGGGAGGAGGGGAAGGCGATGGAGTCCGGTAGCTCTTGGATGAAGAAGAGGCGGTCGTCTTCTTCTTCGCCACCGCGGCCTTCTTCTTCGCTGCTGCGGCTCTCATCACGCACGCGGCCTCCCCCTGGACCCCTTGCCATTGCCGGTCCCGCCAGACCGGACCGGCTCGCCAGAGCTGGCCCGACGCAGGACGCGCCTTTTCTCCATGGCAGGAGGGTCGTCAGTGTCGGCCGCCTCCTCGACCACAT
>NC_041385.1:724234844-724275177 GCF_002162155.2 Triticum dicoccoides
GCCCACTGGGCGAGCTCCCTCTCCTCTGCGGCCACCTTGGCCTCATCCTCCATGCCGCTAGTGCTGCCAGCCTCCATGGCGAGCTGCGCCTCTGCCACCCTGGCGGCAATGTAGTTCAACTCCTCCTGGGTGGTGTCCTGGACGAGCAGTGGCTCGTCGTGCTCAAGAGCCTCCGACAAAGTGTCGAAGAATTCATGCACTTCGCATGTCGGGGGCTCGACCCAGGACGGGTCGAGGCCGTGCGCATTGAAGACCAGCATCATGTCGAGGATGGCAGACTGGCGAGAGTTGTTGCTCAACGGGAACACACCCGACGGCAACCCAAACAGAGGCCCCTTGATGACCTTGGCGGCCTTCGCGGCCCTGCCGGAACTCTCTACGCTTCCGTTGCTAAACACATCAAGCTGAAAGAGCCCCTGGAAGAAATGGGCATGTCCCATCTCCGTAAAGTTATGCTTCAGGCCGGGGCGGAGCCTCATGATATCAACCGCGTTCCAGAAATCCCAGGCCGGCCTCCCCTTGTTATGCAGCGGGGGTGATTCGGCGGCGGATGAAGTGCACCCCGATCATCTTGAGGGTGAGCCCGGCCATGGCGAGGCGATGGATCCTGGTGGTGGCGATCGAAAGATTCCCGTTGTTGGCGCCGAGGTCGCTCCAGTCCTCGTGCGGGTCGGCAGGCTCTGACGAACCCGGCAGAACTCTGGCGGGTTCTTCTCCTCGATCCAGCACCACCGACCCCGCCACTCCTTCAACCTCTCGTTGTGGGCACCCTTCGGATACGTGCCTTTCTCCTAGGCCCTCGGGATCCAGGAGATGCTTCCGGAGAGGGCGCCCCTGGCTGGAGACGGGGCTAGAAGTAGTGGCGGAAGAGCGACGTGCTGGGAAGCACCCCGACAAAGCCCTCACAAAGGTGGGAAAAGGACATTGAGCATTCCATGGTGTTCGGCGTAAGATCCAAAAGACGGAAACCGAAGGTGCGCATGACGTCGTTGAACAAATCATAGAAAGAGGGGCAGAGCCCACAGGAGAAGAAGTCAACAAGAAAAGGGTACCAATTTGGTCCGGCCTTGCCGCAATTGGCGGGGATGACACACGTGGCAGGGTGCCCCGTCGTCTCCGTCCCCCACGGAGGTCTGAAGAAGTCCTTGAGGTGAAATACATCAACCGACGATGGGGAGAAGTAGGCGAACTGCACCCACGGCACCACCGCCTTGTTCTCCGGCGCCTCCCTCTCCACGGCATCCTTGGCCGCCCCGTTGCCCTTGCCATTCTTGGACGCCATGGTGGCTGGGAGAAGGCAAAGGATCTAAAGCGATGGGGGCACAACAGTGACGGGCAGAAGTGAGAGCTCGAGGAGGAAGAAGATGGGGATAGCGGTTCCAAGACTGAGGAGAGCGCAGAGGGTAAATGAGCCGCGCGCTTGCGGTTATTCCTTTTTATGGGGAAGGCACGGGCCGCCTCTTAACCATTTACTGTGATGTGACGCGTGCGTGCAGCAGCAGCCCCACGCATGACCCCCACGTCACACATGACCCCCACGTCGTGCATTCAACACGGCTCATGGGGAAGCGCAATGAGCGGAAGAAGAAAATTACCACGGTAAAAAAACAGCCTCGGCTGCCCGTGCACCGTTTTGGGCCTAGACAACCAACGCGTTGCGCTTATGTGTGGCCCAGGCCAGGGTGCTCCTGTCGGTGTACAAAAATAAGGGCACTCTATTTCTACCCCTTTACTTGTGCACGGGCAGTCAGAGCCGTGCCCACGGCCACACCCAGCAGGGCAGAGGAGGGAAGCCGAGCCTGCAAGACGATCAAGGTGATGCCAAGACCAGAGACACAAGGAAACCAGAGGGAAAGGTGGATTCCCCCAGCAAGATTCTTGCCGGGGAAGCCTCCGCAGCCCCAGCAAGAGCCTTGCCGGGGCAACTTGCCCAACACCACCAGCGTGCGCCACCTTTGATCCCAAGGGTTCCAACGCCATCAACCACATTGGAACCAGGGCTCGGGAGGCACCTCCATGGTGGCATGTCGAGCTTTGTGAAGACAAGAAGCACACAAGATCAGATAAGGATCAGAAGACGATGATCCTTAGCAAGATCCTTGCCGAGGAAATCCACGAGACCTCCGGCAAGATCCTTGCCGGGGAAACCATGATGCCACGGCAAGACCCTTGCCGGGGCCCCGGCAAGGCCCTTGCCGAGGACATCCATGGGGCCATAGCCAGGCTCACATCCACCAAGACTGCACCGCCGTTCCTATGCAGCTACCAGGCCACCAACTAGGCAGGCACCTGTGTGTCGATGTGAGGCCTCCAGGCCAACTCAGCGGGCGCCTACGTGGTGGCATGCAAATCTTTGTGAAGACCCTACCATCGCGCCAACTCAGCAGCCTGCCAGCTTACATGGCACTGCACGCCTCGCTGGCCTGGACGCGTGTCGGAACAAGATGGAGCAGCTACGGACGGGACGGGCCTAGTTCCCGTCCCCGATAAAATAAGAGGACACCTAAGGGGCGCATTAAATACATCTTGTCCCGTAATGACGGGCTATAAGCTCAGCCACTATACACCTTTCCACCTCCTGTGTGCCACTGTGGCGATCCCCGTGACTATAAAAGGAGGCCCAGGGCATACTGGAGAAGGATTCGGACCCTTGGACAAGTTATGCATCGTATCTAGCTCAAGAACTCCAAGAACACTCAAATAGACACTAAAGCAAGACTAGGGTATTATGCATCCTCGCGGCCCGTACCTGGGTAAACGATCCTTGTGCTGGCTGACTGCTGATCCCGCTCTTTTCACAACCCCGCGCTGCCGAACCATAGTAGGGATTCCTATGATCCCATAGGTGTCATTTCCCATCGACATCTTTGGCGCGCCAGGTAGGGGACGCAGTTGTGAGAATCCGGTTTAGCAGTTAGTTTAGCAGTTGTTCGTCGCCATGGCTTCCAAGGAAGAAGGCTGCCTCTCCTCCGCAGCTGCCTCTCCTCCACCAGGCTCTTGGTCAGGATTCCCTCCCGGGTCCTGACCTTTGAAAGCGTCCCCTCAAGAACCTCCACCTTCAACTTCAAGTCCTTGGCGGAGTCGTTGGCCTTGGAGAGCTGCTCAGCCTTGCGAAGGATCACGGCTTGCGCCTCGACCAAAGCACCGTTGAGCATGTCTTTCTCCTTCGCCAGCTCCAGGGTTTGTCCTTCAGGCCGTCCCGGTCCGCCTCCAGCTCCTTCACCTTGTCGTCATGGACCCGGGCTTGAGCATTGAGTGCTTCTTTGTGCCTATGCTCCATCCCCTAGGTCCGCTGCGTGACAAGCTTCTCCACCCCATCCTTGCGGCGAAGTGTGGCGGCAAGCTTCTCCTCATGAGCGGCAAGGTCCTCCTCCTAGGAGTTTAGCGCGGCCTCGCGCTGGTGCCGGATAGCCTCGTCATTGTTGGCCTGTGCCCTCACCATCTCCTGGGCCTTCTCAATGTCGGCCGGCTTGAAGATAAGCTCTTGCTTGCGCTCGGCCAGCTGATCTTGGGCAACCCTCAGCCCTTCATGGGTCTGGCAGAACCAGGCCTGCGCCTCGGTAACGCGCCCCTCAGGATCCTCCTCCGCCTTGTCCACCACTGCCACCCTGGACTTTGCCTTGTCCAGACGGGCGTGGTGGAGAGCCTGAAGCTTATTGAAGCTGACGCTCATGGCCTTGAGGAGCCGCTCTTCTTGGGAACCGCCGCTACCGGTGCTCAGCTCATCAACGACCTCATGCCTGGCGGCAGCGAGCACTTCATCATCAAACACCTCCCCCTCGGTGGGTGCCCTAGTGCTTGCCGTCCCTGGGAGGTGGACGAACAGGTCGTCGCCCACCTTCAAGTACTTGCCCCAGCCATAGGCGACGGAGGAGGAGGGTTGATCGTAAACCGCCCCCTCCTCGGCAGTGGCCTTGCAGGCCTCCCCGGCAGGCCCCTTGCCGGCCTCCTCGGCAGCGTCCTTGCCGGCCTCCTCGGCAGTGGCCTTTCCGGTCTCCTCGGCCGGCTCCTTGGCGGCGTCCTCGGCAGCATCCTTGGCGGCTTCCTCGGCGGCGATCTTGGTGGCCTCGGCCTCAACGTCCTTGGTGACCTCCTAGATGACGGTGTCAATGTTCTCCTGGCCAGCCGGGGGAGCGCCTAGATGCCAAGGAGGGTGAGGCAGAGTTGAACCAAGGATCAAAAAGAAGGAGAAGAAACAAACAGGGACAGAAGCCAAATAACTCACCTGTGCCGGGCTGGGAAGAAGTGGCCCCCTTCCCACCAACATTTGGTGCCGGGACGGGGCCGCCAGCGCCCAAGTTCGCCTCCTCCTCCTCTGTGCGCATGGGCTTAGTGCTCGGCGCCCTTGCCGGTGATGCTCCTCGGGGCAGCGTGGTTGATGGGGGCGGCGTGTTGGGGGTGGCCCTCAGTGGCTCCTCCTGCTGCCGTCCTTCTCCTGCAACCACGGCAAGGTCAGTACCAAAAGAATCGTACCCCAGCACACATTGATAAGGAGTGGGTGGTAAACGCACACTAGGGGCTGAGATGGGGGATGCGCCGGGGGCTACTGTCCGGGCTGCTCTCCACCACCAGCGGCACATTTGAGGTGCCCGCCGGGGGCTGGCTGCCCGTCGAGACCTTGGCTTTCTTCGCCACCCGCTAGGCCATCGTCTCCGCGTCCCTGCGAAGTAAAAACAAATCAGGAAAAGCGGCATGGTTGGAAATGACGGAAATGACGGGGAGCAAGATACTTACTCGTCCTCCACCTCCTCTTTTGTTGCTTTCCTCTACCTCCTTGGGCTGAGAGATGAAAAGTCAAAGGAGACCTCCGTGTCGGCGTCTGCGGGAGGAGGGGAAGGCGATGGAGCCTGGTAGCGCTTGGATGAAGAAGAGGCACTCGTCTTCTTCTTCTTCGCCACCGCGGCCTTCTTCTTCGTTGCCGCAACTCTCGTCACGTGCGCGGCCTCTCCCTGGACCCCTTGCCGTTGACTGGTCCCGACAGACTGGACCGGCTCGCTAGAGCTGGCCCGACGCAGGACGCGCCTTTTCTCCATGGCCGGAGGGTCGTCAGTGTCGGCCTCTTCCTCGGTTGACTCCTCGACCACATCTTCAACAGGGGGACCTCAGTGCTGGCGTCACGGGCCTCCCCGGCAGACTTCGCCCACTAGGCGAGCTCCCTATCCTCTACAGCCACATTGGCTTCATCCTCCATGCCGCCAGCACTGCCAGCCTCCATTGCGAGCTGCGCCTCTAACACCCTGGCGGCAATGTAGTTCAACTCCTCCTGGGTGGTGTTCTAGACGAGCAACGGCTCGTCATGGTCAAGAGCCTCCGACAAAGTGTCAAAGAATTCCTGCACTTCGAGTGTCGGGGGCTCGACCCAGGACGAGCCGAGGCCGTGCGCATTGAAGACCAGCATCATGTCGAGGATGGTCGACTGGTGAGAGTTGTTGCTCAAGGGGATACCACCCGGCGGCAACCCAAAGAGAGGCCCCTTGATGACCTTGGCGGCCTTCGCGGCCCTACCGGTCCTCTCCACCCTGCCGTTGCTAAACACATAAAGCTGAAAGAGCCTCTAGCAGAAATGGGTGTATCCCATCACCATGAAGTTATGCTTCAGGCCAGGGTGGAGCCTAATGATATCAGCCGCGTTCCTGAAATCCTAGGCCGGCCTCCCCTTGTTATGCAGCGGGGCGATTCGGCGGCGGATGAAGTGCGCCCCGATCATCTCGAGGGTGAGCCCGGCCATGGTGAGGCGATGGATCCTGGTGGTGGCGATTGAAAGATTCCCGTCATTGGCGCCTAGGTTGCTCCAGTCCTCGCCACGGGTCGGCAGGCTCTGACAAACCCGGCAGAACTCCTGCGGGTTCTTATCCTCGATCCAGCACCACTGGGCCCTCGGGATCCAGGAGATGCTTCCGGAGAGGGCGCCCCCCGGCTGGAGACGGGGGTAGAAGTAGTGGCGGAACAACACCGTGCTGGGAAGCACCCCGTCGAAGCCCTCACAAAGGTGGGAAAAGAACGCCAAGCACGCCACGGTGTTCGGCGTGAGATCCAAAAGATGGAAGCAGAAGGTGCGCATGACGTCGTTGAAGAAATCAGAGAAAGGGGGGCAGAGCCCGCAGGAGAAGAAGTCAATGAAACAAGGGTACCGATTTGGTCCGGCCTTGCCGCAATTGGCGAGGATAACACGCGTGGCAGGGTGCCCCGTCGTCTCTGTCCCCCACAGAGGCATCAAGAAGTCCTTGAGGTGAAAGACATCAACCGACGATGGGGAGAAGTAGGCGAACTGCGCCCGGCGCCTCCCTCTCCACGACATCCTTGGCCGCCCCCTTGCCCTTGCCAGTCTTGGGCGCCATGGCGGCTGGGAGAAGGCAAAGGATTGAAAGCGACGGGGGCACAGCAGTGATGAGCAGAAGCGAGAGCTCGAGGAGGAAGAAGATGGGCACAACGGCTCCAAGACCGAGGAGAGCGCAGAGGGGAAATGAGCCACACGCCTGAGGTTATTACTTTTTATGGGGAAGGCGCGGGCTGCCTCTTTACCATTTACTGCGATGTGACACGTGCGTGCAGCAGCCGCCCCACGCATGGCCCCCATGTCACACACGACCCCCACATCGCGCATTCACCACGGGCCATGGGGAAGCGCAACCAGCGGACGAAGAAAATTACCACGGTAAAAAAACGGCCCCGCCTGCCCGCGCACCGTTCTGGGCCTAGCCCAACAACACTTTCCACTTATGTGTGGCCCAGGCCCGGGGGCTATTGTCAGTGTACAAAAATAGGGGCACTCTTTTTGTACCCCTTTACTTGTGCACGGGCAGTCAGAGCCGCGCCCACGGCTACACCTAGCAGGGAAGAGGAGGGAAGCCGAGGCCGCAAGACGATCAAGGCGACGCCAAGACCAAAGACGCCAAGAAACCACAGGGCGAGGTGGATTCCCCCGACAATATTCTTGCCGGGGCAGCCTCCGCAGTCCCGGCAAGAGCCTTGCCGGGACAACTTGCCCAACACCACCAGAGCGTGCCACCCTTGAGACCAAGGGTTCCAACGCCATCAACCACATTGGAACCAGGGCTCGGGAGGCACCTCCATGGTGGCATGCAGATCTTTGTGAAGACAAGAAGCACACAAGATCAGATAAGGATCAGAAGACAACGATCCTAGGCAAGATCCTTGCTGAGGAAATCCACGATGCCACGGCAAGACCCTTGCCGGGGCCCCGGCAAGCACTTGCCGAGGACATCCACGGGGCCATAGCCAGGCCCACATCCACCAAGACTCCATCGCTGTTCATATGCAGTTGCCAGCCCACCAACTAGGCATGCACCTGCGTGTCGACGTGAGGCCTCCAGGCCAACTCAGCGGGTGCCTATGTGGTGGCATGCAAATCTTCGTGAAGACACTACCACTGCGCCAACTCAGCAGCCTACCAGCTTACATGGCACCGCACGCCTCACTGTCCTGGATGCGTGTCGAAACTAGATGTATCTGCGATGAGTGGGATGGGCCTGGTTTCTGTCCCTGATAAAGTAATAGGACACCTAAGGGGCGCATTAAATGTGTCTTGTCCCGTAATGACGGCCGATAAGCTCAGCCACTGTACACCTTTCCACCTCCTGTGTGCCACTGTGGCGATCTCCTTGACTATAAAAGGAGGCCCGAGGCATACAGGAGAGGGATTCAGACCCTTGGACAAATTACGCATCATAGCTAGCTCAAGAACTCCAAGAACACTCAAATAGACACTAAAGCAGGACTAGGGTATTACGCATCCTCGCGGCCCGAACCTGGGTAAACGATCCTTGTGCTTGCTGACTGCTGATCCCGCTCTTTTCACAACCCCGCGCTTGCCGAACCGTAGTTGAGATTCCTGTGATCCCATAGGTGTCATTTCCCTCTGACAGCGGTCTTCTCCTCATCCTCTTCCCGCATACGAATTTGATGATACCCAGCACGTAAATCAATCTTGGAGAAGTATTTTGCCCCTGCCAATTTGTCAAGGAGCTCATCTACCATAGGTAGGGGGAACTTGTTCTTCACAGTTGCAGAGTTAAGACATCAAAAATCGACGCAGAAATGCCAACTGTCGTCCTGCTTCTTGACGAGTAGGACTAGGGTAACATATGGGCTCATGTTGTGCGCGATGATGCCAGAGTCGAGCATGTCGTGCACTTGCCGCTCGATTTCATATTTTTGCACCGACGAGTAGTGGTATGGCTTGGTGTTAATTGGGGTGGTGCAAGGCTCCAAATGAATGCCATGGTCATACTGACGACGGGGCGGCAAGGTAGTGGGTTAAGCAAACACATCTTGAAATTCAGATAGCACTTTCTAGATATTTGGAGGAACAGGTTCAGATTGGATTTTGTTAGTCCGCTCCACCGTAATCAGGGCTGCTATACAAATGTCATTCGCCACTTCCATTCTATGCAGCTCATATGCGTCCAATTCAGAGATGCGTGGCAGATCTGAAGATTTTACTCCTTGCAGGTGGACTGTTCTACCATTGACGTTGAATTGGATCGTCTTCAGTGGCCAGTGGTAGAGCATGGGGCTGTGCGCGGAGAGCCAGTCGATGCCCAACACTCCATCATACGCGCTTAGTGGTAGAACACGGAGGTCAGTATGGAAAGTGTGCCCAAGGACTTTCCATGGCAACTGGCGCACAATTTTGATATAGTGCAGCCTCTGGCCGTTGGCCACCCGAACTGCAAGCGAGGGTAGCTCCTGTGTTTGAGCAGTGATCCGGGCGGTGAATGCTTCACTGATGAAGTTGTGTGAGCTCCCCGAATCCACTAGCAGTAGCATAACCTGATTGCCCGCTTGTGCACGCAAACGGCTTGTGGCAGGGCCTTCCTTATGCGACACAGCGTGTTGAGACAGAGAGTAACATTCAGGCTGTTGCACCAGTGGTTCGTCCAGTAGCTGCAATGCAAGCACTATGTCATCAGACAAAATTTTGCCAAAATCGCCCACATTGATCATCAGGATCTGTCCCGTGCATTTGCACTGATGCTCGCGGGAGTATTTGTCACCACAACAGAAACAAAGGCCGTTGGCACAACTAAATTCATGCAGTTGAATTCCCGAGAAAAATCGTCTCCACCCTGGCGCGGAGGCGCTGCTGCTCTTGCTTGTGCGGGAACTAGTGCTGTTGTTGGTGGAGGAGGACGGCCTACTGGCACAATGTGCTGGCGTGGCAGACGCTATTTCTCCAATTGCTCTTCCTGGATGCGCGCAAACACGGCTACACATGTGATACTTGAGGAACTCTATAGACGCACCCCGAGCCGCAACTCGTCCTTGATGTTGGGAAACGCGGTAATTTCAAAAAAAATATCCTATGATCACGCAAGATCTATCTATGTGATGCATAGCAATGACAGGGGAGAGTGTGTCCATGCACCCTCATAGACTGAAAGCGGAAGCGTTTAGTAACGCAGTTGATGTAGTCGAACTTCTTCGCGATCCAACCGATCAACCACCGAACGTACGACACCTCCGCGTTCAACACATGTTCAGCTTGATGATGTCCCTCGTACTCTTGATCTAGTTAAGGCCGAGGGTGAGTTCTGTCAGCATGATGGTGTGGCGACGGTGATGATGATGCTACCGGCGTAGGGCTTTGCCCAAGCTCCGCAATGATATGATCGAGGTGTGTAACTATGGAGGGGGGCACTGCACACGGCTAAAAGATCAACTTGTGTGTCCTTGGGGTGTTTCCCTCCCCTTATATAAAGGAGGGAGGTAGGAGGCATACGGCCTAGGGGGTGCGCCAAGCATAGGGAGTCCTGCTAGGACTCCCAAGTCCTAGTAGGACTCCCTTTCCTATTCGGAGTAGGAGAGAAGGAAAGAGAGGGAGAGGGAGAAGGAAAGGGGGGCTGCGCCCCCACCCATTGTCCAATTTGGTTTGGGCAGGGGGAAGGCGCACGCCACCTCTTCACTACTAGGGAAAACCTTATACACAGAATCTTAGCAGCAGCGCGGCACAAAAAGAAGCGCTACTGCTAATTAGCAGTAGCGCGGGTTTTTAACCCTCGCTACTACTAAGTTGATAGTAGTAGCGCGGGTTTCTAACCCTCGCTACTACTAAGCAGTCTCTACCGTGCCCCCCGACACATGCCATAGTAGTAGCGAGGGGTATAAACCCGTGCTACTACTAATATGATAGTAGTAGCGCGGTTTTATACCCCTCGCTACTACTAAGTATGAGGTAGGTGAAGTCGCCATATCCTCGGCCGAATCCCCATCTCCTCCCCCAGATCCCTCCTCTCTTCCACCACTCTCTCCTCTCACTTTCCATACGCTCTCACATGGACCTCTTGCCCATGCACCGATCCTCCTCGATGGCGCCGAAAGAGGCCGCCGTCTCTCGCCACCAGCGTGTAGGAGCTCGCCGGTCTTCCACCGACGTCTAGGAGGCCGCCGCCCCACGCCACCACACCGGAGCACCTCGCCACCGGTGACTAGCTCCGCTGCTCCCTACATCACCTTCCTCTCTCCCTCGGTTTTCCTTTTCTCTCTCTCCCTCTGGTTTGACTCACTCTCCCATGTCCATGCCCGTGCAGGTCATCGCCATGGATGACCCAGAGCTATCTGGCATTGTCGGGAAGAGGAGCCCCACGCTGCGGCCTAGCTCTGCCATAGAAACGGGCCCTCTCCAACAGCCACTGCTGGATCTGGTCTTCCGCTGTCCGTTGATGCCTCCGGCGACTCCAATCATCGCTAGATCTTACCATTGCTGCCATTGACAGCACGCATGGGATCGAGATTTTTTTTGTGTTTGAAAGTAATAGCAGTAGCGCGGGGTATAAGACCCGCTACAGCTAATTAGCAGTAGCGCTGTTTTCAACGCACGCTACAGCTAACCATATATAGCAGTAGCGTGTGTCTACACACGCTACTGCAACAAGTTAGCTATGGCGCCGAATTAGTAGCGCGGGCACCCGCGCTACTGATACACCCAAAACCCGCGCTGCTTCTAGGATTTTCCCAAGTAGTGCTTGGCCCTTCTCCCCTCTCTCCACTAAATCCCAATAAGGCCCATTACTTCTCCCGGTGAATTCCCGTAACTCCACAGTACTCCAAAAAATACCCGAATCACTCGAAACCTTTCCAATGTCCGAATATAGCCTTCTAATATATAAATCTTTATGTCTCGGCTATTTCGAGACTCATCGTCATGTCTGTGATATCATCCAGGACTCCGAACAAACTTTGATCATCAAATTACATAACTCAGAGTACAAATCGTCATCGAACGTTAAGCGTGCGGACCCTACGGGTGCGAGAACTATGTAGACATGACCGAGACACATCTCCGGTCAATAACCAATAGCGGAACCTAGAAGCTCATATTGGCTCCTACATATTATACGAAGATCTTTATGGGTCAAACCGCATAACAATATACGTTGTTCCCTTTATCATCGGTATGTTACTTGCCCAAGATTCGATCGTCGATATCATCTTACCTAGTTCAATCTCGTTACCGACAAGTCTCTTTACTCGTTCTGTAATGCATCATCTCCCAACTAACTATTAGTCACATTGCTTGCAAGGCTTATAGTGATGTGCATTATCGAGAGGGCCCAGAGACACCTCTCCGACACACGGAGTGGCAAATCCTAATCTCGATCTATGCCTACCCAACAGCCACATTCGGAGACACCTGTAGAGCACCTTTATAACCACCCATTTACGTTGTGATGTTTGATAACACACAAGGTATTCCTCCGGTATTCGGGAGTTTCATAATCTCATAGTCCGAGGAACATGTATAAGTCATGAAGAAAGCAGTAGCAATGAAACTGTAACGATCATAATGCTAAGCTAACGGATGGGTCATGTCCATCACATCATTCTCCAAATGATGTGATCTTGTTCATCAAATGACAACACATGTCTATGGTTAGGAAACTTAACCATCTTTGATTAACGAGCTAGTCAAGTAGAGGCATACTAGGGACACTATGTTTTGTCTACGTATTCACACATATACTAAGTTTCGAGTTAATATAATTCTAGCATGAATAATAAACATTTATCATGAAATAAGGAAATAAATAATAACTTTGTTATTTCCTCTAGGGCATATTTCCTTCAGTCTCCCACTTGCACTAGAGTCAATAATCTAGTTCAGATCGCCATGTGATTTAACACCAATAGTTCACATCTGTATGTGATTAACTCCCAAAGGGTTTACTCGAGACAATAATCTAGTTCACATCGCTATATGATTAACACCCAAAGAATACTAAGGTGTGATCATGTTTTGCTTGTGAGAGAAGTTTGGTCAACGGGTCTGTTACATTCAGAGCCGTATGTATTTTACATATATTCTATGTCTACAATGCTCTGCACGGAGCTACTCTAGCTAATTGCTTCCACTTATAATATGTATCCAGATTGAGACTTAGAGTCATCTGGATCGGTGTCAAATCTTGCATCGATGTAACTCTTTACGACGAACTCTTTATCACCCTCGTAACCGAGAAACATTTCCTTAGTCCTCACTAAATATAATTTTGACCGTTGTCCAGTGATCTACTCCTAGATCACTATTGTACCCCCTTGCCAAACTCATGGCAAGGTACACAATAGGTCTGGTACACAACATAGCATACTTTATAGAAGCTATGGCTGAGGTATTGGGAATGACTTTCATTCTCTTTCTATCTTCTGCCGTGGGCGGGCTTTGAGTCTTACTCAATTTTACACCTTCTAATACAAACAAGAACTCCTTCTTTCACTGATCCATTTTGAACTCTTTCAAAAACTTGTCAAGGTATATACTCATTGAAAAAACTTATCAAGCGTCTGGATATATCTTTATAGATCTTGATGCCCAATATGCAAGCAGCTTCACCGAGGTCTTTCTTTGAAAAACTCTTATTCAAGTATCCCTTTATGCTATCCAGAAATTCTATATCATTTCCAATCAACAATATGTCATCCACATATAATATTAGAAATGCTACAGAGCTCCCACTCACTTTCTTGTAAATACAGGCTTCACTGCAAGTCTGTATAAAACTATATGCTTTGATCAACTCATCAAAGTGTATATTCCAACTCTGAGATGCTTGCACCAGTCCATAAATGGATCGCTGGAGCTTGCACACCTTGTTAGTACCTTTAGGATCGACAAAACCTTCTGGTTGCATCATATACAACTCTTCTTTAAGAAATATCCAATTAAGGAGTGTAGTTTTGACATCCATTTGCCAGATTTCATAAAATATGGCAATTGCTAACATGATTCTGACGGACTTAAGCATCGCTACGGTTGAGAAAATCTCATTGTAGTCAACACCTTGAATTTGTCAAAAACCTTTTTGCGACAAGTCCAGCTTTGTAGATAGTAACACTACTATCAGCGTCCGTCTTCCTCTTGAAGATCCATTTATTTTCTATGGCTTGCTGATCATCGAGCAAGTCCACCAAAGTCTACACTTTGTTCGCATACATGAATCCTATCTCAGATTTCATTGCCTCAAGTCAATTCGTGGAATCTGGGCTCATCATCGCTTCCTCATAGTTCGTAGGTTCATCATGGTCTAGTAAATGACTTCCAGAACATGATTAGCATACCACTCTGGTGTGGATCACGCTCTGGAAGACCTACGAGGTTCGGTAGTAACTTGATTTGAAGTTTCATGATCTTCGTCATTAGCTTCCTCACTAATTGGTGTAGGAATCACTGGAACTGATTTCTGTGATGAACTACTTTCTGATAAGGGAGATGGTATAATTACTTCATCAAGTTCTACTTTCCTCCCACTCACTTCTTTCGAGAGACACTCCTTCTCTAGAAAGGATCCATTCTTAGCAAAGAATATCTTGCCTTCAGATCATGTGATAGAAGGTGAACCCAACAGTTTCCTGTGGGTATTCTATGAAGACGCACTTCTCCGATTTTGGTTCGAGCTTATCAGGTTGAAGCTTTTTCACATAAGCATCGCAGCCCCAAACTATAAGAAACAACAAGTTTGGTTTCTTTCCAAACCACAGTTCATAAGGCGTCATCTCAACGGATTTCGATGGTGCCCTGTTTGATGTGAATGCAGATGTCTCTAATGCATAACCCCGAAATGATAGTGGTAAATCGGTAAGAGACATCATAGATCTCACCATATCCAATAAAGTGTGGTTACGACTTTCGAACACACCATTACATTGTGGTGTTCCATGTGGCGTGAGCTGTGAAACTATTCCACATTGTTTTAAATGAAGGCCAAACTCGTAACTCAAATATTCTCCTCCATGATGAGATCATAGAAACTATTTTTTGTTGTTACGATGATTCTCCACTTCACTCTGAAATTCTCTGAACTTTTCAAATGTTCCAGACTTGTGTTTCATTAAGTAGATATACCCATATCTGCTCAAATCATCTGTGAAGGTCAGAAAATAATGATACCTGCCATGAGCCTCTACACTTATCGGACTGCATACATCGGTATGTATTATTTCCAGTAAGTCATTAGCTCGTTCCATTGTTCTGGAGAACGGAGTTTTAGTCATCTTGCCCATAATGCATGGTTCGCAAGTATCAAATGATTCATAATCAAGTGATTCCAAAAGCCCATCAGCATGGAGATTCTTCATGCGCTTTACACCAATATGACCTAAACGACATTGCCACAAGTATGTTGCACTATGCTTATCAACTTTGCATCTTTTGGCATCAATATTATGAATATGTGTATTACCATGATCGAGATTCAATAAACCATCAACATTGAGTGTATGACCATAGAAGGTTTTATTCATGTAAACTGAATAACAATTATTCTCTGTCTAAAATGAATAACCATATTGCAATTAACATGATCTAATCATATTCATGCTCAACGCAAACACCAAATAACATTTATATAGGTTCAACACTAATCCCGAAAGTATAGGGAGTGTACGATGATGATCATATCAATCTTGGAACCACTTCCAACACTCATCGTCACTTCATCCTTAACTAGTCTCTATTTATTCTGCAACTCCTATTTCGAGTTACTAATTTTAGCAATCGAACAAGTATCAAATACCCAGGGGTTACTACGAGCACTAGTAAGGCACACATCAATAACATGTATATCAAATATACCTTTGTTCACTTTGCCATCCTTCTTATCCGCCAAAATATTCGGGGCAGTTTCCACTTCCAGTGACCATTTCCTTTCCAGTAGAAGCACTTAGTTTTAGCCTTAGGTCCAGCTTTGGGCTTCTTCACGGGAGTGACAACTTGCTTGCCATTCTTCTTGAAATTCCCTTTCTTTCCCTTTGTCCTTTTTCTTGAAACTAGTGGTCTTGTTTAATCATCAACACTTGATGCTCTTTCTTGATTTCTACCTTCATCTATTTTAGCATCACAAAGAGCTCGGGAATCATTTTTGTCATCCTTTGCATACTATAGTTCGTCACAAAGTTCCAGTAACTTGGTGATGGTGACTAGAGAGCTCTATCAATCACTATCTTATCTGGAAGATTAACTCCCATTTGATTCAAGTGATTGTAGTACCCAGACATTCTGAGCACGTGCTCACTAGTTGAGCAATTCTACTCCATCTTTTAGACAAAGTACTTGTCAGAGGTCTCATACCTCTTGACACGGGCATGAGTCTGAAATACTAATTTCAGCTCTTGGAACATCTCATATGCTCTGTGACGTGTCAAAAACGTTTTTGAAGTCCCGGTTCTAGGACGTAAAGCATGGTGCCCTAAACTATCAAGTAGTCATCATATTGAGCTAACCAAAATGTTCATAACATCTGCATCTGCTCCTGCAATAGGTCTGTCACCTAGCGGTGCATCAAGGACATAATTATTCTATGGAGCAATGAGGATACACCTCATATTACGGACCCAGTCTGCATCATTGGTACTATTATCTTTCAACTTAGTTTTCTCTAGGAACATATTAAAAACAGAAGCAAGCTATAATGCGAGCTATTGATCTACACCATAATTTACAAGATATTATCAGGACTAAGTTCATGATAAATTAAAGTTCAATTAATCATATTACTTAAGAACTCCCACTTAGATAGACATCCCTCTAGTCATCTAAATGATCATGTGATCCAAATCAACTAAACCATGTCCGATCATCACGTGAGATGGAGTAGTTTTCAATGGTGAACATCACTATGTTGATCATATCTACTATATGATTCATGCTCGACCTTTCGGTCTCCAGTGTTCCGAGGCCATATCTGCATATGCTAGGCTCGTCAAGTTTAACTCGAGTATTCTACGTGTGCAAAACTGGCTTGTACCTATTGTATGTGAACGTAGAGCTTATCACACCCGATCATCACATGGTGTCTCGACACGTATAACTGTCGCAACGGTGCATACTTAGGGAGAACACTTACACCTTGAAATTTTAGTAAGGGATCATCTTATAATGCTACCACCGAACAAAGCAAAATAAGAATATAAAAGATAAACATCACATGCAATAAAAAATGTGAAATGATATAGCCATTATCATCTTGTGCCTTTGATCTCCATCTCCTAAGTACCACCGTGATCTCCATCGTCAACGGCAAGACACCATGATCTCCATCATCTTGATCTTTATCAATGTGTCATGACATGGTCGTCTCGCCAACTATTGCTTTTGCAACTATTGCTATCGCATAGCGAGAAAGTAAAGCAACTATTTGACGCTTGCATCTTATGCAATAAATAGACAACCATAAGGCTCCTGCCAGTTGCCGATAACTTTAACAAAACATGATCATCTCATACAACACATCATGTCTTGACCATATCACATCACAACATACCTTGCAAAAACAAGTTAGACGTCCTCTACTTTGTTGTTGCAAGTTTTATGTGGCTGCTACGGGCTTTGGCAAGAACCGTTCTTACCTACGCAACAAAACCACAATGATTTTTTGTCAAATGTGTTGTTTTAACCTTCAACAAGGACCGGGCGTAGCCACACTCGATTCAACTAAAGTTAGAGAAACAGACACTCACTAGCCACCTGTGTGTGAAGCACGTCGGTAGAACCAGTCTCGCATAAGCGTATGCGTAATATCGGTCTGTGCCGCTTCATCCAACAATACCGCCAAAACAAAGTATAACATGCTGGTAAGCATTATGAACTCGGATGCCACTACTGGGGAACGCGGTAATTTCAAAAAATTCCTATGATCACGCAAGATAAAGGAGGGAGGGAGGAGGCGGCCGTCCTAGGCGGTGCGCCAAGCATAGGGAGTCCTACTAGGACTCCCAAGTCCTAGTAGGACTCTCTTTCCTATTCGGAGTAGGAGAGAAGGAAAGAGAGGGAGAGGAAGAAGGAAAGTGGGGCTTGGCACCCACCCGTTGTCCAATTTGGTTTGGGCAGGGGGAAGGCGCGCGCCACCTCTTGGCCCTTCTCCCCTCTCTCCACTAAATCCCAATAAGGCCCATTACTTCTCCCGGTGAATTCCCGTAACTCCCTGGTACTCCGAAAAATACCCGAATCACTCGGAACCTTTCCGATGCCCGAATATAGCCATCCAATATATCAATCTTTACGTCTCGACCATTTCGAGACTCCTCATCACATCTGTGTTCTCATCCGGGACTACGAACAAACTTCGGTCATCAAATTACATAACTCATAATACAAATCGTCATCGAACGTTAAGCGTGCGGACCCTACGGGTTCGAGAACTATGTAGACATGACCGAGACACATCTCCGGCCAATAACCAATAGCGGAACCTGGATGCTCATATTGGCTCCTACATATTCTACAAAGATCTTTAAAGGTCAAACTGCATAACAACATACGTTGTTCACTTTGTCATCGGTATGTTACTTGCCCGAGATTCGATCGTCAGTATCATCATACCTAGTTCAATCTCGTTATCGGCAAGTCTCTTTACTCGTTCCATAATGCATCATCCCACAACTAACTCATTAATCACATTTCTTGCAAGGCTTATAGTGATGTGCATTACCGAGAGGGCCCAAAGACACCTCTCCGAAACACGGAGTGACAAATCCTAATCTCGGTCTATGCCAACCCAACAAACACCTTCGGAGACACCTATAGAGCACCTTTATAATAACCCATTTACATTGTGACGTTTGATAGCACACAAGGTGTTCCTTCGGTATTCGGGAGTTGCATAATCTCATAGTCTGAGGAACATGTATAAGTCATGAAGAAAGCTGTAGCAATGAAACTGTAACGATCATAATGCTAAGATAACGGATGGGTCATGTCCATCACATCATTCTCCTAATGATGTGATCCCGTTCATCAAATGACAACACATGTCTATGCGGAAGGAGTCCGCGGTCGCTAAAAGAGACGAGGCGCCCCGCCGGTCGATGCGGCCGGATCAGTTGCCGGCGGGGTCTTACGGGCCTCATCCACGTCGGCGTGGGTGAGGTCGATCTGCTTGGCGAGGTGTCTGAGTTCGTCGGAGACTTGGTTGTTGTAGGAGAGTTGTGCTTGGTAGTGCTCGTCGGCAGTTTTCTGGTTCGCGTCGAGACAGCGGATGACCGACTCGAGCAGGTTCTGCAGCTTGTCGGTAGTCTCCGACATGGCGTCGAGCACATGAGTCTGGGCCGAGAGTTTGGAGGGCGGCGCGGTGGTCTCTCTCCAAATCAACCGAACCCCGAGTAGGATTTTGGGTGAACTCGTCGGAGCAGCTCACACCTAACCCGGTGGATGTTACCGGCGATCAAGAGGATGTGAGATCAGGGGCAGCGGCGTGGTAGTGGGAAAATTTCTGGTTCTGAATACCAGATTGTCATGAACTAGAGATGAGGGGAGATTGAGATGGGAAAAGGGGATTGAGAAGCAGAGTAGGTGAGCGGAGCTTGGAGAAGGGGAAAGGAGAATCGAGATCTTTTCCGTTCAGGCTCAGCGTCTCGTCCACGGTACAATAAGTAGTTGGCCACTTGGGCTCTCTCGCACGCACACATGGCATCAGGCCCAACACGCGACGGCTTACATGGCCTCTGGCCCAACACCTAACTAGCTAGCTTTGTTGCACTTCAGTTAACTGAACTGCACTTTCAGTCTGCTGGAGATGACTCATCTGCAGGCGTGGCAATGTACTACTACTGTACGGTGTACACTGATTAATGACGACATTAAACCGCTCAGCTCAGTAGTGTAGTGGACGCCTCACGCCGGCCCACTCGCTACTGCGGTTGTTGCTCCTACTGTGTAGAACACAATTCCGATTTTTCTGTTATCAAAATTGGGAAAAAGAAAACAACACTGCACAGAAAGCCTCCGAACTGAAAAATTTCGCTCTGGTCCTTAAGGATTTGTCGGCACACCAACTATTGTTGCGACAGGAGTCCCACACGGTGCGTGAAACGGGAGAGTCGTATCCACATGTGAATCTTGGAAGTCATCTAACTCAAGAAGAAATGTCGGCGGCATTGATCTAGAAGGACCAACGGTCGAGAAATATGAACGGTGGATGAAGGCTATCACAAAACTACACGGATCATGATGCCCAGATCCATGAGACACACACCCGCTAGTTGTCCCCGTGGAACAGCCAAAAGCATCTACGGCTAGCCATGTAAGAAGAGGTGGCGCTAGAGAACCAAACTACTAACAGATCGCCTCCACCTTCCCAAAACAAAGACACTGACGACCAAACCCTAAACTTGTCAATCTAAAGAGGCAAGCAGAACATGAGGTTACTGTATCATCGACATCATCTAGAGTACCACCGTCGGGCATATCACAAAACATAACGTGACACAAGGCAAAAAACGGTCATAAGGTGGATAAGGTTTCTCTTACGCGAGCAGTCCACATATCGTTATGAGGTTCTCTTGTTATGACCCTTCAAAAAGACTGGTGTAAATAGATGTAAAAATTCAACATTCTTCTGATTAAAAGGCATTGCTCCTACCGGTTACTTAAAAAACCCTCAAGATATCCTACTCTTGGGTGCCATCAAGTTGGAATTAATGGAAGTGCTAATCAACACAAAATCAGCTCCTTAAAAGGCAATAAAACCCACTTATCAGCCCAAGTACATTTCTTCCTCTTATGCTTGAAAAATATGAGTATCCCAGAAGGGCCATGCAAGGTTATGAAGACCCGTACCAAAAGCAAATTCCACATGC
Source organism: Triticum dicoccoides (assembly GCF_002162155.2). Lineage (NCBI taxonomy): Eukaryota > Viridiplantae > Streptophyta > Magnoliopsida > Poales > Poaceae > Triticum > Triticum dicoccoides. The sequence goes on from NC_041385.1 coordinate 724,254,933, forward strand.
CCTAATAACTGGCAACACGATAGACGATACTATGTCTACTCTGCTTTTCTTTTCTTTTTTCTGAAATTCGATACTACATTTGCTGATAGGGTATCTCATACCCATTTTGAGAAATGTGAACGGTGATGGTACGTCGGTACTACATGCAGGTCTCCAGACTGACGGTAGTACCCTACTAGTATGATTTATTTTTGGACGCGTCTAGGGAGCAGCCGGCTGCTCCCTAGCGTTCCCTGGCAGCCTCCCAGAAGGAAAGTGCATGTCTCCCCCGTCGCAAAAAAGGAAAGGAGATTCCCCCTGCAGGAAAACCTGGTCCCCCGCCAGCCCTCAGCCCCGCCAACCCTCTCACGTGATTACTGAACCCCGCCAGCCCCCACCCCTGCTTTTCCCACGACCCTGAGGTGCCTCCAGCCAGACCCTCTGCATCGCATCTTCTTCTCCCCCAAGCAAGAAAGCAAGAAAAGGGGGTAGTTCCACCATCCCAGATCAGGGATCTGAAAACCTTCATAGCCCTGCAATGGGGGCTGCAAAAAGCTAGAAAATCATAGAAGAAACCAGAGAAATGCAGGAAGAGCTGTTGGAGAAGAAGCACAGAGGTAATCCATCAAAAAATTGCTCACCTTTTCCCTTACTTTTGCCCTTATGCTATCCTCTTGTACAGAATTACTCTTGTTGATCCAACATGTCTTTGGTTTGCTGCATCTCTGCTACCCCCTGATGCATAAGAACATAAGAACACATTTTAAAAAACCCGAAAATCAAATCAACCCCCCTAGAACTGTTGTTTCTCTGCTCATGATAACTTGGCAATCTGCTCATCCTGTTTGGGCAAAACTAGTCTTATTATCAGGCATCTGAGGTGGTTACATGATATACACACGAATCTAGAAGATGTTGTGGTGCAAAAAATTAGACTGATGGAAGCAACTTGCATAACAAATCTATACTTTCATAACAACTTTGGTAGGAGAAAACTACAAGCTATTCTTGGCAATTTGTATACCCTGTTCAAGCAAAAACAATGTTGTTGTTGAGCAAGTAGTGGTGCTTATGTCAGATACACAAAACTTTAGCAAAAACTATGTCCAAAACTGTGACATATCTGACACTAATAAGGAACATACAAAAGGATGAACCTTTTGCAACTTACGAAAAATGTGAAACTTTATGCTTGGTAGGCAACAAATAACAAAACATTTCTGTTCTACCTAAATCATGGCTGATGATGACAAGTTGTGTCACAAAATAACATTCTTATGTGAAAAGAAAAACCATTTACAAAATCTGAAAGGTATGTTGTTTCAAGAGTGGTGACATGTGATAGACTGGGAAGGATATCATGGGGTATGTGATTACCTTCATTTACAAACTGGTATTCTGCAAAAAGTGTTGTCTTCCATGCTTGCGCAGATAGATAAAAACTTGATATTTTTATCCTGCAAGAAATAAAGGACAAGAAAAATTTCCTATACAGAGAAACCCCCCATGACAACTTCTTTGTCGCTTGAAACACAAAAACATGGATACGGAACACATTGAACATAAAAAAGCACAATAGTTTTGTTGCTACTGTGGATGATAGGATAAACATAAGTACTGCACATAAAAGGCACAACATTGTTGCCCACAATTGCTGTTGTGTTAAAGTTCTAACATAAAAATGCTAGTGCTCTATGTGATTTTGCCGTAAATTCCATGCTCGATCTTAATGACTCTGAAAGGACACTTGCTTCATGAGAAACCCTTGGATGGCTGCAGATAGAAACAAGAGTTGCCTGCATTAACAAGAGAGAGAAAAAAAATTATGATACACACAAAAAAAAGCCTATGTAATTATGCTCAAAATGTTTCGTTGAAAAAGGAAAATACAAATGGACACTATTCTTCTGATTCTAGTGTGCTTAGGTGGTTGTGCTATTGGCTTGCCTGTATTTATTGTGCTACTTGCTTGCATCATTCTGCTGACTTGGTTTACTTTTTCCCATGTTGGAAAAAACAAAAAGGTTGACAATGATTGACCTGAATGAGGAACTAGATGAAAATAATGGTGATCCTTCCTACTGTACACAACATGCTGCTGGAAATGTAGAATATGTGGCGGAATCACCTAATCCCCCTAGCATGCAAAAAGTCGGTGCTGCTGCTAAAGAAGCGATGGAGACAGATGGGCAGTCAAGTCATGGGGGAGGGGCTCTGGGAAGTACACAAGTACCTGCAGCAGTAGCAGCTGAGAGTGATGCTCATACCCTTGATGGCACAGGTGCTACAGGTGATACTGGTGGGACTGTTGGTAATGGTTTGGGTGCTGAAAATGATGATGAAGCTTGGTCACAGCCCAAGGAGCCTTATGTGGGCATGAGGTTTGACACTTTGGAAGATGCCAAGGAGCACTACAATGCATATTCCTTGCAAATGGGTTTTTCAATCAAAATGAATACGTCAAGGAAGGATTTGAAAATCGGGGAGTTGATAAAACAATAGTTTGTTTACAACAAGTTTTGAAAGCCTGATGTCGATGACAGAGGGGCAGAAAATATTCTTGTGCTAGATGAGATTGTTGAGCAAGCAAAAGATGATAATGAAAATGAGGCTATTGTCTTTCTTGATGATGACAGTAAGGGCAAAAAGAGGAGCAAGAAATGAAAAGGAGATAAAATTGTGCAAACTGGTTGCAAAGCTAAGATGATTGTGAAGGTAATAGATGGCAGATGGGAGGTGATCTACTTTGTTGGCGAGCACAACCATCCGTTGGTTGACAAGCCATGTTTGACAAAGTATTTGCGATCACACCAAGGGATCCCGCCAGAAGAAAGGGCCTTCCTTACTCATCTTCATAACTGCAATTTAACTACATGTTTTAAACCACACCCCCTCCCCCTACCTTCTGACTTTAAGAACCTGGACATGCCTACTGGTTGTGTGTTTCTTGGCCCATCAACAACTACCTGATTTTGCTTGAAACATGTGACTGGTTTGCTTCAAACATACGACTTAGTTGCTTGATAATGCCATTAAATTGCTTACGACAGTACAAAGAAGAGATAAATGCCTGATATTGTTTTTGGATGCTGGACTTGCCTAATGTTTACCTGTTTGTTGCTCAATGCAAAGTTCCTAGTTGCCTACTTTTTTCATGTATAAAAAAATTTGGTGCTGACTCTGGACTTGCCTATGATTAGTCTCTTTGTAGCTAAAATGTACGATAGTACTTGTTTCTGTATGAGGTCAACTTGCCCTATGATGGAAATTTTTATTGATCACTGATGCATAGTTACCACCCCCTGTTTTGTTTTGTGTATTTTGCTCATGTGTTGCCTGAGGCATATTGTTGTAGTTGCTTCTATAGCTTCATGAATTGCATGAGCTTTGCATTTGAGTTGCCTTGCTGAAAAATAGCAAAGAAACTATTTTTGATACTGTTTTTGTGTAGAAAAAAGGATTGACCACCATTGTGACTTCATGTTAGCAGGTCGTATGATGCACATCATGTTAGATTTCTATGGGTCGGAACTCATTGTACCTTATGGCACTAAGCACATTACAAACCTCAAGACGCTCTTGAACAAGGATGATACAAAAGAAGGAGATATGATAGAGACATTTGCTACTTTAAAGATCAGCAGAGAGAGGATCCAGATTTTTTTTACAAAATAAAATATGATGAGGAGGACAGGGTTGAGAATATTTTCTTGGTCGATGGTGCAGCAAGGAAGGTGTACGTGGAATCTTATCATGATTGTATCTCCTTTAACACAACGTATATGACTAACATGTACAACATGCCCTTTGCACCATTCATTGGGATTAACAGGCATGGGCAGTCATTCATGTTGGGATGTGGCTTTGTTAGGCAAGAGTTGGCGTCAAGCTTTGATTGGCTATTCCAGACCTTCCTTGAGGCAATGCATAATGTAGCACCCACCAACATCATAACCGACCAAGACATCACAATTGCACAGTCAATTAAAAAGATCTTCCCTACAAGTGTGCACCGTTGTTGTCGCTAGCATATTATGAAAAAAGCACAAGAGAAGCTTGGAGCATTGCTGGGGTGAAACCCTTGCTTGTCCAAAGATTTCAACAACTGTGTTTACTTCAGCTTGACGCCAGAAGAATTTGAGGCAGGGTGGTGTGAGCTGATGATGAAGTATGAGGCTATGACTAACTCCCACTTCGAGAATCTATACAAATACAAAGAAACATGGGTACCCTGTTACTTCAAGCACCAATTCTTCCCTTTCTTGCAGTCAACTCAATGCAGCGAGGGGTTCAACACTGTCCTTAAGCAATATGTGAACCCACATGTCGGTGTCAAAACCGGCGGATCTCCGGTAGGGGGTCCCGAACTGTGCGTCTAAGGCTAATGGTAATAGGAGGCGGGGGACACGATGTTTACCCAGGTTCGGGCCCTCTCTACGGAGGTAATACCCTACTTCCTGCTAGATTGATCTTGATGATATGAGTATTACAAGAGTTGATCTACCACGAGATCGAGGAGGCTAACCCTAGAAGCTAGCCTATGATTATGATTGTTGTCCTTGTCCTACGAACTAAACCCTCCAGTTTATATAGACACCGGAGGGGGCTAGGGTTACACAGAGTCGGTTATAGAGAAGGGAATCTACATATCCGAATCGCCAAGCTTGCCTTCCATGCAAAGGAGAGTCCCATCCGGACACGGGACGAAGTCTTCTATCTTGTATCTTCATAGTCCAATAGTCCGGCCAAAGTATATAGTCCGGCTGTCTGAGGACCCCTTAATCCAGGACTCCCTCAGTAGCCCCTGAACCAGGCTTCAATGACGATTGAGTCCGGTGTGCAGATTGTCTTCGGCATTACAAGGCGGGTTCCTTCTCCGAGTACTCCAAGGTAGATCTTGAACACAAGAATTGTGTCCGGCTCTGCAAAAACAAATTCCATGTATCACCGTAGAGAGTATAGTATATCCCAGATCTAATCTGCTGACAGTTTATTCATAGCGTGACATCACACCATGGTCCAGTTTTTATCCGAACCGCTTTATCAGCCTGTCCCGACACGTTTCATGAGGCGACTTTATTTGCACGTCTTGTAAAAGCAGAGATCGTGTCCCCTTATTACGGGATTCTCATCAATACGGGTGTCGGTAACCCAACCATTCCACGGATAGGATTCCTTGGGAATAGGCAAGTTCCGAAAAGGCCACACGGGGGACGTTTGGTATTCATCCTCTTTATAAAGAGATCAAGGCCTGTCTTTTCCCTCTATGCTTAATCCTCTCCTCCTCCTACCTTGAGTTCCAACACCCAAGGCTCCAGCCAAAACGCTCCAAGCTTCCAACCATGTCCGGATCCAGCCTTCAAGGCCGATGGATGGCCTCCTTCGTCATGGAGGAGGATATCAGGAGGCTTAGGGAGGCGAAGTACTTGACAGCAGAAATTCCCCACAGGCCTCCTGCTCAAGGTCAGGTCATCCCTACTCCCAAGTCCGACGAGAGCGTTGTGTTCATCTATCACTTCCTCCGAGGGCTAGGCCTTAGTCTTCATCCCTTCGTTAGAGGGCTCATGTTTATTACGGGCTATATTTTCATGATCTAGCTTTGGATTCCTTCCTTCACATCTCGTCCTTCATCATCGTGTGCGAGGCCTTCCTCCGCATTATTCCACACTTCGGCTTATGGCTAAAAACCTTTAATGTAACATCGAAGATGATCAACGGGAAACACGCAGAGTGCGGAGGGGCAAGAATAAGAAAATGTGCCAACGCCTTATGGGCAAAGGGTTCCTATGCAGAGGTTTCCGATCTGTGGCAACGGGAGTGGTTTTACATCACAGCTCCTCGAGGAAAAAAGTGGGCGGCTGCTCCTGCCTTCCGCTCTGGCCCTCCACCACAGCTTGCGTCATGGGTCAACAAGGGGCTAGACTGGGGGTCGGCTGATGATGTACGAACGCTTCAAAGCCGCATGCGAGATTTTATCAATAAGGATATAGGTCTTGTAAAGGTAATTCAGGTAATGCTAGTTCGACGGGTCCTGCCATGCCAACGATGACCTCTCCGTATGTGGGAGTTCAATTCGGAAGGACCGTGAACCGTTCAGCACTTCTTCGGCATGACGTTCGAAGGGATGTATAAATCATTCTTCGGATCACGAATAAAGTGTCCGGACACCACAGAAGACACAAGCCTTGACTGCAAGCATTCAGATACCCCGATGATCACCCTGTAACCGAACATGTTGTCATTATATTTACCATAACATTATCCTCAGAAAATCGTCCTCGGCCAGGGTTGGATACGGAAGGCAGAGAGGATCAGGTGTTCGGCGCCTCTTCCTGAAGACTCAGCGGATCCGGTGTTAACCCGGATGCTGGCTCGTGCGCCATATCAAGTGCCTTCGGGGGAAGACAAGGAGGGGAGCGGGGAGGTCAAAAGTGGCCTCCATACAGGTGGTACATTACGTACTGTATCCGGAGAAACTGGAACTCCCGTGTCGGAGAGTAAACGGAGAGGAGAATCAAATATTCCCTCCCCGCGTGGGGAGAAAAGGTCTGCCTCTGAAGACTTGAAGGTGGAGGCCTCCAAGCAAGGGAAGAAATCCCTGTCAGGGGGTCCCGTCTCAGGGAGCAACGTTGCCGAACAGCACCCTCAAGGGGGCCAGCCGCTAGCCAAGACGTAAGTGAACAAGAATGCTTTGTAAGCCTACCATGTTCTTCTCCTATTTATTATAGTAATATCTGAAACGCATGTTTTGGCAGTTTGTCCTATAGCCTTCCGCAACAATCTTCGTGCTCGGGGGATCTTCTTCTGGAGATGATGGAGAGCGAGACGCCTCCTCATACTTCCCCTCCTCATAAGGAGGACGACCCCTAAGTGGCGTCTCGTAGGGTCTCTCCCGATCCCCGAAGGAGGACGGGACCAGAAGGTGAATCTTCGGCCGCCCGAGGTTCGGGGTGTTAAGCTCCAAAATAGGACGAAGACAAAAAACCCGGACTGTCCAACGCACAGCCAGATACGTTGATGGGTCCTATGCGGCAAGCGCCTGTTTCAGAGGAACATCGTACCTTAATGGGTACGGTGATTAAAAGAATTTCATCCGTGAAAAGCGGACTTGATGAAGCCTTTATGAGCCTACTAAGAGGCTTCGAGGTATGTAATATGGCAATTTTTGTTATTTTCGTATTGCAAAACGCAAGGTGCATTGTGTGTAGATAGTAGCCCCTGAGACTCTGGTTGCTATCGAACGGAGCAACCAGGGGATCAAAAAATATCAATAATCTCAGGAAAGGATTCTGCCAATTTTGTACACAGGCGGTTGCAGCCCCGACAACGGCGCAGGCTGCCAAATTTGCCGAATTGAAGCGGCAACTTGATGTAGCAGACGAGGTCATCACACTCGTGAATAAGCGTCTTGACGAGGCGCAAGGTATGTCTTCTGGGCGGTCAGCAAGTATGTATGCCAGTATGACACTGGGACTTACAATATGTTGTGTCTGCAGATGGTGCAGCCGTCGTGGAGACTCTTCGGTCTGAGCTTAAGCATGCTAAGGAACAAGCCAGAGTAAGTGACGCGGCTGCCGAAAAGGCAGTGAGTGAATTGAAAGCCAAACAGGCTGCTCATCGCCGAAGTGAGGAAAAAATAGCCAATATGGCTCTTGAGCTGAAGGATGCCGCTAACCTAGGAGCTGCTCAAGAAATAGAGCCAAGAAAAAACAGAGGACCTGAAAAAGGACTTGCAGACGGAAAAAGAGACTCAATCTGAGATCAGAGCAGCTCGGGAGGAGCTCTGGCAAGCCGGCGAGATCGCGGCTGGGAAGCCCTTTTTATTGCGAACTAAGTTCGGCTATCCGAAGTATGCCCCTCTTGATCAAATGTGGAGTTCTCACTACGCGTATCTAGACTTGTCAAAGAGTGCCGCCGATGTGACACAGTTCTTCCAGGACCAAGAAGATCATGAAGTGGAAAGATTGTTCTGGTCACAGTTCAGCATGCCAAAGCGTCCCCTGCTGTTAAACGAGCAGATGGCCGAATGGGCAAAGCTCCATAGGTTATCCGGACATGCCATGAAGGTTGTCGTGGACAGCTTGTGGCCGGGGGAACCAAGCTCGAGTAGTTATTTTGGTTTGGTGAAACGATTTTTTCGTGTTGTGCCGCATATCGCCACTATCAAGCGGTCAGCATGCATAGAGGGTCCGCGGATGGCCCTCGCCCGCATTAAAATGTACTGGGCGAGGATGGAGGCCACCGGTGTTGCAATACAGGGTCCGACTGGAGGCCAAGACCTGCCAGAGCACTATTTTGAAGAGGTCCTAGAAGGTGCCCACCTGATAGAGGATCAGTGCTCGAAGACTATCATGTTCGAATGATATGTGTCTAAATTTGTAAAGACGATGCTTTTGATAATAAAGGCTATATTTATACTTTTGCCCGTAAAGTATTTTAGTGCCTCCTGTGTGGTCGTTTATGTATATATGTATATAACCTGAAAGATTGCAGTCGTCGGCTTCAACCCCTTTGCGAATAACGCGTGGGTGTTCGGAAAAAAGCATGCAGTCACACTTGATCCAACGTCTTGGTCCATTTGAGGAGGTGATAGTGCGACGAACAAGGCAATCGGACTATAAAGCTTTAACACTTTCACTTAGCCATAGGAGTTTGATGGTGGGGCTACTACATAGCCCCTGGTATGTCCGCGTTTTATCTGAAAATGGTGCATTTTACATACGTGACCGGAAAACGGTCCTTCATTAATGCGGAGGAATCTCGAGGATTCCATTGAGTCATCGAGTGGTTGACCAGTCTCTCACTGTATCATGACAGTCAGTTTTTGGCTTTCTCTACTGAAGTGCTCGTCCGGATGAACTAGGGCACAATCGCAGTAGTTCTCCCTGTGCTTCCTTAGCCGATGGTGCGGAACATAAGGTAGCAAAATGTGGGAGCTGGGCAAACCCAACATTTGACCAAAGACATGATTCGGAGCTGATGCATATAAGGCCAAACTCACGACGCCGAACACGCCCGAAGGTATTCGGTCTTTACAAGTATACCGGGCTGAATGATAGCCCTTGGTAAAAACCGTGGATTTCAAGGTACAGGTCTATTCGGCGTGACGATAACGCCGACATCCTTGTGGGTCATTTTAAGAGCCAGCAGGATATGAAAACAACAAAAGATAGTAAAAAGAGGTTTACGCAGGGGCTTAATCTAAAAAGAAACCTTAGAACGGGGCCATGCTGCACGTCTGCGCCTTTATCTCCGTTGCGCCTGTGCCCTTGAGGGTAAAGAGTGGTGGTCACCTGAAACAAAGAAAGAACTAGGTGGCCGGGTCTGGCGTGATTGTGAGTAGGATTGGTTTGTTTTAAAGAACCATGAAGGTATGATTTTTGAGTCCGAATAGGGTCAAGCCGAACTATGGACCTTTTATATGCGTGCGGCCCCACACACCACAAAGGGAGTTTTGAGGCCCTATTTTACATATGCAGGGAGACATGTATAGTCTTCTTGTTTTTGTGGGAGTATAGCCGCTAATCTAGTTCAGGTTTATCTCAGCTGCTACACCTAGGTGTGCGCCGAACACGTCTAACTGTGTCCGCGGTTTCGAGAACCGATGAGTTGCTCGTTTTGTAGAGCTCACTCCATGATTCGGCTGCTAGAGCCGCGACGTATTCTTCCGTTCGAAGGGAACGCTCCGTGTTTCCGCTGATTATGATGGCGCCACATGGACCGGGCATCTTAAGTTTAAGATAAGCGTAATGCAGGACTACATTGAAGCGGGTGAATGCCGTTCTTCCCAATAGTGCATGGTAACCACTACGGAACGGAGAAATATCGAAGATTAGTTCTTCGCTTCAAAAGTTATCGAGAGAATCAAATACAACTTCCAGCATCAAGGAGCCACTACTGCGGGCCTCTGCGCCTAGTATCACTCCTTAAAGGTAGTGTTGCTTTGCTTAATTTTTGATGGGTCTATCCCCATCTTGCAGACAGTGTCCTGATATATCAGATTGAGACTGCTGCCGCCGTCCATGAGGACTCGGGTGAGGTGGTATCCGTCGATTATTGGATCGAGCACTAAGGCGGCCGAGCCCCCGTGACGTATACTAGTCAGATGATCCCTGCCATCGAAAATGATCGGACAGGCCGACCATGGGTTGAATTTGGGGATGACGGGCTCTATAGCATATACGTCTCGGAGTGCGTGTTTGTGCTCCCTTTTAGGGATATGAGTGATGTAAATCATGTTCACTATTTCAACCTCCGGTGGGAATTTTTTTTCTGTCCACCTGTGTTCGGCTGGCGGGATTCGTCCTCGTCTTCACTTAGCGACCCCTTCCCCTTGTGTTCAGCATTGAGCTTGCCGGCCTGTTTAAAGATCCAACATTCTCTATTGGTGTGGTTAGCTGGCTTATTGGGGGTGCCATGAATCTGGCAGGGCCTGTCAAGAATTTTGTCTAAGCTGGATGGACCTTCTCGGCTACCTTTGAATGTCTTTTTCCGTTGACCTGGTTTGGAGCCCCTGAATCCGGCGTTTACCGCAGTATTTTCTGGGTTGTCTTCATTGTTTTGATGTTTGTTTTTATTGCGTCGTGGTTTTCCGTTGCCATCCCTGATTTTGGATGTGCCTGGGTCGCTGGTGCTGCTACGGGCCAGCCAACTATCCTCGCCTGCGCAAAAGCGGGTCATGAGGGTGGTTAGGGCTGCCATTGTCCTGGGCTTTTCTTGGCTGAGGTGTCTGGCAAGCCATTCGTCTCGGATACTGTGTTTGAAAGCTGCTAAGGATTCGTCATCCGGACAGTCGACGATTTGGTTTTTTTTGGTCAGAAATCTGTTCCAAAGCTTACGGGTGGACTCTCTGGGTGTTTGGGTTATATGACTGATATCGTCTGCATCCGAAGGTCAGACATAAGTCCCTTGAAAAATTTCCCTGAAAGCGTCCCCTAGCTCTTCCAGCTTCCAATAGAAGTTTTGCGGAGGCTTTTCAGCTAGTGCCGAGCTGGTCCCTTGAGCTTGAGGGGTAAGTATTTGATGGCATGGAGGTCATCTCTGCGTGCCATATGGATATGAAGAATAAAGTCCTCTATCCAGACCGCAGGGCTTGTTGTTCCGTCGTATGCCTCGATGTTTACGGGTTTAAATCCTGCCAGAAATTCATGATCCAGCACCTCATCGGTGAAGCACAGGGGGTGTGCAGCGCCCCTGTATTTGGTTGTGTCGTGGCGTGAGTCCGACGGATGTAGTGTTCGGTCTTGGTTCTGAACTAGGGAGCGGCCCGGATATTTGTTTTGGTGCTCGTGACCCTGCGTGGGAGCGCGCTCTCGAGATCCATAGATGGACCTTGTTATACCAACCCTTTTATCCAGGTCTTCACGTAAATCGTGTTTCTGGTTCCAGGCTGCTACCTCCCTTTCTTTATGGAGCGGGGGTGCGGATTTGTGTGTAGCGTTATTAACTGCTCTGTCTCGACCACGAGGTGGTCGGTCCTGTTGATCGTCCGTCCATTTATTCGGCGGTATGGGCTTTATAGCCTCATCGTCGAATTCGGGCAGTAGTTTACGCTTGGGATAGCTCTTTGTTTGGCGATTGCCGCCGTATTTTTCCTTAGTGTCGAGCACTTCGTTCCATTTGTCATCAAGCATATCATGTGCGGCTTTAAGCCGTTGCTTCTGCTTATTCAAGCTCTTAGCAGTGGCGATAAGTCTCTGCTGGAGGCGTTCTCGTTCCACTTGTGTATCAGGGATGATGAATGTATCGTCATCCAAACTGTCCTCTTCTTCGGAGACAGGTTGATAAGTGGTGTCTTCAGTGTCGTTGTGATTGGATAGCGGCCCCGGACTGTGTTTGCCGTCTCCCTGCTTCATGGCTGGCTCTTCGGGGTCTTCATTGTTTTCGGCGTTGTCCAGGGTATTATCTCCTGTGCCTGTATTGCTATTTTTACCATGGCATAGTTTAGAGTGGCGCCGCTGACATCGGCGCTTCAGCTGCTTCTCAAGAGGCTTGTCCTCAACTGGGTCCTTTTTTTCCTCGCCGTTGTCTTATTTGGGGGTATCCACCATGTAAATGTTGTATGACGAGGTGGCTGTCCAGCACCCTGTGGGCGGTGATTTCTCTTCTTCTCCCGCATCGTCGTCCATACAGTCGATGTCTTCGGAGTCGAAGTCGAGCATGTCGGTCAAGTCATCAATAGTGGCTATCAAGTGGGTGGTGGATGGGCAGTGGAATTCTTCGTTGTCCGTTTTCCACTCAAGCCGGACATAGTTCGGCCAAGAATCTCCTGATAAGGAGAGAGATCTTAATGAATTTAACATGTCGCCCAAGGGTGAGTGTTGAAAGATGTCCGTGGAGGTAAACTCCAAGATCGGTGCCCAATCTGTTTCGACGGGCACGGACACACGCGGTTCAGAACCCGTATCCGGAGATGAGTCCGGGGGTCCGACGACCCTGGCCTCGATAGAGGCTGAATCTGTGTTCGTCTCCAACACCGTGGAGTATGAGGCCTCCGTGGTGGGGTCCAGCCCCCCGTCCACGGACGGCGCGATCCATTCTGGATCTAGGGCCAGGGCAGTCACGGGCGTGGTTTCCTGAGCGTAGTTCGATGACCGATCTAAGTCACGTTCATCGTGGCTGCAGGGAGCGGCTATTGTGGGTTCGAATCCATCGAAGATCAAGTCTCCGTGATGTCGGTGATGTAATTCAAACTTCCAAACATGACCTGATGGCCAGGGGCGTAGCTATCGATCTTCTCCAGATGGCCAAGCAAGTTGGCCCGCAGTGCGAAACTGCCGAATACAAAGATCTGTCCGGAGAGGAAAGTCTCACCCTGGATTTCATTGTTGTAGATGATTGAGGGAGCCATCAAGCCTTATGATGATGACACAGTGGAACTCTCAATGAATGCACCAATGTCGGTGTCAAAACCAGCGGATCTCGGGTAGGGGGTCCCGAACTGTGCGTCTAAGGCTAATGGTAACAGGAGGCGGGGGCACGATGTTTACCCAGGTCCGGGCCCTCTCTATGAAGGTAATACCCTACTTCCTGCTAGATTGATCTTCATGATATGAGTATTACAAGAGTTGAACTACCACGATATCGAGGAGGCTAACCCTAGAAGCTAGCCTATGATTATGACTGTTTTCCTTGTCCTACGGACTAAACCCTTTGGTTTATATAGACACCGGAGGGGGCTAGGGTTACACAGAGTCGGTTACAGAGAAGGGAATCTAGATATCCGAATCGCCAAGCTTGCCTTCCACGCAAAGGAGAGTCCCATCCGAACACGGAACGTAGTCTTCTATCTTGTGTCTTCATAGTCCAACAGTCCGGCCAAAGTATATAGTCCGGCTGTCCAAGGACCCCTTAATCCAGGACTCTCTCACCACACAAGTCCATTTTGAACTTTGTGAAGCAATATCAGAAAATCCAAACACACATACTAGTACGGGAGGGTTCAAAAGACTACAGGACAGAACATTTGCACACTGAGATGTGGTCATCTTACCCAATAGAGAAGCAGGCATACGGATCGTATACTAGGGACTTGTACGAGAAGTTTCGTGATGATTTTCAATTGACTACAAGGTACAACGTGCGACCGCATGGTGAAAACTTGTATGAGGTTTACCCAAATAAAGAGTGGGTTGCCAAATATGGTTCTAGGGGCTATTTTCTCACGGTGGAAGCTAGTGCTGGAGACTACAGATGTGACTGCTGCAAGATTGAGAGGGACGGCATGCTTTGCTGCCATATCTTGAAAGTTTTCAACCAACTTGGTGTTGATGAAATCCTAGCGCAGTATATACATAAAAGATGGACACCTTTGGCAATTTCCGATGCACCCCCTGTTGTCGAAGAGCAACCCAATGAGATGCCACCATAGTCGAAGAAGGAACTCAGGCATGCAAATTTGATGATGGATTTTGGTAGTCTTGCTCGGGTTGCTAGTGGGTCAGATGCTGCGACGGATATTGTAAAGAAACATATGCGTGGTGCGCATCATGAAATCAAAAACCTCAACATGTCAAAGAAGAAGAAAACGGCAACACCAACAAGTGGCCCTGATGGTTCTACGCCAGCACCGAGTAAGTCTTAGGCAACTAAGCAGTAGCGACCTACTTCTGCGCCACCACCGAGTAACACTCAGGCAACTAGTGGCCCTACGGTGCATCCTGATGAACCTGCACAAGCCCCTTCTGGACCTAGGAAATAGCGACCTACTTCTGCACCGCGGAGAAGAAACACACCAACACTAGCTGGTAACTCTATGAGTGAAGATGTACACCAACAAACAACGTTGAGGGCTGCAGCGATGCCCAGGGTGGTTGTACCACTGCCCAGGGGCCCTCCAGCACAAAGCTTTTGTCCTGTACAACAATTGTCAGGATATGTGCCACTGAACAGTGAAGCGGCACCACACCTTTTTAGGGGCTCAACAATGACAAGGCCCGTGCAAGCACTAAGAGGAGCTGCGCCGCAGCTTTTCATGGATACGACACTAGCAAGAGGGTCTGCGTGACTCCCTATGGGTCCTAGACCAGCAACCTGGCCTGCACCACAACCTATGGGGGCTATACAACCACCGCGGGGGCCTAACGCAGAAAACACAAACTATGTGACTAGTCCTGGACTGGCACCATCGCCTGCATCATCAGCAACAATGGATGCAAGGTATGGACAGCGTCCAGGTTCTTCGACTACACAAGAAGAAAGTAGCAATGCAATTGCATCTCCTATTATGCAAGCTCTTGGTGGACATGCACACCAGCCACTCAGTGTTGCATCACGACATGCAGCTGTTGCAGCCGCGCAAGGCACTACGATGGTTGAACAACAGTTTGGAAGACCTACTACCACACCTAGCCCTGCAATTCCTAGAGACCCTCCAAAATCAACTACAAAAGGGAGGGTGAAGTCAAAAAGAATTCAATCAACACTTGAGCTGCATCCGAAGAGAAAGAACAAGTGCAGCTATTGTGGTTCTTTTAACCACAATGGTGCAAACTGCCCGACCAGATTGGTGTGATGGTCACACAGTGACCAGATGGCTGAAAAGATGTGTTGAATGGCATTGGAGTCTGTATGTTTGAACATCCTAACCTATTATTTCTGGTTTGTGGTTTCTTGTGGGTAACTTGCCTCACACTGGAGTTTGAATTGCCTGGTTATGAGTTGTGTGTTTCCTGTTGTGTGCTTTGTATTGCCCCACCGACACCCTTGCCCTCCCCATAGTGGTCGAAAACTTACATACACAAGACTATGCAATGCTAAAAAATGCAACAATTTCCTGGTTATGTAATGATCAAACTGTATATCTTTTATGGGTTCTTCTGATTAATTTGCCTCACATTAAAACTTAAAATGACTGTTTATGCAATTGAGTTGCCTGGTCCAAGTTCTTATACAGGCAACTCCCCCGGCTATCCAAAATTCACAAATGCAAGAAAATACGCACACGTTTACATGATGCAGTACACGTGAGGGGAGAAAAAATAGACCTATGCTAACTTGAGTATGGTTTTCCATGCAGCCTTGTTGTGCCTGCTATCAACCCACATGTTGGTCAATTGTTTCCGGATGCTTGGAATATCCTCAGCTGTGAATTTGGAACAGCCCTTGCCTCCCAACCATTTGCTATCGTAAGAAAAAAAAACACCATAGTCGAACCTAAACAAAAATTGAAACAAAAAAACTCTAGTTAGCTAGTTTACTCTATGTAGTACTGTGTCACTTGTAGAAAACTGAACAAAAGCAGAGTTTATATGTCAAAAAAGTGGATGCTTACTTAGTTTTTTATTTTGGAACGTCGATGTTGGTAAGCCCAAAGTCATCAAGCGAGACGCGGGAGCTGGCGTAACACTCTTCCCATAGAGCCCAAAAACTTGCAACCATTTTCCTTGCGCAAACATCTAGAGCCTTGTTCTAGAGCGTCCTCCAAGAATCAAGAGCCTCAAAACGACGGCCCTTATGTTCACATTAAAAATCCAGTAATGATTGTTTGTAACTGGCTTTGTCTTGTCAATATTCTCTAAAACTGGGAACATAATCTGTTAGAAAAAACAAATGGGGTTAGTAATAAATAAATAAAACCATACTAGAAGCTGGATGCACATGCAAGTTATGTACTTGTGTGAGTGATTTGCCAAAAACAGAAGATGCATAGGCAAGTTATGTACTTGTGTAAGCAACCTGCCAAGAAATGCACACGCAAGGTATGCAATTATGTAAGCAACTTGCCAGAGAAAGCAATTCATAAAGTGTGGTCAACTTCCCCCCTAAGAATATTTACATTGGATATATGAGCAAGGTTTTAGCAATTCATGAGAAAAGAATTATGTGAGCAAGGTTTTAGCAGAAAAAGTAATATATGAAAAATGCATTGGTAAAAAATAAACAAACCATTAACTTACCATGTCTTACGGTCCAAGCGATTCGACTTCTTGAACCGGGATGAGCTCCTTGCCGTTCAATTCCATGTTTTGCATCTGAACCTGGTGGAAAAAGAATACGGGCATGACCATGACTTGTTATGAAAAAAAAAGAATTGCAAAACTACACTATTAACTTCTTCGGGTTTTCTTACCGAGAACCTGAGGGGCATCACTAGCTTTTGTGAGTCTGGTGGAAAGTTCATCATTATGGACTCTATACCAACTTCCATTACATGGCTCAAGACAAAACCTTCCTTCTTCATTGAGTTTGCAAGCTCCCTCACTGTGAAAAAATATTTGCCATATTCAATTACCCTTGGGCTGCATGAAAAAAAGAGACATTCAGCTCACAAATCCTTCCATAATTTGCCTACCACCATTCAACTCGGGGAACACACATGGGGGGGCATGGTCATATCAAGGAGAAACTATTTCAAAAATAAGCATTTCACACTAAGCCAAGTTGCCTGATTCTACAAACGGATTGCTTGTAAAAACAGTTTGAATTACGTGGATAACATGATAGACCTTGCCTGGGAAAAAGTGTATTGTGCAATGGCTGACAAAAGAAATGCAATGATATATTGTCATACCTGGTATCTAGATCTGGTGATGCTTCTTCATTAATTCTTCCATGCAAGATTACCGATGCATACAATCGATTTGCTTCACGTTTGGACATGTAGACTTTCTTCTCATTGTAGTCAATGAATGGTGACCTCTTGCAAGGAGGTGGCTTGATAATCCTTCTCTCGAATTGATGTGGATGCATCTCTCCTGAGATACTACTGCTATAAATCTTGCCGCTTGATCCCACTTCTCCTTGGTTGGAACTTTTTTCAGGTGTTTGGTACGCATTTGGCGACGAGGTTCCAACTGAACAACTTGCATCAAACTTACTTGCCTTTCCTTCTGCTTGTGCACACGGCTCATCTATGCCTTCAAGGTCCAACAGATAATCATCATCGATTATTTCGATGATTGGCAGGGTATGCACTGGAAGTTCCTTGAACTCATGCTCAGCAAATGTGCTTGACCCAGCATGTTTGCTCTGTTGTCTGCAGATCATCTAGGCAAATCATCTATGCCTAGATCGAAACTTGGTGCTGGGCAGTACTCTCTGTAAAAATCATTTGATCTTTCAGTGTCCCTTTGCTCAAAATGTTGTTTATCTTTATTCGCTGAGGTCTGATTTGTGGAGTAAGATTGGGTATTCTTGCTGTTTGGATCAACATACCTTGCAAACAGCTCACTCGCATCTAGAACATTGATTTCTAGTGCATTGGTTGTCTTCCCACTAACACGCATGAATTCATGGTACCGCTCTTCCACATCCGCGAAATGGGAAGTGTTTGATATGTCTCCAACATATCTATAATTTATGAAGTCTTCATGCTATTATATTATCTGTTTTAGATGTTTAATGGGCTTTACTATGCACTTTTATACTATTTTTGGGACTACCCTATTAACCTAGAGCCCAATGCCAGTTTATGGTTTTGCCTTGTTTGTGAGTTTCGCAGAAAAGGAATACCAAATGGAGTCCAATTGATGTGCCAGTTTTTGACGAATTTTTATGGACCAAAAGAAGCCCCGGAAGTGCAAGAGTTGGGCCAGAAGAGTCCCGGGCTGCCCACGAGGGTGTGGGGGGGGGGGCGCCCACCCACGTAGGGCGCGCCCCCTGCCTCGTGGACGGCCCGGAGACCCCCCCCTGACGTGAAACCTACGCCAAAAAATCCTATAATACTGAAACCTCCGAGTAGCAGAATAGATCGGGAGTTCTGCCGCCGCAAGCCTCTGTAGCCACCAAAAACCAATGGGACCCTTTTCTGGCACCCTGACGGAGGGGGCATCCCTCCCTGGTGGCCATCTTCATCATCCCAGCGCTCTCCATGACAAGGAGGGAGTAGTTCACCCTCGGGGCTGAGGGTATGTACCAGTAGCTATGTGTTTGATCTCTCTCTCTCTCTCTTGTGTTCTTGATGTGATACGATCTTGATGTATCACGAGCTTTGCTATTATAGTTGGATCTTATGATGTTTCTCCCCCTCTACTCTCTTGTAATGGATTGAGTTTTCCCTTTGAAGTTATCTTATAGGATTGAGTCTTTAAGGATTTGAGAACACTTGATGTATGTCTTGTCGTGCTTATCTGTGGTGACAATGGGATATTCACATGATTCACTTGATGTATGTTTTGATGATCAACTTGCGGGTTCAGTGACCTTGTGAACTTATGCACATGGGTTGGCACACGTTTTCGTCTTGACTCTCCGGTAGAATCTTTGGGGCACTCTTTGAAGTACTTTGTGTTGGTTGAATAGATCAATCTGAGATTGTGTGATGCATATCGTATAATCATGCCCATGGATACTTGAGGTGACAATGGAGTATCTAGGTGACATTAGGGTTTTGGTTGATTTGTGTCTTAAGGTGTTATTCTAGTCTGAACTCTATGATAGATTGAACGGAAAGAATAGCTCTATGTTATTTTACTACAGACTCTTGAATAGATAGATCAAAAAGGATAACTTTGGGGTGGTTTCGTACCCTACCATAATCTCTTTGTTTGTTCTCCGCTATTAGTAACTTTGGAGTGACTCTTTGTTGCATGTTGAGGGATATTTATATGATCCAATTATGTTATTATTGTTGAGAGAACTTTTACTAGTGCAAGTATGACCCTTAGGCCTTGTTTCCTACCATTGCAATACCGTTTACGCTCACTTTTATCGCTTGCTACCTTGCTGTTTTTATAATTTCAGATTACAAATACCTTTATCTACCATCCATATTGCACTTGTATCACCATCTCTTCGCCGAACTAGTGCACCTATACAATTTACCATTGTATTGGGTGTGTTGGGGACACAAGAGACTCGTTGTTATTTGGTTGCATGGTTGTTTGAGAGAGACCATCTTCATCCTACGCCTCCCACGGATTGATAAACCTTAGGTCATCCACTTGAGGGAAATTTGCTACTGTCCTACAAACCTCTGCACTTGGAGGCCCAACAACGTCTACAAGAAGAAGGTTGCATAGTAGACATCAGTGTTCCCCAGAACAGTTGCTTCTATTACTTTTGGAGCACTTGCGGCCTCGGGTTGGGCAAGCACAGTTGAGCAGTCAGGCAATTTCCCTAGGGCTATTAGCAACTTTTGTTCCAGACTTGTTCCCATCACTACTAGGGAAAAGCCTATACACAGAATCTTAGCAGCAGCGCGGCTCAAAAAGGAGCACTGCTGCTAATTAGTAGTAGCGCGTGTGCGGGAAACTCGCTACTGACAAGTTTTTAGCAGTAGCGCGCTCGGTGTAAACCGCGCTGCTAGAAATATCAACCAACGGGTGTCCACCAAACTCCATTTAGCAGCAGCGCGGTGCCGCGAGCCGCGCTACTACTATGGATGTAGTAGTAGCGCGCTTTTTCTGAGGTCGCTGCTGCTAAATTTCAAATTGGCACACTTTTTGGTCCCGGTTAGCAGTAGCGCCGTTGCCCAAAGCGCGCTACTGCTACTTCCTTAGCAGCAGCGCGTTTTAACTCCCGCGCTACTGCTAATCCACACCAACCCATCACCTTTTACCCACCCGTCCCTCCCCCTCCCCCTCCTCTCTTCCCTTTCCCCTACCTCCCACATGCTCCCACTCTCACTCTTCTTCTTCCTCAATACTTCTCCCCCATTACTCTCTCTCTTCTATCTACCTTTCTCTCTCTTCATTACTCCTACCTAACTACACCACCTCCATTAATGCATCTCCTTTCTCTTTTTCCTTCCCCTCCACTAGTTGAAGTTGTCTCCTCCCAAATTAGGTAGCTAGGTAGATGTAGGATTTAGTTAAGTGACCTATTT
>NC_041385.1:724275320-724278075 GCF_002162155.2 Triticum dicoccoides
TTTCTTTCTCTTCATTACTCCTACCTAACTACACCACCTCCATTAATGCATCTCCTTTCTCTTTTTCCTTCCCCTCCACTAGTTGAAGTTGTCTCCTCCCAAATTAGGTAGCTAGGTAGATGTAGGATTTAGTTAAGTGACCTATTTGCCCCCTAACTAGATCTATCTTTGTCAAGAAGAGCTTTGTGCACTTTTGATCTCCCTACAACATCATCTCCACCATGTGCTCGATCTCGAGATAGAGGTGATGAAAATTTCATGCTTTTGCAAAATGGAAATATGTTTATGTGTGTGTGATATGTTTGTGGAAATTGTGTGTGTGGCATGAGTTGATGCCAAATTGTGCTTTTGAGTTGCCTATGTTTTGCCGAAATGTCGATTTATTTCCGTTTCGGCGAATTCCGGGCAAACTCTAGATCCATATATGTGCTATTTTTAGGGAAGGTCATGCCAAATTTTTGTATGACTTTGATGCATGCACGCATTTTTATAATCAATTTGTTTTATTATTACCGTGCAGACGTTCATGATGGTCAGTGGAACGACGGTGGACAGGTGGTTGCGGTCGGCGGTGCAGGACATGAAAGAAAATAACCTGATAGAGGTTTTATGTCCATGTCGAAAATGCAAAGGAATAGTTTGGCTCGACCCCTATGACGATGGTCGGGTCGAAGCGCACCTGCTCATGACTGGTTTCATGGATGGCTATACTCGGTGGATAACTGAATATGAGGATGACGATGTTGAGGATGCCGACAGGGCAGGCAATGATGACACGGGGCAAGACGAAGAGATGATCGATAATGGTGGCGGGGAAGAGGCCTGACATGGCGGCGGAGAAGGGGCCGGACATGGCGGCGGAGAAGGGGCCGGACATGGCGGCGGAGAGAACGACATGGACTCCATGCAGCAGAGTTCGTCGGTACTAAGTTCAATCATGCAAGACCCTCATGTTCAAGCATTGCTTCGCAAGGAGACGAGTACTGAGAGAGCTGCTTCTAGAGAGGAGGCTAAGATGGAGCAACTGGTGGTGGACTCGAACACTCCATTGTATGATGGTTGCAATCCTGAGGTGACCCGCTTCAGTTTCCCGCTCCAACTCCTGAAGACGAAGGCTAAAAACAAATGGACCGACACTAGCCTCGATGAGCATCTCAAGTACCTAAAGGATGTTCTTCCCGCGGGTAATCTATGTCCTACTAGTGTTGATGAGGCCAAGAAGATCGTCTGCCCTCTTGATGTGCCACACGTTAGATACCATGCATGCATCAACGATTGCATAATTTATCGGAAGGAGTACGCGGAAAAAACAAGCTGTCCGGTGTGCAATGCTTCTCGATACAAGAAGGCCGGGAAGAAATGTCCCCAGAAAGTTGTATGGTACTTACCGATCACTCCCCGTCTCCAGAGGTATTTTGTAGATCCCAAGGAAGCAAAGCTAATGCGCTGGCACACGGAGAGGAAGAAGCCCGACGATGGAGATGATCCGAAGCTGAGACACGTGAAGGATGGAAGCTAGTGGAGAGCGTTGAACAGCTTCTATCGGTATTTTGAATGCGATGCAAGGAACATCGTGCTTGGTGCGTGTACCGATGGCATGAATCCGTTTGGCAACCAGAACACCAAGCATAGCACATGTCCCGTGTTTGTATGGATGTACAACCTCCCCTCTGGTTGTGCATGAAATCGAAGTACATTCACATGAGCATGCTTATTCAAGGGCCGAAACAACCAGGAAATAATATTAATTTGTATCTGGGGCTACTTCAAGAGGAGTTAGACACGTTATGGAAAACACCAGACAAGACATGGGACGCCAGCAAAGGCGAGTATTTCAACATGAGAGTCGCGCTGATCACGACAGTGCACGACTATCTCGGTTATGGATATGTGGCAGGCTAGGTGTGCCATGGATATTGCGGATGGACGCGGTGCATGGATGATACGATGTCTCAGCAGCTAACGTCAAGGAAATATGGCAGGTCTGGGAAAATCGTGTACATGGGGCATCGAAGATGGCTTGAACCAACGACCCGTGGAGAAACCGTGGAGATCTATTCAATGGTCACGCTGAGCATCGAGGACCTCCACGTAAGCGGAGCAGTGCCGAAATCGATGAGCTGTTGAAAAACTGGAAGGAGTGCCCCGCGCCGGGAAAGACGATGAGAAAGGCGCCGGAGCCGCTGCTGAAGGTATGGAAGACGAGGTCTATGTTCTGGGGCTTGGAGTACTGGCACAAACTCGATACACCTCATTGTCTTGATCAAATGCATATCTGTAAGAATGTCCTTGAGAGCTTGCTCGGAACACTGATGAACATGCCGGATAAGACCAAGGATGGGCCGAAGGCAAGAAAAGACTTGCAAGATTTGAAAATCAGGGAAAATCTGCACATGCCGCCCCGTAAAATGTCAGACGAGACAGAGATGGAGACAGAGGCACGGGAGAAGAGGGGCAAGTAAATAAAGAAAGAGGATTATTGCCCCCTTCTTGCTTCACCTTAAGTCAGGTAGTAGTAGCGCATTTTGTATAAACCGCTATAGCTACTGAAGGTAGTAGCAGCGCGTTTTGTCCAAACGCGCTGCTGCTACGTCCACTTAACCCAAAATTCTCACTATCCCTTCTTCATCCCGCCTTTTCCCCCCAAATCCCCACTCTCTCTTCCCCCGTCGCTCGCCCCCGACCCCGGCACCGGCGCTCGCCCCCGACCTCGGCGCTCGCTGCCGACCCGGCCCTCGCCCCCGACCCTGACCCC
>NC_041385.1:724278318-724363558 GCF_002162155.2 Triticum dicoccoides
TCGGCCCTCGCCTCCCTCCTCTGCTTCCTCCCCTCCCAACCTCGGCCATCGTCGGGCCTGCCTCCTCGCCCCTGCACCCTCTATAACCCCCCCTCTCTCTGCTAGGGTTCTTCGGTTAATTTACTTAGGTTTTAGTTAGGGTAGTATATTAATTAGGTTATCTATTTAGTTATGAATTTAGCTAGGTTTCAAAATTAGCTGAATTTATATGCAAATTTGAACTGGACATGTGATATGTGGATATGTCATGTTTTGGACATGTCATGTTTGGAAAATGATCCGAGTGGCCTATGTTACGCCGGAATGTTGATTCATTTCCGTTCCGGTGAATTTCAGGCGCTCGATATGTCCATTTTTTAGCAAAGGTCATGCCGAAATTTCCCGTGAATAAAGGCATGATTTGTGCTACATAGTTGGCATATCGAGTGCTGGCACATAGATTTCTTTTTATGCCATTTCTCATTTATTCATACTTTTAGAAATAAATGAGGACACTTAATCATAGGAAACATGTCGAACAACGAAGAAACTGGGCCTTCTGACTAAGATGCAGACGAGATGGATTATGAGGGTGAACAAGAGTACCTCGACTATTTGACTGCTAAGCAAGGTTTGCAGGTTGGCCTAGATGATGGTACTGACGCCGACATCGACACCGACGGCGCCGACACCGATGGCGGGGCCGAGATCGGTGGGGAAGGTACCGGCGGGGAAGATACCAGCGGGGAAGGTACCGGCCCCGATGCCGCTACCGAAAAGAGGAAGCATAAGAAGCAGAGGATACGAAAACCTAACAAACTAGGGATTGGACGACTTGTGATCACAAAGATGGCACCTGGCAAGTTTGAGCCGTTAGAGCCGGAAGAACCTCGCAAGTGCTATGGGAACCAAGTAGGATGCATCCTACGGGAATGTGCGAGCATCAACGATGATGA
This sequence comes from Triticum dicoccoides, assembly GCF_002162155.2. Taxonomy (NCBI): domain Eukaryota; kingdom Viridiplantae; phylum Streptophyta; class Magnoliopsida; order Poales; family Poaceae; genus Triticum; species Triticum dicoccoides. The sequence goes on from NC_041385.1 coordinate 724,279,254, forward strand.
CTTAAGGAGTAAAGAACATTTAACGCAGTTGCTCCTAACGAAGTTGCACAAGAGATTCAAGTTCCCCGACCGGGATGATAACATAGAATAACCGTGGGATGATCCGAAGATGAAAAAGATTAACAATCACGCCATGGTCATGTTCAGCAATGATTTGGCTTCCTGGAAAGGGATGGTGAAACGAGCTATTGAGGCTGATGAACCCCTGTCCAAGATTCTGGAGGAAAATCCGACACTTACGGAAGAGGATTTGCCTCCTCCAGGACAGCATGTGGGAGCGGACGACGAGACCCCGCCGCGGATTGGAAGCTGCAAGGGTTGGGTGCTGCTATGGCCGAAGAATCTTATTCGTCTGGAGCCGGCCGAGAGCACACCAATAACCACACATCAACAAGCATGTGCGGAGACCACCACCCCGCCTACGCAATTACCAGCTCATGTAGTGCTGGGTGAGAGCGACGGATGACATGATGAAGGAGGTGCAATAGTACTGGCTGATGTAATTTCTCATGTAGAACAGAGAATGGATGATGAGACGGAGGTCGACCCTATGGATTTCCTCAATACAAACGCGTATGGCTGTGACATAGATATGATGAGTCAACCATATGACGAATCGGGCTATCAGCTTGCTAATGAGGATATGGATGATATGCCCGGGCAGGGTCGTAGCAGGGATTGCAAAAAGTCTCTCTTCATGAAATCCTCACAGGACACGCCTGAAGATGCCGCCTCAACACAGGCTCAACTAGCCGAGCGCGAGGGTCGTACAGTACTTAGCCCGGGAACACTGGGGCAGGGGTTAAGGAAGGGTCTGGAAGGTGTGCCCAAGAAAAAGGAGAGGAAGAGATCGGGGAAGATAACTGCCTCCAAACAAGCCAGAGCACATAGCAGCCAGACGATGCATTCTGAAGAGCGTGTACCCGTGAAAGGTGCAGTCATGTTCCATCTCACGGGCGAGCCGATGCTACCGCCGAAACCGCTGGAGGCACTATCAGGGGATCTCAAGAGACTGCATGACCATGTGCTGTCGACTGAGAAAAACCTACTAGCCTCAAAGGATCCAGGATATCCGACATACACGGCTCGTGTGCCTGAGGGGAAGTGCTACGTAGAGACACGGCCCGCGGAGGTGTTCTTCCCGCGGTTTGATCATATCTTTGAGATGTTTCTAACAAGGCGGCTCGATTTTACAATCGTCCGCCTTTTTGCGCTACATATGAGCTCCGTCATGAAGAGTGAAGAAGTCTCGCAAATCTGTATGTCGGATCCGTACTACATGCACGAGTCATTCTTGAGTCTCGGCGACTTTGAGCGTGGAACTTCTAGGGAGTACCTCCAAAACTTCATGGTACAGAATAAGGACCGGGAAATTGTCCTCGTGCCTTATCATCCGAAGTAAGTCAGTTCCGGACAACCCTTTCGTACATTTCAATCATTCCTTCTCTCGCATATGGGGAATAATTTGAGGTGTCTTTTCCCCGCAGCAACGGGCGCGCCGTCCTTATCGTTCTTTACCCGCAAGTATCCCACGCCGTGTATTTTGACCCTTCTAGAGACTACGGGAAAAAAGACTACACCCACATAATGAATATTCTAGATGATGCTCTCTGAGGCTTCAGCTTTAGAGGTGGCCACGTGCAGATCAGGAAACAAAGGAACAAGAAGATGGGTTTCATGCATAAAACTAACTTCTCCTGCATCCATGTCCCAAAACCAAGCAAGAAGGATGGATTCTACATCGTCCGTCTCATGATTCAGTTCAACACGGATCACCAAAAGCTTCGCATGAGAAGCAGAAATGATGATCATATCCACAAGTGTCTAGAATCTCATGGAGAAGCGGATTATAAACTTAGAGATGACTTCTTTCGCATCCAAAGCGACATTGCGACAATCATCATGAAAGAAGTCGTCGATGAGAAGGGGATGTTCCACCACGGCCCTATATCGCGAGCTGACGTCCGAACTCGCATAGGCATGCAACGTCTAGACCTCACGCTGTTCAAGAAGCTAGGGTTCATCCTCGATGATATGGAAGGATGGAACTTCTAGTGATTTATGATGCCGATGATGATGATATGTGTTGGTTGAACTTGTATACTTTTTGTAGCGATGAAACTTTGTGATGTCCACGGTCCCTACCGAACTTGCGTAACGCTACTTAGTTTGCGTACGATGACCTACGTACCTCTAGTTAATTAATTTATGTACTGTATGTTGCATCTAGTTGCTAACCCTTTCTTTTTCGGTGTTGCTCTAGTATATTTTGTTGCATATATATGATTGTACATCCTCTTCATGAACATGCATCTCTAACAGGTACCTAGTTTCTTGATGGCAAGATGGAATTGCTATGTCGTGTACAAAGGGAAGGTTCCGGGGGTGTACAACGAGTGGCATGAGTGTCAGGCGCAAGTGAATGGGTTCACGGGTGCCAGCCATAAAGGCTTCAAAAGCAGACAAGAAGGAGAAGCTAGTTACTTGAGGTTCACGCTAGCGCGAGAGAGGACTCGTAATCGCCACCTCATGTCCTGCATAGTTCCGCTCTCACTCATAGTGATAGCTCTTCTTGCGTATACCTTTGTTTAGATGGATGATGTTGTTGTAGTTGCAAGTATTCGAGACTTGCATGTATCACTATTTTCGAGATGATGACAAGATACCACTTTGTGTTGGATGATGATTATGATGAGACTATTTGTATGTATATGCTATGATTACATTTGTGGTCTCTCAGGCATTTGTATGTGTATCATGATGACATTTCTATGTGCTAAAGATTCTTCTATAAAGCTTGTTCAAATACAAAACAAATATGCCGAAAAATAACAAAAAACTACTTAAATTAGCAGTAGCGAGTGTATAAAAGTTAGCAGCAGTGCCGCGATAGCAGTAGCGCGTCCAGGCAAAGCGCGCTAGAGCTACTAGCAGTAGCGAGCTTCCACTAACCGCGTTGCTGCTACACTTGTGTAGCAGTAGCGCCGGTGAGCACGCGCTACTGCTATGTATTAGCTGTAGCGTCTAATTAGTAGCTCCACTCCCCGCGCTACTGATACACCTAAAACCCGCGCTGCTGCTAGCCTTTTCCCTAGTAGTGCATGGTTACAGCTTCAGGCAAGTCTTGTATCCTTTTGATCTCCATACATGACACCGGAGGGATGTACTCTTTCTCCTTTTTGTTTCCTGCATAGTTTAATGTTGCGGCCTTAGGTGATGCCTTGAAGTCTTGCACCTTGGCCCACTGGATACCATTGACTGACTGCATCACATTTCCTCGAGACGGGAAAGGCACTTGACAATTTCAGTCACCTAGTGGTTGTGTTCCGATGTGGTTTGCTGTGCTTACTAGCACTGCAGGTCCCTTTTTGAGTTGAACTGGCCTCACTTTTATGGGGTCAAGTGTTCCCTTTGCAGAACTTGCCTGAAAAGCAGCTAGTCTTGCTTCCTGCTTCGACTGAGTTGCCAAAATATGTGATCCACTTGCTTGACATTGGGAATGAAAATTACCAGACTGCTTTGGAGCTGCCCCTATAGATACTGCCCCATCTCCAACTTTGCTGCACGCTGGTACTGCTGAGCTTGATGGTGTACTCTTTACCAGTTGTGTTTTGTCATTCCTATGAATTGCCTCTTTTGTTTCAAAAATTGCCTGTTGTTGTTGTTGAGAGGGACCATTTTTTTTCATGGCTGACTGCCTTGACTTTCCCCCTTGGCCGTATCCGGGATTTTTGGCACGATATGCTTGTGGATGCATTGCTGTTTCATTCAACAAAGATGGCAAACTGACAGTTTTCTTCATCTTCTTTGATGGCGGGAGTGGTGGTAGTTGGTTATGACGAGCTTTCTTTGGTTCTACAACTTCAATTGGTTCAACAATTTCTCTCATTATTTTCTAGCGAGTCGACTTTGGGCATATTTCCTTAGGGTCGAATATGAAGACCATATCCAGATCTTCTCCCCTCAAAAGCTCTTCGAACATCCTGCTCGCTTCGGTTGCCATGGATATATAATCAAAAACATCCATTTCTTTCACTTCAAAAACAGGGAAGCGTGGTTTGGGGGAGACATAAGTTTTGATGTCTGACAACACGAGGTCTCTCACAGAGATGCACTCTGCCTCATCCAACCCTTTTGGCTTTCTATATCTTTTCTTTTGAATTAGAAATTGCAGCGTGCATTGTTCATCATCATCGCTATCTGGTTTTTCAGCTGCGACATCCTCATCCCGACCGGAGCTGCCATTGCCGCCTGAGCCACCGTTGCCACCTCCACTGTCATCTTCATCGTCGTCATCCTGCTTCCCTTGCCCATCATCTTCCTTGTCTTTATCATTCCCATCACCTTCTTCGTCGTCATTGTCTTCCTTTCCTTCACCCTCTTCTTTTTCGTCATCCTCTTCCTCTTCATCATCTTCATTGTCCTCGTTCCCCTCAGTTCCGTCTTCCCTCCCCATGTCAACACTTGCCCCCTCGTGGTGATCCATCGTTTGTCATGCTCCCTGGCTACTTGATTTCCCCTGAACTCCACTTGATCCATCATGACCATCATTGTTGTCCGAACTACCATCACCATCGCTTTCATCACTACCTTTATCCCTGCCATCTCCCTCACTTTCACTGTCGACCTCCTCGCTGTCGTCGCTGTCGGAATTAAACGACTCCTCCTCACTTGCTAAACTATCTCTAGCGGCTGGTACTCACTTGCCCCTTCTATTAGACTGTCACCTGCTTCTCTCCGCGGTAGTAGGATCTGCCTCCTTTGCCCCCCATTCTTCATCATCTATCTTCCCAACCCCAGTCACGAGCTTCCCCACTACATGTGAAATTACAGAACACATTTCGTGCACCAAACCTGTGAGCTTCTTTTGCTTCTCTATAACATAAAAGTGGATGGTAGAGAACATTATAAGTACAAATCTTCTATAGAAGAGTCTGAAAAATGGTTGAATGTACAAATGGCGATAAAAAAGGAAACAACAGTGAGAGGGAAAAACAAGTGCTGGATAACTTACTGTTTTGTCATATGACTCAGGCAATCTTGTGGCAACAAATTTGGTGATATGGTCCATACTGTCAAACAACCTATCATCCACAGACCGGGAAAACTCCGTCTTGAGCTGGTAGGTTTATAGAGAAAGAAGATTAAAAAAAACTATGAGTGACAACAATTCTGGCACTCCCATACCAAAAAGAACTGAGAAAAATGAAGAAAATGGTACTACTAATTGTCTGAAAATTCATGCATCCATCATCCCACTTTCCTGTTGTCTACTATTAGTGGATACTATAAACAGCAAAAATGTAGAACTCATATGTAGGTTGCTAGTTTTCAGAACATAAGTTATTTGTGTTGTTGTAGAAACTTGCTACTTTTCAAGATGTAAAATGCACACACAAAAAAAGAGCTAAAAATATACTACAACAGGTACCATTAATACAACAATCCTTCCTATAAAATATCCAATTGTATGCATGACAAATAAAAAGGTTCAAAGAAGACTGATAACTACTTGGACCTACTTGAAATATATGCAAAGCACTTGCTCCCAAAAATTACATTAGCTTGCTTGGTTTTTCAAAGTGAATTGCCTACTCTAAAATGGTAGTGTTGCCTAAAAATAATAGGATAATAATATATCTCCTAAAACAGAAAAATTGAGTTATCCGCAATTTGCCATATTCTCCCAGAGCCTTCCTGTCCTTCTTGATAACTTTGGAAATTAAATCTAAATTCCAAACTGAAACCCTTGGTACCAAGTTTGGGATTGGCTCATCAACATCCAAAGATTCTAGGTACAACAGCTGCGTAATGACAAAGAAAAAAGAATACAAGTTAGCTAATGATTGCAAAAAAAGAAAAAAAGAGTAAACAATGGATGCTTCAAAAAAGCAAAACAGCTTGAAGCACTTACACCAAGGTGGAAAACGCAACAACAAACGGCCTTCTTGTTGCCACACTCCAAAGTGAACGCAAGCTTTAGTTGATCAACAACAAACTGGAATATGTTGGTTTCCGTTATTTCATTGACATCCATGACCGCCGGGAAGCATTTTGGGGAAATACTTAAACTAGTTGAGGGGGCAAGGAAGCACGAAAAAACAAGAGCTAGCCAAGCACGGAGAAAGTCATCATCATAAGATTCTCCCATGTCTATGATCATCTTGCACCATTTTGTGAGGGTTGGGGAGTTCTTGGATGTGATGTTGTAAATACTGTACATTGCCTTTGTGATTTCATGCCGATTGTTGAAGCACACCTTCCTACCCCTATTTGGCAAACCCCATATCCTACGAACACTTGCGGCATCTACAGGAATCTTCCCCCTTTCTGGAATGACTATCTGTGAGATCTCAGGGTCATAATGCTTCATTATCCACTGGCTAAGATCTCCTAGCACCTCTCTTTTCATGCAACAAATGGTAGTGAAATCTCAGGGTCATAATGTTCCCTTTTGGTCTGGAACCAAGTCCTTGTTCAACTTGAAGAGCCTTGCAGGGGATGCCTTGTTCCTACGACCCTATTGCACATGGGGAAAAAGGGAATTAGCAAAGGAAATAAATGTTCATCACAGCATAGGCAACTTAGACAGCATTGCTGGGCAACTTCTTAGTGAAACTAAGGCAACTATGCAAATACCTCAGTTCCTCCCGTCTTCTAGCATTTTGGTTTTGGAGGTTGGTCGACGTCTGCACCTTCGACATTTGTATTCCCAACATCTGCAGCTTGGCTCTCGTTACTATTCTCGTTACTAATAATATCATCAGGACGTTTCCCCCGTGTAATAATTGCTTTAGTTCTGTGACGCTTGACCCCAGTTATTGGTGCACTGCTCCATGGCTGGAAGATGGAAACCACATAAATCAATAAAAAATGGAAAACAAAATCTGTTATGTACAGAAAGAACATATAGAATGTGCACACCTGTGTTTGATGCTCTTCATTCCCATGAGATGCAAGGTCATCATGACTTGATTCAGCAGGTCCATCCTGTTTTGACTTATGACTTGTCCCAGCCATCTATTTCCTGCTGCATATATAAAGGACAAACAATTAGCATCATCTTCAAAAACAGAAGAAAAAAATGGTTCTGAAAAAAGTGTATATCATGCAACAAATTCATTTGACTAAAATTCTTACTAAACTAAGCAAACAACAATTTACAAAAAGTGGACAATGAAAAGGGTTGTAAACTATCTGATTTTCACTATGTTACAACATTAATACAAAAGTACATACAAAAAACCTAAGTAAAACATGACTACATGGAGCAAGAAAAAACTGTTACACATCAATTACTAGGCAAAACAATAACGGCATTTCAAGCAAATGACTAAGAAAACTTGAGCAAGTTTGACATTACACAAATGCAGTAAGAACATATAGTGACTGCTAGGTAACACATGATGGCATTTCAGGCAAATGACTAAGAAAGCTTGAGCAAGCTTGACATTACACAAATGCGGTAAGAACATATAGTGACAGCTAGGCAACACATGATGGCATTTCAGGAAAATGACTAAGAAAGCTTGAGCAAAAGCCAGGCATTGCACAAAGACACTAGGCAAAACAGTTGAGGGCATGTCAGGGCAACTGACTAACAAAACTTGAGCAAGCGAGACACACTAGGCAACAGTTAAAGGCAAGTCAGGCAACTGACTAACAAAACTCCAGCAAAAATCCTGACAACTGAATCACAAAACTTATGCAAACTGACATATATGTAAAAATAAACCTGAGCGTCGAACCACAACACACAAACCTCATACGCACACATTTCAACAACAGGAACCTATAGCATACTTGCATTTGTTGCATGAAAAAAGAGGTGCTAGGCAATTATATGAGCATCCTATGAACAGTTGTTGCGCAAGTCAGTAGATCAACAAACTATGCACGAGAACATCTCCCTCGCTCTCCCTCCACATGCCACGACATCCTACTGAGCATCACCAAGCCTTGAATGCACCCTGAATCCGATTTCACCAGTACCCAAACCAAATCTAACGAGTGCTTAATCCGTTCCAAATCAGTTAACCTATGTATAATCTCTTCCTAATCTCTTACAAGGGCAAAGGTACTCAGTGATTTCGCCCAAAAACTCAGTAGATCTGACAAGCCTACACAAAAATGGGATCGAGATGAACTGAGCCGGGATTCTGCCCTCTGCCAAACAGCTAGGCGATTCTGCTCCTCCGCGCGAACCACACGGCGAAGACGCGCGCGTCATCCCTCCTCGGCCGCGTCTCCGGCGCTGCAGCGCTTCTGCCTCCGACTGCTGTGTGCTGCGGGTGCAGGCGTATGGCCCCGGTCGCCGCACTGACGCGCGCCTGGCCGCTTAACCCTTCCCTCCACGCCGCGCATGTTGTCCCTTCCTCACTGCCGAAAGATGGCCGCCGAATCGCCGCGCCGCAACTGGCTGCTCCAGATTTGGTGTATTTGGGAGGAACTGGTTGCGCTCCCTGCGCTCGGGGACGGTTCCGAAATGGGACGGGGAGGAGACGGAAGTGGGGAGGGGGAAGAATTGGCGGGACCCGTGACCGATTCTCTGCCCAATGGGTCTCGTCCCGACGCCACGACCAGGTGCCACCTAGCGCATGCGTCGAGGAAGCGATCGGTCGGAACGAGCAACGCGCGCAACCGCAAGATGGCGATCGGACGGCGCGCGAGAGCGTGTGCTCTCTAAAACAAACGAGCCAGCGCCCACTTTTTAGGATTTAGGTTTATTTTTTTCTTTCTCTTTCGATCAATCAGGTGGTACCAATAATATCCACCTCGATGATAACGCAGACGTTAATCCAAATGAGGCAATGCCAGTGGCAAATCAGAGGCCTCCGTCTCCGGCCCGTACCGTTGTTAGCCGGATTCGTCCTGGCAGCTTCGCAACGACGCCCAAATCCATCAGCCATTGCCGCCTCTGGTTCCAGTAGTAAATACAAACGTGGATCTGCCATGGGTAGACAACCACTGTTGCGCTTGTTTGTGTGCGGACGGGACGGGGTAAGCCGATCGAGTGAGTGGATCGCATTGCATGTAAATGATAAAACCTTTTCTCCTCCATAAAAAACTAGAGTTTTTGCCTCCCGTCGCCGCCGCCGCCGCTGCAGGTCGGCCTCCTCTCCGATGGCTTTAGGGCCATGGGGGCGCAGTGGATCTCGGTAAGGGTCGGCGGGAGGGCTCCGTTTTTAATCGTTTCTTTCAGTTTTGCTAGGGTTTGTGTCCTGTTCAGAAAGACGAGACGGCGGCGGCTCCCTGAAGATGGAATAAAGGTCTCCCCGCCTAGCCCCCGTTCTGGCGATGCGTTTAGCATCGTTGGTGAGCGTGTGGAGGTGTGTCTCCGGCGGATCTATCTTTGGTGGATTTGCTCGGATCTTGTCGTTGTTCGTCTACGTTCGTGTGTCTTCGGATTGGATTTTTCTGATCTACATTATTCTTCATCTGCGGCGGTTGTCGTTGTGGTGCGCTGGTCCTACGGGGCCTTAGCACGACGACTTCCCGACTGTCTACTACAACAAGTTGTGCCCGACTCCAGCGATGGAGGGGCGATGACGGCGGCGCGCCTTCGGCTCGCTTCAGTGCTGGTAGTTGTCGCTAGGTGGTCTACGGATCTGGATGTAATTTCTATTATTTCTGGTATTCGTTGTACTGTCATGATTGAAGATGAATAGATCGAAAATTTTCTCGAAAAAAAATTGATAAAACCTTTTACTGCTCGCGTGAAAAGTTTCGCAAAGGAATGACTACCGTGGTATTCTGGACAAAAAGAAATAAACTCAATATACTATATAAAAGTTACTATTCACAATTTTTAGGCTTGCGGTTTTATTTAATTTTGCCGCGAATACCATGAGAGCGAATACCATGAGAGTCATTCCTCGGCGAAACATTTTACGCGAGTATTATCCTAGGCCATCTCTCTTACAAAAAAAATGTTTCAGAAAGTTGCGACTCTTTTTGTTTATTTTTTCAATTCTATTTGCATTGACCCGCATGTTCCAAAGATTCGCACCGCGCAACCCTATCCCTATAAAACACGCAACAGGCAACACGTACGAATACTAACTTGTGAAGTTGCGTGTATTTATAGAGGCATGCACAAACAAAAGAAAGTACGGGTAGGCAGAGGCATGGGATACAAATGGAGTGTAGAAGATTTATGATTGGTCAGTGAGATTTGTTCAACAAACGTGCTCGTGAAACATAAATACGTACGGTGTACACTAATGACAGCATTGAACCGCTCAGCTCAGTAGTGGACGCCTCACACCGGCCCACTCGCTGCTGCTGCTGTTGCCCCTACCGTAGAACACAATTCAGATATTAGTATTTTTGGCTCTATATTGGAAAAACAGGAACCTTGCTACACGTACCACACTATTTATTTTTTATTTTTGAAAAAGCACTCGTACTCGATTCAACTATCCATACAAATACGAGTACAAAGGCGCAAAAAAAGGTACAACCAGTACAGCTGTCCCATCATATCACAGCGAGCACCCCAACAAACATCAAAATCGCATAAAGGTCTTTGGGTCCCTGTTCATCCTCAACCATCAAGGAACCGCCGTAATCTCTGCCGTCGCTGGGGCAAAGGAGCAAGGGCAGGAGCACCATCGCACGTACCACACTATTAGAATGGTTTTTGTACGACAAATGAATGCAGCCTTTCATCAGGTCCTTTGAGTAGAACGGCATCGTTGGATTACTTGTCATACGAAAATCGGATGTTAGATAGTCGTGTGTGAAGTTGTTTAGAAAAAACAACACTACAATGAATACCCACGAAAAGGAGAGTGGATTCAAAATTCAACTTTTAAGTTTCACAAAAGTCTGGGAATAAATATAAAAGTACTTATAGATGTATACTAGAGTATGTTTTGATGTGATCTAAATTAAAAAAACATTTATTTTTATAGTGACCACTACATGTGCTAGAAATACGTGATTTTTTCATTTTTGTGTAGCTCACATATGTATATGTGTGTGTTTTTTCAGAATTTTTGAGACCTAAAAAATTGTTCTTTTTAAATTAAGAGCTCCATGGAGCTCGAGCTCCATTAGTAATTTCTGCCAAAAAAGGAAAATTGTAGTCCGGTTCTTGAGGATTTATCCAGCCTCTTCAACCTACACACGCTGACGGCTTGCCAATTGTTGTGGCAAGTAGAGTTCTGCGATGTTCCCCAAACGGAAAAGCCGTATGCACGTGTGCAACCTGGAAGTCATCAAACTCTGCAAAGAAACGTCGCCAACCTTGATCTAGAAGGACCAAAAATTGGATCAGACGATGAAGGCCCCCTCAAAACTCCACGGATCTTGATGCCCAGATCCATGAGACACAAGCCAAAATGAGTTGCCCCCGTGGAACCACCAAAAGCATCGACGGCTGGCCATGTAGGAGGTGAGCTGCCGGCTCGTTGACATCGTCTAGAGTAGCACCGCCATTGACATATTGCAAAATAGCTTATATTTTTTTATTATCAGCTTTTTATCTATTAGAATGAAACAAATTGTATAAGAATAACATGAGTAGTTCGCATATTATTATGAGCATCTCCTGGCTTTACTCTTAAAAAAAACCTAGTGTAAATAGATGTATAAAATCAATATTCTTCTAACTAAAAAGGTATTGTTACCTGCAAAACAAAAAACAAAAAGGCATAGCTCCTGCTGGTTACTAAAAAAACCTCAAGATGTCCTAAAGATAAGAGCATGACTAACAGTACAGCAAATTGCTGCCTATACGATGTTGCGATGTCATCTATAGTCATTGCATATATTCACCCATACAATAAAATTGGTTATACGAGTACTGGTACTATTTTTTTTTATCTTCTCTCTATCTCTTTCCTCATATTTATTGTATGTGCATAGGAGCACGCACATAGTCAGACTCTTGCATGAGAACCCACTCCCCTGACTTTTTCATGTCTCTTTTTTTCACATGCGCAAAATTGTTGTGTAAGCGGGGTATAACATGCTAGTATTGTACTTGCTCTAACTGTTAGGTGCCATCAAATTGGAATTTATGGAAGTGCTAATCAAGACAAAATGAACTCCGCCCGTCTCTCCCTAAAGGCAATAAACCAATCCAATTTATCAGCCCAAGTACTCCCGAAATAGTACAAGTACATTTCTTCCTCTTATATGCTTATATTATTAAAATGTCCAAAAGGGTCATGCAAGGCTGTGAGCGCCCGTACCAAAAGCGTTCCGCACACTCGTGATAGCTCGCAAGACCATACACGTCTGCCGATAGATCACATTCTGAGAAATGCGACCAACGGTGGCGGCACGTCAAATACATCGTCAGTGCACGTACGCAACGCACTCTCCAGGCAGCCGCTAGTGGCCTTCCCATCCATCAGGCGATCAGCCAATAACGCAAACGTTGGTGCAAATGAGGCAACGGCAGCGACTAATCACCGATCGGAGGCCCGTAGCATTTAGCCGGATTCGTGCAGGCAGCTCCCCAACGACGCCCAATCTATCAGTCATTGCCGCCTCTGGTTCCGGGAGTGGATACAAACGTGGATCGGCCATGGGTAGACGAGACGACGGCCAATGTTGCGTCTGCGAGCGACGGGACAGGGGACGACGTCGATGGGATCACGTATGCGTACGTGCGTGCTACCAACGGACGCACAACGGACCCACAGTGGTAGGCCAAACCGGTCGAGCGAGTGAATCGCGTTGCCCGAAAATGGTAAAACCTTTACGGGCAAGTCACCCGGGGAGGAAAAGGCTGCTCGCTTCCGCTGCACTCCTCTCTCTGCTTTTGCTTTCACTGATTTAGATTTAGATTTAGGCTGGCCCTACTGTTGCTGATGGTGAACATGCACTCACGCGTACGGTTTGTTGGGGTTAAAAGCAGTGCCCTTTTGTGGTTTGCTTGGGAGGTTTTCATCACAGGACAAAAGGGAACCTCGCCCTCTTCTCTGTAAAAAAAGAGAGTGAATTTCACCCCCTCCTTTTTTTTACTCCTTTGTTTGTAAATTTGTGACAGGATATTTACCGTGTTTACCTAAAAAGCTGTCACATTCCGCCAGCTTTTACCCCATTTAATGGATCTCCTACGATTCTAAACTGGGCTCGCTTAGAGCATCTATAGTCAGATATATCTAATCCGGCCCTTCAAAGGCATATATATTATTAGGTAAATCATGTAGACTGAAAGCACATTTCATCCAAAGTAATTTGGCAACAAAGCACTGAAAAAGCAAAATGATTGATGGTTTCGTCTCTACCACAGTGGGGACACTTGCTATCACCGCCCCACCCTCTTCTAAGCAAATTATCTTTTATTAGTATACAGTTTCTAAGCACTAACAAGAGAAACACTTTCACCCTGGGGGGATTTTGGTCTTCCACAAAAATGTGTGTGGATATTTCATTGCATTCTCGCTCCAAACTCTGTAATAAGATTTCACTGAATAAATCCCATTTTTTGTCAGTGTCTATTTAATGGTATCTCTCTCATCAGTCAAGGTCATCCCAGCACAAACCTCCTTGATATGTTTCCACAACTCCAAGGAATCACCATACAAAGTCCTCCTAAAGTGAAATTGGTCAAGCCCTTTACAAAAGATTTCATTTCCTGATTTATTCTTGTCAAAACCTACATTAGTCCTGAGATGATTTATTCTTATCAAAGATTGTTGGAAACTTGTCAAGTTCTTCTGCCAAGGCTTGATTAATGAACCTACAAAATCCCTCGAATTGGATCTCACTAAATTCGGATATTGTGGGCATTCCCTAGTTTCCATTCCGGAGCATCTTTGTCGGGTGGTAGGTGCGACATATGCCAAAGGATGGCAAATTATTGTGGGAGCTAGTAAGACGTCGCCGGTGCCTGGAAACGGGATAAGGCGGAGACATGCACGCCGACGAATCTTACCCAGGTTCGGGGCTTTCCTAGGAGATAACACCCCTAGTCCTGCTCTGCGGGGTCTCCGCATGGTCACTAGATCCACAAGTGGCTACAAGGTGCTCCTTGAGCTGTTCGGCTAGAGGAGGAAGAAGAACAAGGCTAGCACTACTCCTCTCTCTACGTGGGTGTGTGTGGTGTAAGAGCTCAACCCTTTGCATGGGTGCCTTGGGGGGGTTTATATATGCCTACCCCCAGGGGTACAATGGTAATCCGGTTGGGCGTAGGCCCAGGCCGTTAGTGTTTATGGTTGCCGGCTTCTCCGCCGGCTGCTGGGTCCGCCGCCTGGTGGGTCCCGCCGGCTGCCGGTCTCTCGGCCGACAGGTTGGGCCCATCGCCTGTGGGCCCTGTCGGTTGCTCGTTACTGTAGCCCTGCCTATGATGACGATGGCTCTTGGTCGGAGAGAGCGTGGTAATAGTACCGCCGCCTGGTGGGCGTTCACTGTAGCCACACCCCGTCTTATCTGGTTAATGGCGCACAAACTTCTGGGGAAGGAGAGGGCCGGCTGTTGGGAGCCGGCCTCCCCCTATGCCGACTGTTCTGGGCGTGCCGCCTTCTGGTATTTCACTGGCGGGTAGGGCCCTCCGCCTGCGGGCCATTCCGATAGCCCGTCGTGGGAGTATGGCAACTCTGTCATGGGTGATGTCATGGTCAACATGGCAACAGGGCCGCGCCGGGCTAGGGATGACCGCCCGGTACGCTGCACTGTGGCCACGCCCGCACCGGGATTCAGGGGTGGCAGGCTACACTGTAGCCATGCCCTGTCTCGTCGCCATTATGTGGGTGCAAACTTTGAGGGTGCAAGGGTGGGACGCCTGCTAGGAATCGGCCACTCTGGTGGTCGCCTGTTAGGAGTCGGCGAACCCTGGGGCCACTCTTTGGGCCTTGCCGCCTTCTCGCAGCCGGGCGCTTGGACCAGCCGACCATAAGAAGGTGGCCCTTTGTCTTGCATGCTTGAGGGGCGAAGCCGGACCCGATGTTTTGAAACGCCTTGGGGAGCAAATGAGGCTACCCATGGCCATTTACTCCGACCATAGTCCACGAAGCTGGTGGGGGTGTCGCGGTTGAAAAAGGCGAGAGGCCTCAATAGCTTCCTACTCAAAAGAGCTGACAGGTAGGAGTCGGCCACGATCAGGTTCGCCGTCTTGATGGTTTCGAAACAAGAAGGCGGGAGCCAGGTGGCGCGCTCGTCGGGCGTTGAGCCGGCCGCCCGCTGCCAGCGCGCCTTGCGGCCCTAGCTGGCTAGGCCTGCCTGCCAGCCCACGCGCGCGACGGGACGTCGCCATAGGCTGGGGCCCGCTACTACCGCGCCTCGGCCCACGCGTGGATCTGCTATGGCTGAGGCGGACGGTTGGCGTTTTGGGCGCTGTTAAAGCACGCCGTTATGGCGCATAATTGCAGGGTCGTGGGGACGTGGGCACAGTTAATCCCACGACCCCCACCCCCCGCCCCTCGGCTTCGCCGCCTGGGCTATAAGTAGGGGGGGTGGGGAGCGGTAGACGCACACACGCCCTCCTCCTCCTTCGCCATCTTTTCCTTTCCTCTCTGTGCTGCCGCCGCCGGTCACCGTCACCATTTTCGGTCAGCTTGCAGCGCTGCAGCTCCGCCGCAGTTCTTTCGCACTCGCCGCCGCACCTCGCCTCCGCCAAGCTCCAAGCACCCATGGCGCACAAAGGAGCATGCGACGGATCCAATGTCCACGAGGAGCACATTGCATTGCTCCGCCAGACGCGGCGGCTGCCCGGCGAGGATTACGTGAAGGTACGCTTGGCGCCCGAGAGGGAGATCTCGCCGGTGCCGGAGGAGGGTGAGCGTGTTATCTTTTGATCGCACTGCCTGTGCGGCTTCGGCCTGCCGGCAAGTGGCTTCCTCCGCTCTTTCCTTCAGTTCTACGGCCTCCAGCCGCACCACCTCATGCCAAACACGGTGGTGCTGATGTCCGCCTTCGTCACCCTCTGCGAAGGCTACCTCGACATCCTCCCCACCCTCGAGCTCTGGGGCGAGTTCTTCTACACGAAGCTTGGCACCTTCACCAAGGGGGTAGCGGTGCAGTGCGGCGCCTTCGTCACGGTGCGGAGGTCGGCTGCAGACAATCCCTTCCCAGCCATAAGCTTGACACAGTCGGTCAAGTTGTGGCAACAGTCGTACTTCTACGTCAAGAACGTCCACCCGGGAGCCGACTTCGTCAGCATGCCAGCTTACGCAGTCGGCCCGCCGGCTGAGCCCCGCTCCAACTAGACGTACAACCCGAAGACGTGATAATCCCCAAGTGCAGGGAATCATTGTAGCAATTTCGAAAGGTGGAAGTGATAAGTATGGAGTGTCGAACCCACAAGGAGCTAAAGGTAAGATCAATATTCTCTCAAGTCCTATCTGCCACTACGACTCTACGTACACCGAACGTTTGCTTCCAACTAGATACGAGAAATAAAACTACGTTGTGGGTATGAAGAGGATAACTTTGCATGATATCGGGAGCTAAAATATAAAAGTAGGTGCTGTTATCATAAAGTAGAATATATTACTAAATATTATAAATAACGAGTGTGGAATAAGGATGGATCGGTGTGCGGAATTATCCTAGGCAATTGTTAACAAGACCGGTAGTCGTCATTGCAATTTCATATGAGGGATACGCATAAGCTAACATACTTTATCTTCTTGTATCATATGCACTTATGATTGGAACTCTATCAAGCATCCGCAACTACTAAAGATCATTAAGGTAAAACCCAACCATAGCATTAAAGCATCAAGTCCCCTTTATCCCATATGCCACAACCCCCTTACTCGTGTTTATGCTTCTGTCACTCAAGCAACCCACTATAAGCGAATCATGAATGTATTGCAACACCCTATAGCGGGAATCCCTCACACTTGCATGACATGGAGGGCACAATAGGACAGCACCAAAATAAAACATACAACTCATACCAATCTAGATCATCAATCAACCCAAAGACAAAAGATATCTACTCAAAACATCATAGGATGGCAACACATCATTGGATCATAATATGTGGCATAAAGCACCATGTTCAAGTGGGGATTACAGCGGGGTGTGGGAGAGTGGACCGCGTAAAAGAGATGAGGATGGTGATGTTGGTGAAGACGATCACCGTGGCGATGATTCCCACCCGTTGGCACTCCGGCGCCACCGAGAGAGAGGAGGAGAGGTCCTCCACCTTATGCTTCCTCCTCCATGGCCTCCCCTGGATGGGGAGAGGTTCTGCCTTTGGTCCTTGGCCTTCATGGTGATGATAGCCCCTCCGGGATCCTCCTCCATGGCCTCCGGTGATGATGGCCCCCTCTGGCAGGGTGCGAGAGAGGGCCTGGATTGATTTCTCGTGGCTACAGAGGCTTACGGCGATGGAACTTTCGATCTCGGTTATTTTCTGGAGGTTTCAGTATTTATAGGAATTTTTGGCGTAGGTCTCACGTCAGGGGGTCTCCGGGCTGTCCACGAGGCTGGGGGCGCGCCCAGGGGGTGGGCACGCCCTCCACCCTCGTGGGCAACCCGAGACTCTTCTGGCCTAACTCTTTCACTCCAGGGGCTTCTTTTGGTCCATAAAAAATCATCAAAAATTGGCACATCAATTGGACTCTGTTTGGTGTTCCTTTTCTGTAGAACTCAAAAACAAGGAGAAAACAGAAACTGGCACTGGGCTCTAGGTTAATAGGTTAATCCCAAAAATCATATAAAATAGCATATAAATGCATATAAAACATCTAAGATGGATAATATAATAGCATAAATACTTCATAAATTATAGATACGTTGGAGACGTATCAAGACGCTGTCGGCCGTCTCCGCCACCGCGGTCGAACGCTCATGGTGATGACGAGGATGGCGGGCCTCACGGGGCCAGACTTGCTGACAGCCTTCGTGGCGCGCCGGGTGTTCCCCCTTCAAGGCTGGCCTCACATGATTTGTCACATGAGCAGGCTTCGGGACCTGTGCCAGATGAGCACCAAGGAGATGCCACACGCGGAGGTGGCTCATCTGGTGAACCATATCTCAAACTGCAAGCTCCTGGTAGAGGAGTGGCAGTTCGGCAAGGAGCCATACTCACGTGCGCACCTGCCGCCTTTGGTAAGTATCTGACTCCTTCTATTTTCTTTTTAGTTGTAGGGTTCTCTTCGGCCGTCTGACTAGTCGGCCATGAAGCAGAGCTCCATCATCCAGTCGGCAAGCGGCGCCGCGGGGCAGAACCACGAATATATCCCCGAGTGAGCGGAGAGTGATGAGGACGACCCCGACTTGGGGGTTGCCGCCCTGGAAGAAGACGACGCCACGGGCGGCGGTGGCAGAGCAGGCGGCTCCGGAGGTGGAAGCGTCCTTGAGGACTGGCCGGATGATGACGAGGAGGCCATGCCGCGCCGTCAGCCGACCACCGGTCGGGCGGGCGCGAGCTCGTTAGCCACGCTGGCTGCCCTAGGCGGCGCACAGAAGCGCCGGGCTGCACCGTCGAAGTACGACAGCCGGCCGAAGAAGCCCGGGGGCTCAGCGGCGGCGACCAAGTGGGAGGAGGCTGCCGCGACGGCGAACCGTTTCAAGAAGGCGGTGAAGCAGCCCGTGACGGTGTCTGCGTAAGTGCTTGATTTCCCTTACACTCTCTTTTTCTTTCTTGCTTGCAACTTCATTCTGAGCTCTTTTTCATTTGCTTGATTCAGGGCCCCGCTCTCTCTTGAGCGGTCTGGCACCGCCTCTGTGGTTGAGGCGGCGGAGGGCTCTGCCAGCACCCACCGTGTGGACCCGCGTGCTGAGCTCCAGGCGGCGACGGAAAGGAATGCACAGGAGGCGCGCGAGGAGCGAGAGGAGGCGGAGCGGCATGAGGCGATGGCTGCCAAGGCGACGCTAGAGCAGGCGGACGAGGCCGCCAAGGCACAAGCCGACGTTGCAGCCAAGGCCCGGGCGGACGCCACGGACAAGGAGCAGGCGGAAGAGGCCGCACGCGGCCAGACCCCTCAGCTCGTCATCCCCCTCCGCGCCGTGGCCCCCGCACCTGAAGTCTCGGTGCCGCCCAAAGGAGCCAACGGCGACCAGCCGACCATGGAGAGAGAGAGGGGGCGACGGCATCGTCCTGGAGGCGGAGATGCCGCCGCCGGAGTCGACCGTCGAAGGTCAAGGCGGCCAACCTGGAACACCACTTTTGCCGCCGGCTGGTGGAGAACTGGCGGCGGGAGCCGACCCCGCGGTCTGCTCTCCGGCGCGTCGACGCGTGGGGAAGGCGGCCTCGGCACCACGGCCGCAGGCGGCTGGGGGCACGAGCTCATCAACCATGGAGGTTGAGGCCTCCAGCATCGGCTTGCCGAAGGGGATGCCTGGAGGAGGGATGACCGTGCTAAACAGGGCGGCACAGGACGTCCGGGCCCGGCTCCAGGCTCAAGCCACCGCCCTCCATCACTACAACCAGGAGTTCCTGGCGTCACGAACGGCCATCCGGGTATGCCTCTTTGTCTTTGATTCTTGTATTTTTTTCGTGGGGGCGCATCAGTGCACCCACTAGGTGTAGTCCCCGAGTTTCGGGCCGGCTGCTGAGCAGGCGACCTGGAACTTCTAAGTAGGTTCAGGTGCTGACTTGCTTTCTTTCCTGTTTGCCTTTGTTGCAGGATTATCACAATATCTGCATGTCCTCCTTCAAATCCCAGGTCCGATAGCTGGCTCAGAAGACATCTAACTTGTCCAAGAGCCAGAGTGAGCACTCCGCCTTCTCTCTCTTGCGGGGGCGCGTCAGCGCACCCATTGGGTGTAGTCTCCGAGATTCGGGCCGACTGCTGAGCAGTCGGGCCGGATCTCTTCTGGAGACTTCTCGTTTTCTTTTTTGCTTACTGATCATTCTTCTGTGCTATCTTTGTAGAGACCAACACCGGCCTGCAGCAACAATTGGGTGAGGCCCAAACCGCGCTGCGTGCCAAGGAGGAGTGTCGCAAGATGGCCCAGGAGCGCGACCACCTGGCCAAGAAGCTGGCCGACCAAGAGGAGCTTCACAAGGCGGCCCTTCAGAAGGCGAAGGACAGCATGGTCGCTCTCGAAGCCGAGTTCGAGACCCAGGTGGCGAACTCGACCGATGCGGAGAGGGCGCTGAACAACGGCTATAGCCGGATCGAGGACATGGTCAACGGTAAGTTGCTCTCCTCTTTCCTTTTTCTGCCGCCTGTTGTACGATCCGGCTTCCGGCTTCATGTCTTTCTTTTTTCATCTTGCGCAGAGTACTTCCCTGGCTACGCCGTCATCGCCAGCCCGGCCATCGAATCTCATCGTGAAGAGCGGAGGCGGACTGGTGTGGAGATCGCGTCGAACGCCCGTCGGTCGCTCGACTAGTAGCTCCTCGCCTTCCAGGCCTGTCTCCAGCCGGCTCATCGGATGCTCCGCCGGCTGCAGCGTGTCGGGGCCGAGGTGATCTCCGCCCTCTGGCCAGGCGTCTAGGCTCCGCGCACCCCCAGTCGGACTACCAATTGGCTGGACGTGGCAGTCGGTTGCTTCGAGGCATGGAAGGCTTCTTCGGCCTGGGCAGGCGCAAGGCGGGCCTTGGAGTTCGTCAGGGTGTGGTACCCTGGGCTTGATCTAGCCCAGTTGGACACGTTCCGGTAGGAGGCCCACGAGGAGTTGGCGGCGCTGAGGCCAACTCTTATTTTCCGTGCCGCGGCGATCACCGACTACACTGACACCAGCATCTTCGTCCCTAAGCTGGACAAGAGGGTGCCGAGCTACCACTGGACTTGTTCGGGCTGAATCTGGAAGATGGCGAGGACTCGGCGGAGGAGATCACCTCGGGCGACGAGGGCGGAGACGAGGAGAGCGAGGATGGTGAAGACGTCGCACCGGAGGGCGGAGCAGAATGCCAGCCTCCACTCGGCCATGCCTCCAGCAACGAGTCGCGTGTGAGCACGCCGGCTACTGCTGGGGATGACTCGGCCGAGACTCGCCAACCGACCACTCCACCAGCCGGTGCCACCGACTCCACCAACCTACCGTATTCGCTTGCTGCGCCCTTAGTCTAGGCAGCCATATTATCTTTAATTGTTCCTGTTTAGTAGTCTTTTGAACAAATACTTGTTAAATTCACGCAGTTCCACCCATTGGGGATGTATTCAAACTCTGCTGAATTCTGGCTTGAAAGCCTTGCTTTATGTAAATATTGTTCCGCACGTGTTATGCTTGTGCTCTTACTCCAACTTTGCTTGCTTTTTTATCCTTTTAGGCCTTTTCCTTTGCCACCCTCCCTTGGCTGCCGCCTTGATAGCCGGACAAACGCTCTGTGGACTCTGACTGGGACAAGTGCTTAGCCGTTTGGGAGGACCAGTACTTCGGCTTTTTAGGACGTAGCAAGGTAAGTGAGAAGCCGACCGGCCGGCTGCTCAACAGTCGGTCAGCGAGGCGGGAGGCCGGCTTGTCTTATGTGAATGCTTTTGTCCTTAGCTGTTTTTCGTGTGGACATCATTTCCTGCCTTCGACTCTTGCTAGCCGGACAGCCGCTCTGCGAGCTGCGGCTTGTGGCAATCGCGGGCTTAGATGCCAGCACATTACTTGTCCAACTGCAGGTGGTATTAACATTATGCAAGGCGGTATACCCCCGGGCCGACTGGTCGGACCCTGTGCCGGGCAGAAGAAGTGAAATAACACATTCGTAGGCATAAAACTTATCATATAGATAAAATAGGGTAGTCCCTGAGTGCTCTTTGGGGGACCCGATGTCTTGCGCTTAATACAAAAGATAGTGTGGTACATACTGCGGCAACTGTAAAATCTTTGAAGGAGGTTGGCATTCCATGGCCGCTCTGATTCCTTGCCGAAGTCGTCCCTCTTGCGCACCCTGGGCTTCTGTGCATCGATGAGGTAGTAGGGGTCATTGCCCAGGGCTTTGCTTATGACGAAGGGTCTTCCCAAGGGGCCGAGAGATTGTGCTGGCCGGCTGTCCGCTGGATCAGCCGGAGCACAAGGTCACCCTCTTGGAAGGATCTTGGCTTGACCTTCCGACTGTGGTAGCGGTGTAGGCTCTGCTGGTAGATGGCAGACCGACTGAGTGCTAACAGTCGGCCCTCTTCCAGGAGATCCACGTCGTCTTCTCGTGCTTCCTTCGCCTCCGCCTCCGTGTACATGGTGACGCGAGGTGAGTCGAACTCGATGTCAGTTGGGATGACAACCTCAGCCCCTGATACGTCTCCAATGTATCTATAATTTATGAAGTATTAATGCTATTATATTATCTGTTTTGGATGTTTAATGGGCTTTATTATACACTTTTATATTATTTTTGGGACTAACCTATTAACCGGAGGCCGAGCCCATATCGTTGTTTTTTTGCCTATTTCAGTGTTTCGCAGAAAAGGAATATCAAACGGAGTTCAAACAGAATGAAACCTTCGGGAGAGTTATTTTTGGAACAAAAGCAATCCAGGAGACTTGGAGTAGACGTCAGGGAAGCTTCGAGGTGGCCACGAGGGTCAGGGGCGCTCCCTACCCCCCTGGGCGTGCCCCCCACCCTTGTGGGCCCCTCGTGGCTCCCCTGTTCTTTCACCTATATATGTCCATATACCCCGAAAACATCCAGGAGCGCAAGAGATCGGGAGTTCCGCCGCCGCAAGCTTCTGTAGCCACCAAAAACCAATAGGGACCCTATTCCGGCACCCTGCCAGAGGGGGATCCCTCACCGGTGGCCATCTTCATCATCCCGGTGCTCTCCATGACAAGGAGAGAGTAGTTCACCCTCCGGGTTGAGGGTATGTACCAGCAGCTACGTGTTTGATCTCTCTCTCTCTCTCTCTCTCTCTCTCTCTCTCTCTCTCTCTCTCGTGTTCTTGATTGGGCACGATCTTGATGTATCGCGAGCTTTGCTATTATAGTTGGATCTTATGATGTTTCTTCCCCTCTACTCTTTTGTAATGGATTGAGTTTTCCCTTTGAAGTTATCTTATCGGATTGAGTCTTTAAGGATTTGAGAACACTTGATGTATGTCTTGCATGTGCTTATCTGTGGTGACAATGGGATATTCATGTGATCTACTGGATGTATGTATTGGTGATCAACTAGCGGGTTCAGTGACCTTGTGAACTTATGCATAGAGGTTGGCACACGTTTTTGTCTTGACTCTCTGGTAGAAACTTTGGGCCACTCTTTGAAGTTCTTTGTGTTGGTTGAATAGATGAATCTCAGATTGTGTGATGCATATCGTATAATCATGCCCACGGATACTTGAGGTGACATTGGAGTATCTAGGTGACATTAGGGTTTTTGTTGATTTGTGTCTTAAGGTGTTATTCTAGTACGAACTCTATGATAGACTGAACAAAAAGAAGAGCTTCATGTTATTTTACTACAGACTCTTGAATAGATCGATCAGAAAGGATAACTTTGAGGTGGTTTCGTACCCTACAATAATCTCTTTGTTTGTTCTCTGCTATTAGTGACTTTGGAGTGACTCTTTGTTTCATGTTGAGGGATCGTTATATGATCCAGTTATGTTATTATTGTTGAGAGAACTTGCACTAGTGAAAGTATGAACCTTAGGCCTTGTTTCCTACCATTGCAATACCGTTTACGCTCACTTTAATCATTAGTTACTTTGATGTTTTTATAATTTCAGATTACAAAAACCTTTATCTACCATCCATATTGCACTTGTATCACCACCTCTTCGCCGAACTAGTGCACCTATACAATTTACCATTGTATTGGATGTGTTGGGGACACAAGAGACTCTTTGTTATATGGTTGCATGGTTGCTTGGGAGAGACCATCTTTATCCTACGCCTCCCATGGATTGATAAACCTTAGGTCATCCACTTGAGAGAAATTTGCTACTCCTACAAACCTCTGCACTTGGAGGTCGAACAACGTCTACAAGAAGAAGGTTGCGTAGTAGACATCAAGCTCTTTTCTGGCGTCATTGCCGGGGAGGTGAGTGCTTGAAGGTATATCTTTAGATCTTGCAATCGAAACTTTTAATTTCTTGTTCTATCACTAGTTTAGTTTATAAAATAAAACTACAAAAAAATGGAATTGAGTTTGCCTCATACGCTTCATCTTTTTAATATCTTTCGTGAAAATGATGGAAAGGAAAATTGTGCTCAAGTACTAGAATAAGAAACCTATAAAATGTTTGGCACTAAATCTTTGAATGATGAGCATGATTGCAACGTTATTAGTATGAACTCTTTGAATATCCATACTATTAATGATGAGAGTGATTATGCTTATGATATGAGAAGGCCCAAGCTTGGGGATGCTATGTTTGATGAGAATGACATGTTTGAGAATATATTTGCTGCAATTAATGTTTGTCCCAAGCTTGGGGATGCTATGTTTAAAGAAGATGATATTTTTAACCTCCCAAGTTTTGATGTGCAAATTTATTATGATGATATCATGCCTCCTATTTATGATGGTTATATTGATGAAAGTGGGTTTGCAAGAGTGTCAACTTTAGGAAGTAATGATCCCACTATTTTGGAGGGTGTTGAATCTTATAATATTTATGAAAGTGGATTTGGAGAGTTCATGACTTTATTTAGAGATGAATCCACTATCTTGGAAGAGGTTCCAGTTGATTATGAGAACAAAGTTGCTATCTATGATGATTATTGTGATGACTTGTATGCTATTAAGAATAATGATAACCATGAAACTTGTCATCATGATTTTAGTTTTCAATTGGATTATGCCTCACATGATAATTATTTTGTTGAGTTTGCTCCCACTACTATTCATGAGAAGAAATTTGCTTATGTGGAGAGTAGTAAATTTCCTATGCAAGTAGATCATGAAAAGAATGCTTTATGTTCTGGTTATATTGTTGAATTCATTCATGATGCTACTAAAAAATATTATTAGGGAGGAACATATGCTTGTAGGAATTGCCATAATATCATGTTTCCTCTCTATGTGCTTAAAATCTTGATGTTGTGCTTGTTTTGCCTTCCTATGATAGTTGATTATTGTTCCCATAAGTCGTTTGCTCACAAAATCCCTGTGCATAGGAAGTGGGTTAGACTTAAATGTGCTAGTCATATTCTTCATGATGCTCTCTTTATGTTTCAATTCTTATCTTTTATGTGAGCATCATTGAAATCATCATGCCTAGCTAGGGGCGTTAAACGTTAGCGCTTGTTGGGAGGCAACCCAATTTTATTTTTGTTCCTTTGCTTTTGATCCTGTTTAGTAATAAATAATTCATATAGCCTCTGGTTAGATGTGGTTTTATGTTTTAATTAGTGTTTGTGCCAAGTAGAACCTCTGGGAAGACTTGGGTGAAGTCTTTGTGATCTTGCTTTAAAAAACAGAAACTTTTGCACTCACGAGATTAGCTGCCATTTTTTACTGGAGCATGATTTTAGGTTGATTATTTTATCAGATGATTAATAGAAAAGTTCCTCAGGTCCACCAATTTGTTTCATAATTTTTTTAGTTACATAAGTATACGTTTGAAACAGATTACTACAGACTGTTCTGTTTTTGACAGATTCAGTTTTCTATGTGTTGTTTGCTTATTTTGAGGAATCTATGAGTAGTATCGGAGGGTATGAACCATAGAGAAGTTGGAATACAGTATATATTACACCAATATGAATTTATAATTAGTTCACAACAGTACCTAAGTGGTGGTTTTATTTTCTTATACTAACGAAGCTTATGAGATTTTCTGTTGAGTTTTGTGTTGTGAAGTTATCAAGTTTTGGGTAAAGATTCGATGGACTATGGAATAAGGAGTGGCAAGATCCTAAGCTTGGGGATGCCCAAGGCACCCCATGTTAATATTCAAGGACAGCCAAGAGCCTAAGCTTGGGGATGCCCCGGATGATATCCCCTCTTTCGTCTTTGTTCATCGGTAACTTTACTTGGAGCTATATTTTTATTCACCACATGATATGTGTTTTGCTTGGAGCGTCATTTTATTTTGTTAATATTTGCTTGCTCTTATTTAGAATAATTTTTTGCATATCTATTTTCAATAAAAAAATGTCAAGGATAGCCTTTACCATGCTTATTTTGCAAGTATACATGTTGCTGTTTCAAAACAGAAAGTTTACCGCTGTTGCAAAAATTCCCTAGAAAAGTCAGCGAATGATATAATATTGAAACTTTTTGAACATTGAGCTCTGATAAATCTTCTACTGTTTAGTATTTTTCTCATAATTTTTGGAGTTAGGGAAGTATGATGAATCTTGCATTCTTTACAGACTATACTGTTTTGGCAGATTGTTGTTATGTTTGCATTGTTTGCATACGTTTGCTTGTTTAATGATTCTATTTGAGCATAGGAGTATTAAATATTCAGATAAATTTAGTATGCAATGTGCATAATAATTTTACTGATTTGTTACAGTAGAAAATGATAAGGTTTTGCATTGGTTTATACTAACTTATCTCACGAGTTCTTGTTGAGTTTTGTGTGGATGAAGTTTTTGAGATTTAGGAAAACCGTGATATGAGAGGAATTAAGGAGACACAAAATCTCAAGCTTG
The DNA here is from genome assembly GCF_002162155.2 of Triticum dicoccoides. Lineage (NCBI taxonomy): Eukaryota > Viridiplantae > Streptophyta > Magnoliopsida > Poales > Poaceae > Triticum > Triticum dicoccoides. The sequence continues at coordinate 724,305,645 of NC_041385.1, forward strand.
GGGATGCCCAAGGCATCCCAAGATAATATTTCAAGAAGTCTCAAGCATCTAAGCTTGGGGATGCCCCGGTAGGCATCCCACCTTTGTTCTTCAACAATTATCGGTTAGTATCAGTTGAGCCTAAGTTTTTGCTTCTTCACATGATGAGTGCTATCCTTGGAATGTCATTTTATTTTTTTTCTTGCTGTTTGAATAAAATGCCAAGATTTGAAATACTTAAATGAGAGAGAGTCCTCACATAGCTACATAATTATTTGACTACTCTTTGATCTTCACTTATATCTTTTTAGAAGTAGTTTGTCATTTACTCGTGTTCTTCACTTATATCTTATGAGTAAATGGTTGAATGATTTGAATATCATAAACCTGAAATTATATATGTTTCATATGCTTATCCCATGGGGAGTAATGACTTCACATATAAGAAGTAGAGGTGATAATATTTATTGAAGGTTAGCAAACATTGTATTGGTCACTTTAACAATTCATGAAAGAATATTGAAGGAACAGAATTTCACATATAAATATACTATCTTGGACATATTTTTTAATTGTGAGCACTCATTAAACTATGACATGCTAAAAGCTTGATGTTGGACAAGGAAGACAACTTAATGGGTTATGTTTTCCTATATCTGAAACGTTATATTGTCTTGGATCATCCAACATGTTGGGCTTACCTTTCCCTCTTATGCTAGCCAAATTCTTTGCACCAAGTAGAAATACTACTTCTGCTTCCAAACATCCCTTAAACCAGTTTTGCCATGAGATTCCACCATACCTACCTAAGGATCGAGCAAGATCCTTCAAGTAAGTTGTCATCGGTGCATGCAATAAAAATTGTTCTCTAAATATGTATGATCTATTAGTGTGAAGAAAATAAGCTTTATACGAACTTGTGATAGGGAAGAAATAAAAGCGACGGACTGCACAATAAAGGTCTCTATCACACGCGGCAATATAAAGTGAGATTCTTTTGCATTAAGAATTTGTGCATCCAACCATAAAAGCGCATGACAACCTCTGCTTCCCTCTGCGAAGGGCTTATCTTTTACTATTATCTTCTACCCTTATGCAAGAGTCATGGTGATCACCACCTTTCCTTTTTACACTATTTTAAATGGTCAGCCTATGCGGCATCAATGGAATTTGAATTCTAAAATAAAGTAGACTTCGGTGAAGGAACCTATTCTCTAGTATCTGCTTCGGCCATCTCATCTGGTTTCGGCCTTCTTTGTGAGTAGCTCCTAACTCGCTCGACGGGGTATGATCGCTACTGTTGATAGGTCGATCGGAAAAGAATAAGTTCCAGGACTGTTTTTTCCTTTGGCAAGCACTTTGTGTTAGGGTGATGTGGATATATATATCCACTTGGATGTAGGCGTTCATAAATTATTATTGTTGACATTACCCTTGAGGTAAAAGGTTGGGAGGCGAAACTATAAGCCCCTATCTTTCTCTGTGTTCGATTAAAACTTTCAACCCATAAATATCACGTGAGTGTTAGCAATTGTGAAAGATTAAATGATAGTTGAGTATGTGGAGTTTGCTAAATCAAAGCTCTGACATAGACTCTTCCTAGATATTAGATGAATTGCAATTGTTTGATGACTGAGAATATAGTTTGTTAGTTTCAAGAAAGTTTACGATCTATACTTTAACATGTGAATAGCTTGTCACTTGATCATGAAAAGTTTTATGAGATGAGCTACTATTATGACATATAATGATGCTAGAAAAGGTGACTAAAATTATCATTGATCAAACTGTGCACCTACTAGCATTCACACTTCATAAATTCTTTCTTTTATCATTTACCTACTCGAGGATGAGCATGACTTAAGCTTGGGGATGCTGATATGTCTCCAACGTATCTATAATTTATGAAGTATTCATGCTATTAGATTATCTGTTTTGGATGTTTAATGGGCTTTATTATACACTTTTATATTATTTTTTGGACTAACCTATTAACCGGAGGCCGAGCCCATATTGTTGTTTTTTGCCTATTTCAGTGTTTCGCAGAAAAGGAATATCAAACGGAGTCCAAACGGAATGAAACCTTCGGGAGAGTTATTTTTGGAACGGAAGCAATCCAGGAGACTTGGAGTAGACATCACGGAAGTTTTGAGGTGGTCACGAGGGTCCGGGGCGCTCCCTACCCCCCTGGGCGCGCCCCCCACCCTCGTGGCTCCCCTGACCGACTTCTTTCGCCTATATATGTCCATATACCCCGAAAACATCCAGGAGCACAATAGATCGGGAGTTCCACCACTGGAAGCCTCTGTAGCCACCAAAAATCAATCGGGACCCTATTCCGGCACCCTGCCGGATGGGGGATCCCTCACCGGTGGCCATCTTCATCATCCCGGCGCTCTCCATGACGAGGAGGGAGTAGTTCACCATCGGGGCTGAGGGCATGTACCAGTAGCTATGTGTTTGATCTCTCTCTCTCTCGTGTTCTTGATTGGGCACGATCTTGATGTATCGCAAGCTTTGCTATTATAGTTGGATCTTATGATGTTTCTCCCCCTCTACTCTCTTGTAATGGATTGAGTTTTCCCTTTGAAGTTATCTTATCGGATTGAGTCTTTAAGGATTTGAGAACACTTGATGTATGTCTTGCATAGGGGTTGGCACACGTTTTTGTCTTGACTCTCCGGTAGAAACTTTGGGGCACTCTTTGAAGTTCTTTGTGTTGGTTGATTAGATGAATCTAAGATTGTGTGATGCATATTGTATAATCATGCCCACGGATACTTGAGGTGACATTGGAGTATCTAGGTGACATTAGGGTTTTGGTTGGTTTGTGTCTTAAGGTGTTATTCTAGTACGAACTCTATGATAGATTGAACAGAAAGAATAGCTTCGTGTTATTTTACTATGGACTATTGAATAGATCGATCAGAAAGGATAACTTTGAGGTGGTTTCATACCCTACAATAATCTCTTTGTTTGTTCTCCGCTATTAGTGACTTTGGAGTGACTCTTTGTTGCATGTTCAGGGATAGTTATGTGATCCAGTTATGTTATCATTGTTGAGAGAACTTGCACTAGTGAAAGTATGAACCTTGGGCCTTGTTTCCTACCATTGCAATGCCGTTTACACTCACTTTTATCATTAGTTACCTTGCTGTTTTTATAATTTCAGATTACAAAAAACTTTATCTACCATCCATATTGCACTTGTATCACCATCTCTTCGCCGAACTAGTGCACCTATACAATTTACCATTGTATTGGGTGTGTTGGGGACACAAGAGACTCTTTGTTATTTGGTTGCAGGGTTGCTTGAGAGAGACCATCTTCATCCTACGCCTCCCACGGATTGATAAACCTTAGGTCATCCACTTGAGGGAAATTTGCTACTATCCTACAAACCTCTGCACTTGGAGGCCCAACAATGCCTACAAGAAGAAGGTTGCGTAGTAGACATCAACCCCATACTCAAGGAAGAATGGAGTGAAGCCGGTTGACTTGTTCAGAGTGGTAGCAATCTCCAGAGGACGGCCGGCAGTTCATCGATCTAGCGGCCGGCCGAGCGCTCCAGTGGCTCGACCAGTCAAGGCTTGGTCCTGAAGAGGATGAGGCCATTTGCTCGCTCGACTTGGCCGTTTGACTGTGCATGGTCGCTAAAAGGCACCGGAGGTTCTGGCGCAAAGTATTGCGATCAGAACAGCTTCTCCGTAGAGGTTCCCTCTTCGGCTCGATAGAATTCCGCAGCTTCTGACATGTTGCACGGCAGATCCACAAACACCCATGGAGAGCTCCAAATCTGGGTCAGTAAAACGAACCTTTTCCCTCACATATTTGCTCTGCATTATAAAAGCCTTACCTGCCGCGATCTTCTTGGCCGCTTGGATTTCCTGGAGGGCGCCTTGGGCTTCAGCTCGGGCATCTTGTGCACTCTAGCGGGCCTTGGCAAGTTCGGACTCTTGCTACTTAAAATCATGCTCCAAAGACTCGCATCTTTTCACTGCGTCCTGGAGCTCCTGCTAGACCTCCTTGACCCGGGCCTCATGCTTTTCGCATGCGGTCCGCTCCTTGGCCGCCTTGTCCTCGGCCTCGGGCAGCGCCTTCGTAAGGGCCATTACTTCGGTCATGGCCCCTAATAAATATAAATGACACTTTAAGTTAGAACAAAATATTCACCATATCTGAATTTTGATAAAAATCAAGGCATACCTTCGCTTTCTTTTAGCTGCTCCTTTACGCGGCCGAGCTCTTCCTCGGCCTGCTCCAGATTCTGCTTCAGTCTGAAGACTTCTGCGGTATGAGCGGATGCAGCTAGCAGCGCTGCCTGTTTGTTCACATAAACATTTCAGATTAGTCTCCTGCGAAACTCATTTGATCCTCTATTCGGCTTTTCTTTCCAAACACCAGATAGAGCATCACGGGCTACCATCTATACTGTGATATTCCTTTTAAAGTCGCTTGGCTTACCTCGAAGCTTGTTAGAAGGCTTGTGCATTCTTCGATCAGTCCACTTTTGGCGGACTGAATCCTCTCAATCACTACACCCATGAGGGTGCGGTGTTCTTCCAAAATGGAAGTGCCTCGCAACGCTTCCAGCAAATTGTCCCGCGCCTCTGCATGGACGGAGGCAACCGGTGGAACAGGCACGCCCCCTTCCTTTAAGGGTTGCTTGCCTGATTCCGGAGCCATATGGGTCTCCGAAATAGTATTCGGCTGGGGGCTGGATTGAATATAGCCCCCACCGTCAGTCTCTATGGGGACTAGCTCCCCCATATGTTCGGCGGGCGAGGTTGCACCCTCCGACACCACTGGGATGGCCTCCTGAGCCTCTCCCTGGCCCGGGATCCTTCGAGACAACACCTCAGTGTTGGTCGCGGCCTTGGGTGAGGAGGCCGTTGGAAGGGACCCGCTATCCATCGCTGGCGGGTCCAGTGATCCCTCCGAAGAGGAGGATAGCTCGATGTTGAACCGAGCCGAGCTGCAAGTGCATGACCCAGCATGTTAAAAAATACAATAAAAAGGTCGGATACATTATTGTGTTCGGATACTTACGGTTTAGCCAGGGGCTTGACCCTAGGCTCCCATTCCTGGCTGCTGTTGGTAGCTGTACTGGGACTGTCCGAAGGAGAAGTTTTCCCCTTCTTGGACGCCTTGACCTCCAAATGGGTGGAGGCCACCCTCTTTTTTGTCCCCCTGCAAGGGGGGACCGATTTCTTCTTCTTCCTCCTCCTCTTCTGCGTCATCTTCAGCGCTGGAGGAGCTATCCTCGGCGTCTTCGGATGTTGCATCCGAAGCTCCCTTGCAACGGAGACCATCTCTGGTCCCCTGGGCCTTCTTCTTGGCCTTCTTCTCCGGCACCTCATAAGGTGCCGGAAACAGCATCTTCGTCAGAAGTGGGGTTTCTGGGCCTTCAGGCAGTGGAGCCGGACAGTCAATCCATTCCGCTATCTCTATCCAAGCCTGAATAAATTGAGGGAGAGGCTTAGACTCCTGCCTCCAAAATGCCAGTAAAAGGTATAACTTGAAAAACATGTAAAATCTTACCGGATTAGCCTGGCATTTCGAACTAAGCCCACGATCCTCGGTCATAGGCGATGGTGTCTCTCCGGCCTGAAAAAGCACTTTCCAGATGTCTTCGTGCATTATATCGAAGAGCTCTAGCAGCGTCTGGTGCTTGACCGGATCGAACTCTCACAAATTGCAGGAATGGTGTTGGCACGAAAGGATCTGGCGAATGAGCATAACTTGTATCACGCTGACAAGCTTGATTCTCTTGTTTATCATGTTCTGGACGCATGTCTGGATCCTGAACACCTCATCCGAAGAGCCCCAAGTCAGGCCCTTCTCTTGCCAGGAGGTGAGCCGCATTGGGACTCCGGATCGGAATGTCGGGGCCGCCGTCCAGTTGGTGGCGCGGCTCGGTGATGTAGAACCACCCCGACTGCCACCCCTTTACCATCTCCACAAAGGAGCCTTCGGGCCAGGTGACATTGGACTTCTTGCCCACCATAGCGCCTCCACACTCCGCTTGCTGACCGCTCACCACATTTGGCTTCAGATTGAAAGTCTTCAGCCATAACCCAAAATGAGGTGGGTTGCGAAAAAAGGCCTCACACACGATGATAAATGTTGATATGTTGAGGATGGAGTTGGGGGCCAGATCATGGAAGTCCAGCCCGTAATAATGCATCAGTCCGCGGACAAATGGGTGGAGGGGGAATCCCAGCCCGCGGATGAAGTGAGAGATGAACACTACCCTTTCTTGGGGTTCTGGGGTGGGGACAATTTTTCCCTTGGCCGGGAGCCGATGTTTGACCATCTTGGCTAGGTATCCGGCCTCCCGAAGCTTCTTTATGTCCTTCTCCTTGACGAAGGAGGCCATCCACTTGCCTCCTGCTCCGGATCCGGACATGTTCGGAATGCTTTTTTGGGCGGAGAAGACGAAAGCTTGGGCGCTAGAGCTCGAGAGTGAATGAGCAGAGGAAGGAGAAGGCGTGGGTGAAAAAGGGGAACCCTTGTCCCTTTATAAAGGCAATAAAAATCGTTCGCCTCCCCACTCGCCCTAAACTCGCTTATTCCCCAAGCGTCATGCTGATGGCACGGTTGGGTTACCCATACCCGCAATTATGAGAATCCCGTGATAAGGGGACACGATCTCTGCTTTGACCAGAAATGCCAATGAAATCGCGCCTCGAAATACGAAGGGGAAGGCTAAAAACGGTTCGAATAAAGATCGGGCCGCGGCGTGATGCCATGCTGTGAGTTGTCAGTAGATTGGACTCATGGGATATTATACTCTCTACAGTGGTATGTAGAATTTGTTTTGTAGAGCCGCACACGATTTTGGTGTTCAAGATCTATGTTGAAGTATTCGGAGAAGAACCCGCCTTGCAATTCCAAAGACAATCTGCGCGCCAGAGTCATCATCATTGAAGCCTGGTTCAGAGGCTACTGAGGGAGTCCTGGATTAAGGGGTCCTCGGAAAGCCGGACTATATACATGTGCCGGACTGTTGGGCTATGAAGATACAAGATAGAAGACTTCGTCCCGTGTCCAGATGGGACTCTCCTTTGCGTGGAAGGCAAGCTTGGCGATTCGGATATGTAGATTCCTTTCTCTGTAACCAACTATGTGTAACTCTAGCCCCCTCCGGTGTCTATATAAACCAGAGGGTTTAGTCCGTAGGACAACAACAATGATAATCATAGGCTAGCTTCTAGGGTTTAGCCTCTACAATTTTGTGGTAGATCAACTCTTGTAATACTCATATTCATCAAGATCAATCAAGCAAGAAGTAGGGTATTACCTCCATAGAGAGGGCCCGAACCTGGGTAAACATTGTGTCCCTCGCCTCATGTTACCATTAGCCTTAGACGCACAGTTCGGGACCCCCTACCCGAGATCCGCCGGTTTTGACACTTACACCAATCACATCTTCTTCTTCCAGCATTAGGGATCGTGCCAGGCGGTCGATCCGGTGGCGGGCATCGTTCTTGCCGACTCCTTCGCGATGGCCCAGCCGGCCACTAAGCGTCGGGTGCTCAATAGGGGCGGGGAGGCATATCGTCCTCTGCGAGGGGGAGGAGGCGGTGGACAGTCGTCCGCCGCTCCACTGCTCATGGGCGGCCATCTTGGTCGCGCTCGATGGTGAGGCGCGTCCGAATGCGGCTAACAGCTGGCTCATTGTCTCTTCGGTCGCGGGCGCCGCCTGTAATCAACGTCCGGGAGGTTGCGCCATCCTCTCGGTGGGGGAGGATTCTCAACACGCGCGTCGGCTTCTAGATGCGTAGCAGCCGCATCGATGAGCTGGTGGACTCGTTTCGTCATGCAGGGGCGCTCTTCACCGTCCAGGCCCTCTAGTTTGCCTGTTGCCGCCTGGACAACACGCGGGTTCTCGATGGGCGTGGCGTTGACCGGTGGTCGGCCCCCAACATGCTGGCGATAGCCGCGCCGCGTTGTTTGACAACACCCACTCGGCTAGGCCCTCCAGCAGCCGGCATGCCACAGACGGCACGGTCAACCTCGCGCTGGTAGGCCTCAGTGAGGCATCTCATGGTGGCTAGCTTCTTGCCGCTCTCGATGAGAGCAAGGCGGTGGGCCTCCAGCGTCTCGGCGTCGGCATTGCCTGGGATAGGCGCAGACAGGTCTCGTATTGTCGCCTGCAGTGGATTGTGGGTGTCCGAGCCGGATGCTCGGCCGTGGCTGATGACAAGCACCTTAGTGACGGTGCTGCCGCCGCTGTCGGCTCGAGGGAGCAGGTCGTCGATGACCACCACATGGGTGGGGAAGGCATCAAGGGATGTCGTGTCGGAATCGACAAGCATCGGGTTGGTGGAGCCGATCGACTCCAAGTCGGAGGCGGGCTCGTTGGCAAGGTCGACCTTGCCAAGGAGGTCAATGAGGCAGCTCTCCGAGGTGGTTGCGCCCGCGCCTGGCGTGGGCTCGTCGGAGAGGCGAATCTCGCTAATGAGATCAGCGAGGCAGCACGCCGCGCAGGCAACTTCCATGCCATGCAGCGCGTCGGCGCAAACGCCATCGGGCGTGCAAGGCTGGCTGCGCTCGCCAGGGAGGAACAAGGTTCCCGTCCAGAGCAGGTCTCCGGACGACGGTGCACCTAGCCCCATGGTGGGCGCCAAATGTCGGGTGGTAGGTGCGGCATATGCCAAAGGATGGCTAATCATTGTGGAAGCTAGTAAGACGTCGCCGGTGCCTGGAAATGGGATAAGGTGGAGACATGCACGCCGGCGAATCTTACCCAGGTTCGGGGATCTCCTAGAAGATAACACCCCTAGTCCTGCTCTTCGGGTCTCCGCATGGTCACTAGATCAACAGGTGGCTACAAGGTGCTCCTTAAGCTGTTCGGCTTGAGGAGGAAGAAGAGCAAGGCTAGCAGTAGTCCTCCCTCTACGTGGGTGTGTGTGGTCTAAGAGCTCAACCCTTTGCATGGGTGCCCTAGGGGGTTTATATCGGCCTACCCCCCAGGGGTAAAATGGTAATCCGGCTGGGCATAGGCTCAGGCCGTCAGTGCCTATGGTCGCCGGCTTCTCCGTCGGCTGTTGGGCCCGCCACCTAGTGGGTCCCACCGGCTGCCGGTCTCTCGGCCGATAGGTTGGGCCCATCGCCTGCAGGCCCTATCGGCTGCTCGTTACTGTAGCCCTGCCTTTGATGACGATGGCTTGGTCGGAGAGAGCGTGGCTACAGTACCGCCGCCTGGTGGGCGCTCACTGTAGCCACACCCCGTCTTATCTGGTTAATGGCGCACAAACTTCTAGGGAAGGAGAGGGCCGGCTGTTGGGAGCCAGCCTCCCCCTATGCCGACTAGTCTGGGCGTGCCGCCTTCTGGTATTTCACTGGCGGGTAGGGCCCGCCACCTGCGGGCCGTTCCAATAGCCCGTCGTGGGAGTATGGCAGCTCTGTCATGGGTGATGTCATGGTCAACATGGCAATAGTGCCGCGCGGGGCTAGGGATGGCCGCCCGGTATGCTGCACTATGGCCACGCCCGCTCTGGGATTCGGGGGTGGCAGGCTACACTGTAGCCACGCCCCGTCTCGTCGTCGTTATGTGGGTGTAAACTTTGAGGGCGCAAGGGTGGGTTGCCTGCTAAGAGTCGGCCAACATTGGGACCACTCTTTGGGCCTTGCCGCCTTCTCATAGCCAGCCGCTTGGACCAGCCGGCCATAAGAAGGCTGTCCTTTGTCTTGGATGCTTGAGGGGCGAAGCCGGCCCCGATGTTTTGAAACGCCTTGGGGAGCATATGAAGCTACCCGTGGCCATTTACTCTGACAATCTTAATCTTAAGTTTCCTGTTTATCAAAGAAAAATTCCATTATCAGAGCGCGCCATCGTCATCGCCCCTCTCTCATCGGAGCCGGTCAAACCTTGTTGTAGTGGTAGACAGATGAGAAGTCGTCGTGCTAAGGCCCATAGGACCAACGCACCGTAGCAGCAAACATCGCTAATGAAGAAAGTCGTAGATCAGAAGGATCAAACTTGTAAATACCCAAATGAAGACGAACGAAGAGCGGATCCAAATAGATCCACCAAAGGCCAGCACCGATAGAATCGCATGAGATCCGACAGAGACACACTTCCACACGCCCTCCGAAGACACTAGACGCACCATCGGGGCGGGGATAGAACGTGGGAGTCATTTTTCCTACTGAGGGACATCACCAGCCACACAGCCCCAACAAAGACACTGACTCTAACAAGAAAGAGAATGGGGTCCCTCCCGCCGGCGGGGGGCCGAGATCCTTCGCACCTCCATGGCACAAAGGCCATCAGAGATGGGGCTGACCGGCGGCGGCGCCGACGGCAGGAGAAGGAAAGGCTAAGGTCTTTTCTTGTGGAAGTGGAAAAATTCGACTCATTAGCATGACCTTTTTGCCCCTCTAACCCCTCAAGGCTAATATAGTCAAAGGTTTTCCTTTTGTTTTCGTCATCAAACTTATACTACCATTGGGATTAGAGTTTTAGCTTGGGAAAAAACTAAAAAATCTTAGTAAATTTCGTAATCTAGAAACAACAAAAGTAATATTTTGACATTGAGAACACAAGGGTATTTTAATAAGTAAATTTAAGATGTTTTCTCTTTTTATCAAATTTATAAAAATGTTATATTTTCTTAAAATTCCCATAATCTACGACAACATTTATGAAAAATTATAAATTGTACTTGATCATCTCTAATTGTTTTTTCTCTAGATGATCCCTTGTGTGAATTTGAGACTCTTTTCGTTGGAGGAAGAGACCATGTATAGATAACTAGTGGTTGGGGCGCCACCCTGTGGCGCCGCTCGAGAGGAAGCTGTGCGCACGTTTCCATTTAAAGAATTACATAGAGTCTTCGCCTCCGTCTAAAAAAATATCTCAAAAAAAATCCTCACCTTCACCTAGAAAACAAGTATAAAAGAAAAAAATACCACGGCAGCCTACCAGCGAGCGCCAATTTGCATAACCCTCCATTTAAAAAATACCAGAGGTCCTCTCCTCCATCTAAACAGAACAAAAATACAGTTAAAAAATAATCCTCATCTTCATCTAAAAAGTCAAAAAGATTTCTCACTGCGGCCAACCAGCTTGCGCCACGTGGCATAGCTGGTTGGCCGCCCTTCACGCGACCCTTAATGGGTTTAATTTTGACACTTGAGTGACCAACAAACGGCTACCGACAGACCGGTGTTACACGTTTTCAACATTTGACGGGTGAAATAAAGTGTTTCCTATATAGTGAGGACACAATGTAAATACAAGTTGATGGCATGTTTCTGCGAATAAAGTGGGTATTTATTCCTCGGAAAAATCGTTACAATCCGCTAATACAAGCTCTTTGATACTGTCTGGAACTTGGTGCAACCAACAAGCGGTGCTACCTCCAGTTCTCTTTGCATTAGCTAGACTACGAGGAACACTATTTTGATTACGATCTATTTTAAGCGGAACAAACCCACGAAGTTGAAGGAGCTTCTTGATTTCTGTAATCAGATGTCCGGCAGACCGATCAAGCGAATCGTCCGTCAATGCAGCAATGACCACTGAGTTATCTAACTAGATTACTATTGGAAGATTAGAGCCTCGAAAGCTCATTGATAGCCCCTCCAGAATAAGCACTGACCTCTGCCTCAAGAGCATCCTTATAGTGGAACAAAAATCTGTAAGCAGAGAAAATTACAGAGCCATCAGAATTCTGAAGAACCATAGCAGTACCAGCCTCGCCAGTTTCGACATATTTGACCAAAGTTTCCGTGAGTAATCATCGTATTTATGCAAAGAAGACTGTCTTCATTGTGAGGGGCCTTGACATGAAAAACTAAAAATTTCAATAGATTTGATAGTTTTGAAATAGTGAACGTATTATTCCAATATTGAAACACCAATGTATTTTTTTCCTTCTACATTTCGTGTGGAATGTTGTTCGTTGCATTTTTCTTTCAACATTCATACACATCACAAAGAGAATAAGAGATGGACACGGGGCTCCTGGCCGTGGAATACAATACATTAGTAGAAAATGTGTTGGACATGGACACCTCTTTTTCAGCGGCGAAGAAAACCGAAGCAGTGGGGGCTTGACCGGTCGTCCTCCCTAAATTCCGAGGCCTGACCTAACGCCGCCGAGGCAAATCTTAATGATTGTCTTCTTCTCTGGACTATAGTACGTAGATCCCGTGGCAATTACTCCAGCCACAGCCAGTGATGAACTGGAGGAGATAGCGAGCAGCCCGTTCCTTGGCCGGCTTAAAATAAAATAGTAATGTGTTTGTTTTCAGGGACTTTTTAATGTAGGGATTAAAAAAAATCCCTAGCAAACCAAATAGGGTGTTACTTTTTTAGATTTTTTGCTAAAAGTCCTTAGAAGCACCTCCTTGAAAGTCTTTTTTAAAAAGTTTCAGAAACTAAAAAAAGTCTTAGGACTAGAGAAATAAACACCACCTAAATCGGCGGCCTTGGAACCGAAATGAAATGAATTACACCGTCGTCTCAACCCTCAACCAGTGGGAGCGGGACGGATCGGACGAAAACCGTGGACGGACGTGCGTGCGTGCTCACTTTTGCTGGTGCCGACGGGACGGCTCACAGCGTGCGTCCCTCCATGCTTTTTTCTTACTAGCTGCAGCCGGCAAGGCTGTGCGCGCTTGTCCTGTCCACACGTCGTACCTGCGATCGGTCGATCGATCAACCTCCTCTCGGTGCAGTTGCTTTCTTGGCGCCGGCCTCCAATGTCAGACGCTCCTCTGCCCGCCGTGAAAGCTCAATAAAGCGATCCACGTGAAGAGGAATTGCACGTAAAAATGGAAGGGAAAAAAAAAACTTGTGTATTACAAGTGGTGGTTTGTGTAGCCGCAACCTGGAAATTGCGACGGTAGAGTCCTTGTGCCCGAGCATGCAGGCAGATCACAGATGTGGACGGGGATGGATTCGAAACTGGCGCGGCTGAACCGAAGGTATCTGCCTCTGTGACAAAAGAAAATGTGTCGACGGCTTAGGTGCGATTAGTTAGAGCAAACAGCGTCACCTAAACAGTTTGGCAGCTAACATAACAAAGTGTTTTATTTACGGAGAGAGATGGGGTGGCGGCTTATTGTAATCGCAGGCGCCTCGGGATCGCTGCTGACAGTCACATGCTTGCCGGTGCGGCGATCCATCCATCCATCGCCCACAAATCTTATTTATACTCTTATTAATAACACGGTATAGGATTGGCGAAGAGGAAGGCATCAGACATGTCCCTGCGACTGCGATGGAAAGGAAGCAAGGAAGCGACTGCAGCCAACAATGAACCAAACCGATCCGTCAGTCCTTGGTTAATTAATTAACTATAATAATGGTGCAACCATTTTTACCCCCTCCCTCTGTCCTCTCTCGTGGACTTTTCGAGTTTTTTAACCTCTGAAGGATTCGTACTAGTTCTAGGTTGACGATTTAACTATCTAAATATGTATTATATGTGACAAAAAATATATATTTAAAAACTACATCCTTGTAGAAATCTAGTGATATACTTTTCATGACATCTAATACATATTTAATTGTTTAAATCGATGACCTAGAACTACGTAAATGATTTATTCACCTAGACGGAGGTAGTACATAAATTCTTTTGTACCACGACACACCACAGTGCGCACGCGCGCAGCTCCAACGTGAAAGGCAGGGCGACGAAGAGGAGGAGGAGCAGGAGGACCATCAGCCCGCGCATGCATTGCATGGCTCTGCAGAGTCACGTCCTCTAAATCTAAAAAAGCCGACGTACTACGCAAAGCTTTTGTTTGCCGGCCGCCCCGGCTCCAGACAAACAAAACACGCCGATTATTATTCCGTCCTTTTTCCATCCAGCCGAAGGAGGAGGCGCGTCGGCCTGCCTGCCTGCTCTAATCTCGCGCGTTTGAGGCCCCTCCGGGTACACTAGATCGGGCGATCGCATCGTCCGTCCGTCAGTCCGATCAATCGTACCCAACAGACAGGGATCGCCACTTATTACACCTGTGTTCTAAACCACTTATTGTCACGGCCGGCCCGGCCCCTAATGCATGGACCATCATCGTCTGGCAGGGAGGAGATCGGGGCCTGCCCCCTTTGGTTGCAGCTGATCATCGTCTGCTCCTTTGGTTGCAAGCAAAGAGGTCGATCGATCGAGGCAGCAGGGGCAAAGGAACCGCCGGGCTGGTGGTTAGTTGCCATTTCGCCGGCAATCATTGGGACCCGGAAAGCCCAGCACCAAAAATTATACTACTCCCTGTCTCCCTCCACATTTTGTTACGGAGGGAGTACTGCTAGATGGGATGGACTGGAGTAGCTCGCCGGAGTGAGCCACAAGCAAGCGTCGATAACAGGGTAGCTACGAAGACTTTACATAGAATAATGGCCCTGATCGGCAGTTTTCTTGGAGTTGATGCCGGCTTAGGGTTATTCCTTACTACTCCTACTACTCCTACTACAGTACTAAGCTTACGTGATTAATTTAGGGGTGTGGATCCATTATACTACGTGTTCGCATGTACGTGCTTCCAATATAAGCATGGGGGTTCAAACTTGGGGAACGGATCTAGCCGCTATCATGATTCATTCTATCAGCACCGGGGATGCCGTTGCCATTTGTTTATCAGAGACGTCCGAGTAAATAAACTACTCTTAACGTTTGCATCTCTTCTTCTTCGCTGAAAACTTGGCTTCGGTCCCCATCCCTGGTTGGTCAAGGCCTGGTTTCTCTCCCCTTTGCCGGCAAAACCCCTGATTCCTTTGTTGCGGCCCAGCTGTTGCTGTAAGTGCCGCTGATGCATGCTCAAATTCAGACAGTTCAGTGGACTTTCTTGCGCCCTCCTGGAATTCACCATCCTTCACTTCGTCGCCTGTTTTTATTTTATTAAAAAAAAACTACTTCATCGCCTGTTTAATTAGCCGAGGCCCTGTCGAATCTGGATGGACTTTACGTGCAACGGCACGATGACTAGCATGAATAATCATCAACGTCATCATACACACCCTTTCCTTCTGTATATATGTAAATTGGAGTTCCATCGCGAGTTCGTGGTTTCTGGCACTGCCACAACAGGCCAGGCATGCGGTGCGTCCGGACGATATTAAAATGGCCCCCGTTGATCTGTTGCGCCCCTAGATGTAGGGAATTAGGGGTTAGCACTAGAGTAGTACTTTCATTAGGACAAGACTACCACCTCAGGCTCTCTCCTTTTTAAAAAAAAAGGTGATAGCAGCACTACCATCTTTGTAGCGTAGCTCTTAGGCGTATCAGTGTAGCGTAGCTGCACTTCCTCAGGGCTAGGCAACGTCTCCCTCTTGCTCTGCGGAACAGCAAAAGCCAAGTTAAATCATGGAAGGGAAAGAAAAAATCTACTAGCACCAGTTACCTCTTGATCCTACAGTACATGCATGTAGGAGTACGTAGGAGCATAGTAAAAGCCCATGTACAGTTAGGGTCTGTTTGGTTGGAGACTAGTGTGGCCAAGCCAAAGTGTGACTAGCCACACAAGTATGGCAAGCCACACAAGTGTGGCTAAGAAATTAAGGGGCTTTTTAGTTCCCAGCCACAGTTTGCCAAGCCAAAATTTCGCAGCCACAGTTTGCCAAGCATGTGTTTGGTTTTTGCCACATTTTGGCTTGCCACACTTTATTGCCCCTACGGCCCACCTGTCAAAGAGATAATTTTTTGGCCAACTTTTGCCAAAGTTTGGCGTTCAATTTCTTAGCCACACTTGTGTGGCTTGCCATACTTGTGTGGCTAGCCACTCTTTGGTTTGGCCACACTAGTCTCCAACCAAACAGACCCTGAGGGGCTGTTTGGTTCGCAGCCACAATTTGCCAAGCCAAAATTTGGCAACCACAGTTTGCCAAGCATGTGTTTGGTTTTTGCCATACTTTGGCTTGCCACACTTTATTGCCTTTATGGCCCACTTGTCAAAGAGACAAATTTTTTGCCAACTTTTGTCAAAGTTTGGCGTCCAATTTCTTAGTCACACTTGTGTGGCTTGCCATACTTGTGTGGCTAGCCACACTTTGGCTTGACCACACTAGTCTCCAACCAAACAGACCCTGAACGCCAAACTTTGGCAAAAGTTGGCCGAAAAATTGTCTCTTTGACAGGTGGGCCGTAGGGGCAATAAAGTGTGGCAAGCCAAAGTATGGCAAAAACCAAACACATTCTTGACAAACTGTGGCTGCCAAATTTTGGCTTGAGAAACTGTGGTTGGGAACCAAACAGCCCGTTACAATTACTATGAAGTACGTACTCTTGTACCACAAACATGACAAGGGGACCAGGTAGAGTAGCAACGGACTACGCTGGCGCGGGCCCGCATGGCAGCGGATTGGGCGCAACAGTACACGCAGCTGGTCAAGGCACAGTAGATTCTCTCAGCGCCGGGCTGGGCGACTGCTGAACTTGAGTGCATGGCCTCGCCTCTGCATGCATGCAGAGGGCTGATACGCACTACACCGCGCGGTCCTTTTGAGCCTGAAATCAAGCCAGCAATCTGAAAAGGGGCCTTGGATCGTAGCCCAATCCGAGCTTGCCAAATTGATTTTTTTTTGAGCATCAGTACAACACCAGCGCCCATATACACGTGCATACACTCATCCCTACGAACGCACACACGCACACCCTACAACTATGAGCACCTCCGAGAGACTAAGCCGGCATATCATCTTGAGATTTACGAAGTCACCGTAGGCGCCTCGTCGTCGACGGGAACGTCTTCTCCCACTGAAAGCGCATCGCCGGAAATTCTGAAATAAATTCAGAAATAACGCGAGCACCAGGATTTGAACCCTGGTGGGTTGGGGATACCACTGTCCACCTAACCAACTCAACCATTTGTTGATTCGCAGCTTGCCAAATTGATTTGACTCCACCAACCATGCACAGCACGCCCCCCGGCCCTGTCCCGTCACTGTGGCACGCTCACGCTTGTCCCGGGAACGTGAGGCACCCGAGACCACAGACTGCTGCTGGTTATGTTACTCTCTTTTCCGGGTAAAAAAATGTGTGGCATGGCCGAAGTTTTGGTGAAGATCAGCTTTTTGGTGGCTGATGGACGGACGGATGGATGCCCGCAGCAGTGGCTCTTGACTTCTGCGTGCATGGCTAGTTGGAGAAGGGAGGAGGAATGGCAGGAAAAAGGAGGTCTCGCAGCATCCACGAGAAAACGAGCATGGCCGCGCATGAACACGGCAGAGATCGATCGATCATGGTGATGACTGATGATGAGAAGATATCCACCCACAGTAGCAGCAGTGGCGCCCGCACGAAAAACAAGCCGGCGATCAGCCTCGTCGCAGCCGAGCGATGCTCCGTCTCCGTCTCCTCTTGAACGCCTCGCGGTCCGTGCATGTTTTTCGCGGCGATCGCGCCACCGACGACGTCACCGGCTCTCTCGATCGGCGCCTCCTCTGTGTAAATGCATGCCTGTCGTGTCGCTGTGCCTCTGCAGTGTGTGGCGTGGGGCCGGGATTAACAGGGTCATTTGTCCTGCTTGTCCGTCAATCCATGGCGTCCGTGCGTGCGCGCCTCATTGTCGTCGATTTGGCATGTTCCGCACCCGTTTCCTCGATCAGAGGCATCCTTGGAGGGATCCTCCTCTTTATCATCATCATACTTCATACTTAGGGGCTGTTTGGTTGAGAAGTTCTAGGACTTTTTCTAGTCCCAGAGACTAATAAAAAGTCCCTGTAGAAAAATTCCCTGAACCAAACACCCCTTTACTATCCTCTGCCACCGGGGCAACTATACTGTACAATTCTTGACAATTTTAAACGTGTTTCGGTGCTTGTTCGGGTGCCTAGGGTGGCTGCACGCAACATCGTTTTGGGCTTTTGTCCACAATTTTTGACTGATCTGACTAGTACGTACGTACGTAACGGATACTGAAAAGAAATAGACATCGGCGTGTGTGGCCTCACCAGCCACCAAACTCGTCGTGTCTCCGAGCAGTTTGCGCCGATAATTTGACGGATCTATAGAGGTTGTTGAACAATACTTCAGCACCACTAGATTGGAACGGAATTTATTGGGTATATCAAGACAGTCGACCAGAAAAAAGGATGCGTGGGACGTGGTGTTCACTGTACCCGCAGGCAGGCAGAATTGACACCGCAACCTCCGTTCCCTGGCTTGCCGATCCGTCATAAATCACATCATCCCAGTAGTACCCAACCCGTGCTACGCGGTCTGATGTGTTTACGTGGCGATATAGCACACTGTTTGATGTGATCCTCTCTTGTTTTGGGACGATAGCAGCCGTGGCTGATGGGTCTAGATTTGGTAGTCATGAGCATTTAATTCGGAAGGGAAATGGGCAAGAATTGTCTTTCATGAAAGGGCTGATTGGGGTAACTAGTTCTCCTCCCGGACCTCGCGTCGTCCCCTTGGGCGACTCGGGGGCGACTAGGGTTCCGCCGCCGCCGCCACCCCCCTTCACCCCCTTCCTCCCCCTCGCCGCTACCAGAGACGGCCGCCGGGAAGCCCGTGCGGACGCCGGTGAAGGTGGCGGCAATGATCTCGGTGCTCCTTCCCCTCTTGGAGGCCCGTGGTTTCTGGGGCGGCGGCCCTTGCCGGAGAGGCGACGTCGTCGGGCGGTGGGCGGCGTTCGCAGGGGGTGCTGGCTGGTGGAATCCGGTCGCGGCGAGAAGCTTTCTTCGTCAGATCTGAAGGTGCGAAATCCCTATCCCATGCTGCCTCGCTCTCGCCTCCGGTGTGGGCTAGCGTCTGGCTCCATCGTTGGTGGGTGTTAGTGGTCAGCTAGGGTACCGGGGGAAACCTTGGCTGGTCCGGCCGGCCCGGCGGCGGCAACGCCCAAGGGCGCTGCTTTCCTCCAAGGGGGCGCAGCCAAGGTCCCCTGCTCTCCACCCCGATACCCATGCCCGGGTGAAAACCTTTATCCTCGACGGATTTGGCGGCGGCGGCGCCTTGCGCGCCGTGACCTTGCTGGAGGCGTCGTCAAGGCTGCGGGGCTCGGTCAGGAGGTTATGCAGGTGAGGGATTGAGCTACCTCCTCTGCGTCGTCCGATTCCTTGAAGCTTGTCTCCACCTAGTTGGGCTTGGACTATGGCGGAGCAGCCGGCGAGATATATCCCAAATCGATGTGGTCATCCTATGTCCACCTTGCAATGCGAGGGCGACAATCTTCCAGCTCTAGGGTGAGTTTCTCGAAATCCCGACGGTACGGCGCCTACGAGCCATGGCGAGGGGGAAGGGTCCCTCTTCGGTGATTGAGAGGGAAGATGTTGGTTCCTTTCTTCTCTAGGTGTTCCTGGAGCACGGTCCATCCTCGAAGGTCGGCTATGTCCTGCTGTGCTGCTCTGTTTCTGCTGCATATGATCCTGGTGTGGAGTGCTCGGCCTTTGCTAGCTGCAATTCATTTGCGGCTTGTGGAGGTTGTAGTGAGTAGGCTTTTCAGTGTTCCCCGTTCTGATCGTTGTAAGTTGGGTTGTCTGTTGTAATTCCCGGCCGGTTGATGGCTTTGTTAATTCAAAGCCGGGCTCTCTGCGAGCCTTTGTTTAAAAAGAAAAAGAATTATCTTTCATGCCTCATGATTATACCCTCATTTCTCCTACGGGAAAAAGAAAGGATTCATCTTTTGTGCACCTTCTTTATATGGAATGGCTACATGCAAGTCGTCTGACTTTTATATTTGGACTAGTCGATCGTTTCAGACCGTTGGATTAAGATCCTACGACTTCTAACCATTTTTCTTCCCGCACGGGCCGCCGGCCCCTGCCACCCGCGGCCGGCGGGGCTCCTACGACCGCCTTGCAGCCCCGCCCTCCCCTGCCACCGACGGGCCTAGGGCCCCCACGTTGAGTCTTCCGGCGAAGCCCCTTCCCCCTGAACTCTAAGATAGATAATGAGGTGATGAAGGCGAGCCCTTCCTTCTCCTTCCTCCCCCTCAGCCTTCCTCCAGCGAATTGTTTCGAGAATCTCAAAATCGACCGACCCATTGATAAAGTCAGTCGATTAACGTTCAGCTAATGTTTCGGAAACGAAAACTTCTAAGACAGATGCTAGTAGTTTCAGACTGTCGGACGGATCACAGTAATCCTCACTCTGAAGTTTGGTATTGTCCTTAAGAAGCTAATAATAAAAAGATAATGACGTTCCGAGGGGTGTTTAGATTTTAGAATACACAAGTTCAGCTAGCCTAGCTTGCTTCCACTCGCTGCCTCGTTGGCGTGTCAGGGCCTCATCTCATGGACGGATCGAAATCGCCAGAGCGCGATATAGATATGTTTATTAATAAAGCCATGCATTACTCTATATTGATGTTCTCGCTGCAAAGCGACACCCAACTTTGCCAGGCACGCAGAGGCTAGTTAACTCCTCTGGCATGCTTTGGAGCTCCGGAGACCAGCAAATGAAGGCGAATTTTGTATGCGGGATGTCGCCGCCTGCCCCGTCGAACACCTGTCATGCATCTCGTCCCGCGGCATCTTTCTTTGACAAAAGGAAACCGAGACACGGTGCTCGCCAATTGGTTTACAGCTCCGTGTTTGAATCATCCCAGATCTGGAGCCTTTCGCGTGTGTGTGTAATAAAATACGGATGTGAGCGTAGAGTGTGTGATGGCAATGTCTTGTCCCAACCCTCCTCTTATATTGTTTTAGTTTATTAAATTATAAATTAACAGGCACCGATCCGGTCCGGTTCGAAGCAAAGCTCAGGTTGACGAGTCATCGTGCAAGCATGCATGCAGTGCAACTCATTACGGGAAGCCTGAAACCTGGACTGTTTTGTCCTGGGCTGCATCAGCAGGCAGCAGAAGTGGTTGCAGGCTGCCAAGTGATTATGATTTCTGCACAAACGAACGCAAACAAATGAAGGCGATCACTGGATGAATGAATGAGGCGTGAGATGAGTCTGATCAGTGTCAGGTAGTCCTGGCCATCTCCGGCCCGGCCCTGTCGGTCCATCCATGCCCGGCCCTAAAATCCAGGGCCTAGGCCCAACGGGCTTGCCCATGGGCCAGGCTTGGGCCTGAGTTTTGAGCCCATCCAGGCCAGTCTGATCAGTGTCAGGTAGTCCTGGCCATCTCTGGCCCGGCCCTAAAATTAAAGGCCTAGGCCCGACGGGCTTGCCCATGGGCCGGGCTTGGGCCTGAGTTTTGAGCCCATCCAGGCCAGTCTGATCAGTGTCAGCCTTGTCAGGCAACGAGTTTATTACGGAGGTCCGTAGACTAGACGTAGTCGTATACTGTACTACTTACTGAACGGCTGCCAGTTAAAACGACGCTCTGTACGGAACCCGCCGTGAAAAACAAAAGACGAACCTGCTGTTGAGGTTTACTTATTCCTAAACTCTCCACTTGTCAATGATTGCCTCGGGTTCCGCTTGAGGCGATCTTGAACGGCAGTAGCGGCGTATAGACAAGACGGCGAATTGGGAGGCGACCAGTGGCGCGCGGGCTGATTAGTCTATTGGTTTTGTTATCGGAAACACTAACGCCCACACGTGTGGGCATTATTCAACTCGTCCACACACCTCGATCGTCGTCCAATGCCTTTTGCACGAATCTTGGCACGAAAAGGTTGATTTTGTGTGCCACGTAGGACGGTGCTGCTGTGTGGGCGTTGAAGAGTTTGCCCACCCGCTAGCATCATGTTGTTTGCCAGCTGCGCTGTGTGGGCGAACTAGTTTCTGCCCACACAACCAGCCACCTAATTCATGCGCGTGTGGGTGAACTACTTTTCGCCCACACAACACTCCTACGTTGTGGATGGCAACTAGGTAAACAGACATGGCAACTGTGATTTTTTGCTAGACGGCAACTGTAGTTGCGCGTACGTGACAACTAGGTAAACACACATGGCAACTACTGTTTGACCACATGTGGCAAGTAGTTAATCACACACGGCAACTACGGTTTGATTACACGCGGCAACTACCATAAATTAGACATGGCAACTATAGTTAAGCAAAACAGATAGAGTTGCCATGCTTTTACAACTACACTTGCCATCCCGGATAACTACATCTGCCAACCAGGATGGCAACTATGCGGTATACATAACGTAGTTGAGTCAAGACGTGTGGGCATTTTTGTTTCGGGCCACACGCGCGGGATGAAGATGAGTAGTACTTGTTGGCGTGTGGCACGAAGCAGCCGCGCCCACACGTGTGGCAATTCTAATATCCGCGCACACACAGCCCGTGTGGGCTGCCTCCTGCTCACACCACACATGTTGTGTGGACGCATGTCGAATATACCACACGTGTGGCAGTTATCTCCGTGCCATGTGGGATTATCCTCCGTGACAGGCCTGGAGCAGCGGGACTGACGGACCGACCCGGAGAAAACCTAACCGGGCGCCCGGTCAAGATCTAATCTAACCACCGCCAGGGATCGTCGCTCGATTGCATCTCCAACTCGGAGCCTCATCATCGGCGGACGCCTTCCGTCAGACCCCACCGATCCGATCGTATCATATCATATCATTAGCGATCGATCGATGGCCATGGAGGAATTTGTTTTAAAATCTCTTGTCGCAAGTCTTACTTGCATATAAGTAAATATTTTCCGACAGCGGCTGGTGCTGGATCTAATCTTCACTCAGCTCATCATCTTACGCGCGCGCAGCAGTACAACTCATCACAGCACAGCTTGCTCATCACACGGTGATGCTTTGTTGTGCTAACCTTTTCTAACGGAGCAGCTTTACTTGATCAGTAGTTCAGTACCAATAGTTGGTGAAAGGAGCAGCACGCATGCACGCACGCACCGGCGAGCGATCCGCTGGCGGTGGATCGACGTGGAGAAAAGAAAGCTGCCTGCCCGATCGATCGCCTTTTACCGGTGTCTTTCACACGCACGCGCCTCGCAGGCAGAAAGACAGACATCTCGGTAACATAACATGGGCTCCAATCATTGAGGTAACAGTGGTGATTAGAAAGTGGGCACTGCTGATACTGTGTAATTATTGGTTAGTACTAGTAGTAAATACCTCAGCGCATGACGGCATGAGAGAGAGAGAGAGAGGGAGTGGTAGGTGCGTGGGGTTAAATAGGGGAGTATCTGTCGCAGTACATGCCCTGTCTGACGGCTAGGGTGGCAGAGGTAGAGGGGTAGTACTGGTAGAGACAAGTGACAATGGACAGGGATATTATTGGGACTTGTTTCACTGAAGGAGGCAATGGCGGTGTAGACGGTAGGGTCCGTCTACCGTCTAGGCTAGGGAAGGCGAGGCAAGGCGAGGACATCACCGATCAATCAGGAGGGGTGGTGGTGGTAACGAGAGACTGATCAGTACGTGTTCAGTTACACAACCAAGCGATACTGTAACGGTGGGCACGTACGTAGAACATGCAAAGGCAGGCAGGGGGAGCACAGGCACAATACGTGCGAGGACCGATCCACGACGTGCAGTCAAACACATGCATGCACGCACGCACGGACCCCGTTTATATTCTTACTGTCCTTGCAGTTGCAGACTTGAGCGAATGTCTCGCCGGACGACTCTGCCACGGAATTCAGTTAAAATGAGATTCTCTGGCCAGCTGCACCTCACTTCACTCGACAGTCTATTTTTTTCTCTCTTGCATTACAGAAACATCACGTCACCGTCACGGGCACACACCACTAGCACCGGCACTAGCGCCACCGTCACCGCGGGATCGCACGAGTGGCCGCTTTTCACTGCAGGGGCAGCGCGATTTGTGGGTGCACAGTCGCCGGACGGCCACGGGAGGGGGAAGGAAACGGCACGCTTTCCGGTCTACACTACCCCGGGGCCGGCGACGTGACGTGACGACGCGCGCGCGTGCTGTGCGGTGCGTTGCTCTCCGGTCTACACTACCAGTAGGTACAGACGTGCAGTCTACCAACGCAGGCATCGCCCGCCGCGAGATTTTCGTAGCTCCCCGCGGCAGATTTTCTCCCGGAAAGGTACCCCTCGCCCTACGCCGGTGTGCGCCCGCCCGCCCGACGCGTCCAATCGGTCGGCCCCGCCTTGGCCTTGACCCGCCCGCCCGTCGTCGTCCTCCTCGGGTTCGGTCGACTTTGTTCGTGTGAAATCTAGACAAGCAAAGACGTACTCCCTCCGTTCTGAATTACTTGTCATAAGTATGGATGTATCTAGATGTATTTTAGTTTTAGATACATCCATTTCTGCGACGAGTAATTTAGAACGGAGGGAGTACGTACGTACGCACGCACGCATGCATCGAGATGCTCTTGGAAACCTGGTCGAGACTCGACGCGAGAGGTCCGTCTTGACGACTGTCGACACAGCAGTCAGGTTTGCAATCCTGCGCGAGTTTCGGGGCATCTAAGCGCCGCTAACAGACACCTCCTCGTCAGGTTGGTACGTATGTTACTGTTGGTGTGTGTAGAATCGTTTGGTCAGGTGTCACTGCCCGTGGCGCTTGGCCGCATGCATCCGTGCGCGGGTGTCACTGCAGCAGCAGTCGCTCTGGACAGAAATCACATATTTAAAATCAAATCATAAACTGACCTATAATGATGACCCTTTCGTGTGGCGCCTCGACCTTAGGCGTCGCACCTCTTGCCAGCGTGGTAGCCCTGGTCCAGTTACGGTTCACAGACAGCAGTGCAACGCCTAAGGTCTAAGCGACACACTTATAATGTGCAGCGCCCGTCTCTTAGTCGCTGCACTGTCTGTGTGCCACTTAGGCTGGCCCCACCCTCTCTCCCCTCCCACCCCCATCCCACACACCCTCACCCCACCCAAACCCTTAGGCCTTCTGTGGTTCATAGGGTAGGAAAATTATAGGAATAGAAAATTCATAGAAAATGAGATGACATGCATCTCAAATCCTATAAGTAGGAATAGGAAAGAATATCATTTGTTTCACGTCAAAGGATTTTTTTTTCATTGAGTCTAGGCTAATGTTTATTTTCCTATGAAATATGAAGGATAAGAAGATTTCCTCCATAGGAAGAGGATTCCATTCCTACAAACCAAAGAGCTCTATAGGAATTTTTTCTATAAAAATCATACCCTATGAAATTCCTACAAAATTCCTCCAAACCAAAGGAGGCCTTAGCCTTGCGCCCCTCCTCTCTTCTCCCCCCTCCCTCAAATCCTTCTCAAATCTAGCAAGTCCGGAGTATTTGACCGTGGATTTCGAAGCCAACCCCTCTCTTATTGTAATCTCCTCCGATCCCCTCGTTTTCATCCATAGGAATTGTCGCATTTACTCAAATCTAGCTAGTTTGGGAAAACCCTAGTTTTTGCTTGGATTTGGAAATTTGTGTTGAATCATGTTATGTTTTTTTTGCTAATTTGGTATGGTTAGGCTTTCATAGTATGCTAGGGTTAGGGTTATGTGTGTTTGATGTTGGAGTTAGGGTTATGCTATGGTTAGGGTTGTGGTTATTGTTAAGTGGGGTTAGGGTTATTAATTCTTATATATGTTAGGGCATATGTATTTTGTGCAAATATTTTTGTTAAGTACTTACTTGATATAAGTGTGTTTTTGATTATTGTAGGGATGGGGAGAACATGTGTTTACGTTCATCATGTGGATAAAGAGGCCTTTTTGAAAGGCAATGTTGAGCCGGATCCGGATGAGCTTGACATGGTGTTTGAGAGTAATCCTAGCTATGCGGAGCTCTTGAAACAAGCGAGGAATGATTTGAATTGGATGGACCCAAGTGACGTTGTTGAGTTCGAGGAAAGGCATAATGTTGGTTTTGGAATGCACATCCGTTGAAAGACAATGTGTGTGAACTCCGAGCAACATTGAGTTGCATACAAGGAGACGGTTGCCGAATCTCTAGACAAGCCTCTTGAGTTATTTGCCTTCAAGAAGGTTGAGTCTACTTTGAATTTGGACTTGAACCGGAACCCCTCCCCGTTGGTTGCTAGCACTCCCCCACCCATGAACCAAGATCAAATGAGTGAACCTCATTTCACACAACAAGATTGGCCAACATTGAGCCCGACTCTAAACAACCAAAATAAAGCTTTTGAAGAGGAGAATGATGAGTACGAGGAGGATGACAACGAAGTTGATCTCCATGACAACAATGTGGGTGATCTCGACCAATATCATGTGCAAGAGACAATGGACCAATACATTCCTTTTTCCCGTGCATATGCATCAGACTCGGATGACGATGGTCCCGATGAAAAAGTTGATGAGGAGGGGTTCACGCCGAAGGAGGCCCAATCATTCAAGAAGGTATTCGAGCGGGATCACAAGACACCATTGTTCAAGGATCTTAGTCTCGCGGATGAAGCCGTTGTGGATGGTGGCAAATGCATATCTCTTGGAGCTAGGCCAAGTTCTCACCGTGATTTGAA
Organism: Triticum dicoccoides; assembly: GCF_002162155.2. Taxonomy (NCBI): domain Eukaryota; kingdom Viridiplantae; phylum Streptophyta; class Magnoliopsida; order Poales; family Poaceae; genus Triticum; species Triticum dicoccoides. The sequence continues at coordinate 724,331,893 of NC_041385.1, forward strand.
AGACGGCAAGAACAGGATATATCCCGGTTGTGAGTTTCAATACTTCTTAAAATTGAAGATGTGGCTCGACAACTACTCGGTTACACATTATTGTCCACATAAAGTGGCCAACTCGGACGTCAATGTGCGTTACACGGTCAAATGTGAAGTGCCAAGATGTTCATGGATTGTGCGGCAAGGCCATGAAAAGGAGGTCCCACTTGGCGCATAGTGAGTTGTCTACCAACTCACATGTGCCGGCACAAGAATGCGGATGGCGAGTTTGTGTACCAACAACACAGACAACTCACGTCCGAGGTCATTGCTTACAGGTTATCCAACCAAATATCCACACTTCCAATAATGAGCATCAAGAGTGTCATTGACCTTGTGAAAGCCATCTTTCATTATAAGGTGAAGTACGGCAAGGCATGGAAGGCGAAACAAGCTGCATTCAAGATGTTGTATGTCGATTGGGAGGAAGCATACAACCGACTCCCTAGGTTGTTGTTAGCTATGGCCGCCACAAATCCAGGCATGGTTCACGTGGTTGAGCCTCGTGGGCACCAAACATTGATTCATAACGGGAGGACCGTCCGATTATTTGGCCGTGCATTTTGGGCCTTTGAGCAATGCGTGAGGGCTTTTGAGCATTGTTGGCCCGTCATCGCCGTTGACGGCACGTTCTTGACCGAACAATACAAGGACACTTTATTAGTTGCAATAGCAAGTGATGCCAATAACCGGATGTTGCCTTTGGCTTTCGCTTTGGTTGAGGTGGAGAACAATGATAACTGGGAGTGGTTCTTGTGTCAATTGAGAACAAGGGTATTACCGACTGAAAGGGAAATTTGTGTGATACCGGCTCGCCATTTAGGAATTCTAAATGGAGTGTCCTCCTCTGGTTCGGTCGATTTTGTTCGTGTGAAATCTAGACAAGCAAAGACGTTCGTACGCACGCACGCACGCATGCATGCATCGAGATGCTCTTGGAAACCTGGTCGAGACTCGACCCGAGAGGTCCGTCTTGACGACTGTCGATACGGCAGTGCCCCGGCCAGTCAGGCTTGTAATCCTGCGCCAGTTTCGGGCAATCTATCTGGTACGTATGTTACTGTTGGTGTGTATAGAGTTGTTTGGTCAGATGTTACTGCCCGTGGCGCTTGGCCGCATGCATCCCTGCGCGCGTGTCACTGCCGGGCTCTGCACTCTCTGGAGGAGCAAACGGCATTTTAGCTCGCAAGTGAGAAAAGATCAGACGATCCACAGTGGATCACGCACAAGCAACATAGCTGCAGCGACATTACAGAGCAGGGTGCATGGTATGGCATGCATTCCTTCCTTCAAGCCGTAGTTTGTGGAGTCGAGAGTTGCTGCTCACAGAGCTTGCAGGGTTTGTCCCTGTGACTGTGCCTGCGCGTCGGTCACAGAGGCGCGCACTGTGGCCTGGCCGATACTACAGGCTTGAATGAAGACTGAAAAGCTAGAAGCTCGTGGCGATGCCGCTGCCTGCCTGCCTGCCTGCCGCCGGAGCACTAGCGCACTGCGAGTGTTGGATAGTACCGTGAACATGAAGAACATATATTCCACGAGGTGAGGCCCACGGGATCTCTGCCGCGGCATGCGAGAATGTGAGACCGGTGTTCACATGATCATTCATTCATTCTCCACTGATCACCGCACTGCATGCTCGACTTGTGCACGCAGTGTAACATGCTGGTGCTCATTCATCATTAACAGCCGCACAGTCTGAAGGAACAGAAGATGCTTGTCTTCTCACTAGTAACAGCCGCACGCCCATCCGGAGTGAAAACATGTTTCGCATGATATAGATCAGCTGTTGGTCACAATGATCCTTTGGTACAGCAATCTAACCGGTCTCTGTAACACATTAAACACGATGGAAAATTGTTCGAAAACGACGGCCCTTTTAGCCGACGAACTCGCAAAATCACAAGTCAAATTACATCTGGGTATATATCAAAGCTCGCTTTCGTTGCTCTCCGCGGTGGTGCCGGCAGACGTCTTCCCATTGACGGCGATGAGCTCCGTGTCGAAAACCAGAGTTTCACCACCTATCATCGGAGTTCAAAACTACTACTTCCTCTGTTCCTAAATATTTGTCTTTTTAGCCATCTCAAATGGACAACATACGGATGTATGTAGACATGTTTTAAAGTGTAGATTCACTTATGTTGTTCTGTATATAGTCACTTGTTGAGATCTCTAGAAAGACAATTATTTAGGAACGGAGGGAGTAGTCACCATTGCTGGTCAATGAAAGAGTGCACGGCGGCATGTCGTGTTTGGATCATATGATGCAGGCAACAAACACGCTAGAATGGCAATATCAAAGTTGACGATCCGAACAGTACACGAGATACGATTTCATGGCAAGGACCATACCAGGCAAACATACAAATTAACAAGCCGTACCTGGAATCTTTGGTGGGGAGCCTCGCTCACCGTAACCCATCTTTGCAGGTATTCTTAGAGGGTGTTTGGATCACTAGAGACTAAAGACTAGAGACTAGTAGTGGTCACCTTTAGTTAGTAAACCTTCAAACATCCCTGACTAGTGGGTGACTAAAACTAGTTTAGTCCGTAGTCACCCCACCCCTAACTTTTACTGACTAGAGACTAGTAGTAGTCACCTTTAGTCAGTAAATCTCCAAACACCCCTGACTTTTACTCCCTCCGTCCTTTGAAGATTGTACTTCCAACTTTGTTGGAAAGTCAAACATTTTTATATTTGACCGTATTTACACAATAATACATCAACATTTATGACATCAAACTAGTAGCATTAGATTCATCATAAAGTATATTTTCATCATATACCCATTCGATTTCATAAATATTGATATATTTTTGTAAAAACTTGGTCAAACTATAAGATAGTTTGACCCTCCAACAAAGTTGGAAGTACACTCTTTAAAGGACGGAGGGAGTACTGCCTAAAGTCCCCCTCTCTCTTCTCTAATTGGTGTTGCACAAGGGACATTTAATACTGAGACATTTAGTGCTGACTAGTAGTAGTCACCTTCCAAACAGGGCCTGACTAAAAACTTCTAGTCTGACTACTACTAGTCACATGACTAGAGAGTATCCAAACACCCTCTTAGCTTCCGCTTTTCGCCGACACACATACCTAGTAAGCCTTGGTCCCAACCTACACACAGGTGGAAACAATAATGTAGGTTGGCGCCATTGCCAAGGTTTCTAATAAGAACAATACAGGCCGTTTCTCCACTTTTTTTTATAACATACTCCCTCCATTCCGATTTACTCGTCGTGGTCGGAGGGAGTACATTGTTGTTCCTTCAAGCCAGTACAATATGGACCACAGATAAACCAATAATTGCATGCTGCTCCAGGAAAAGAGAATAACCTTTTATCACCTGCCCATTCCCAAGAGTGAATTCGAAGGGATCACCTCTCTCATAGCTAGAGTCAAATACTGATCCATCAGTGAGCGTCCCCTGCACGCAGCATAGTCAAGCTTTCAGCTGAATGACAAAACTGTGGAGACAAATCGCTACAGGAAAAGCATCAAAGAGTTTCTTTGACGCAAACATGACAAACAAACCAGGTAAACAACGCAATAAAGGCCATAAATTACTAGGGTCACTCTGACATGCTGTTTCTCACTTTCTCTGCAAGGCATCTCAACTGGTTCATGTTAAGAGACATCGCGTTAAATAGCTATCACAACTGATTCATTATAAAGTTGCCGCACAAATGAGAGTATGTATCGTACATTTGGACTATGTTGTTCATAAAGTTGTCCGTGGACGAACCTCGCGTCATCCTCCGTGTACAGGGATGGGCGACGTGGTTTATGAGCCCGACACGGCGCGGTGGTCGGCGTGGTTCGCCGCCGATCTGAAATCGGTGACAATCCCCACGTATCATCGGGGTGTGGTGGTGCTCCGCCCGCACACCACGAAGATACACCTCGTCGACGAGCGCGGATGCACGGTGGATAGACGTTCGGGGGGCGGGTTTGTGTTGGCCCCTGGGGCCACGGTTGCGTTCCCCTGTCACGTCGCGCATATCGAGGAGGAGATCACCGGCGGGGATGGCGTCTCGGGAAACGGCAACGGATGTAATGCGGCCGGTGGGAGAGCAATTAAGACGGGATGGGGGATTAAGACCGAAGGATTTCACGCAGGTCATTCCTCACCCCACTCTTCCTCTCCCGCACGCCCCATCCACTGCTCTGTCTGCTCGAGTTCACGGCGGAGATGGTGGAGATCACCGAAGAGAAGATGCAGAGGTTCGCGGGCAGGGATGCGCGCCTGCGAATCCGCCTGAGAGAGATCGGGGCCTGGTATTTGAGCAAGCGCGAGATGTATGCGGAGGCGGAGGCGATTGTGGAGAATCTGACGGAGGAGGAGGAGAGGTCGTTGTTCGGGCGCGGAGGGCGCAAGCACCCGCTGCAAGTGCTTATGTGGGCGGCGGACCAGGCAGACTCGCTGGTGAGGGCGGTGGCGAGGAAGTGGGTGGCCTTCACCATCTTCACGACCGTGAATCTCGGCCCCGCCATGAGAGAATCGGCGCTTCGCCCGTGAGAGGGGGTCCTGGCCCTCCCCACTCCAGGGTCGGCCATGACCCCGATCAAGATCCGCGAGGATCTGGTGGATCAGGCGCCGCAGGAGGTGGTGGGGGCGCCGCGCCGCTCTGCCCGTCTCGCCGCAGCTTCACCAACCTCGGGGACACCAGAGCCGCGCCGTTCAGTACGCCTCGCCGGGAACAGAGTCTGAATCCTTCATTGGTGGCAACCGCTTTTGGGTGCTAGCTAGTGAAGATTCAGATGATGTTTCTGACGAGGATCTCACTGTTTCAGGTATGATTTACCCTTCCGCTCTTAAGTACCTGACGCATACTCACGATTGGGAGAGTAGTCAGGACGAAATTGATATTCAGCATCGAATTAGGCGAGTTAATCGTAGGTTGGAAAAGAGGATGAACACTTATGTTCAAAGCCTCTTGCTTAAGAATGAAGAAGTTAATGATGGAAAACAGAAAGATGTTAATCAAAATGAATTCATTCACATTGATTCACCCAATTGGGGGAAGTTTCATGCCCAAAAAATTGATACTACGTTGATAAAGATTAGGGATAAGATACCCAAGATATGGGATCTACCCAGATTTCCTGAGTATTTATCAGACATTGACACTGATTGCGGGGGTTTTGAGGTTGAGGATAGTAAAATTGATAAAAGAGACATGACTCTCTATGAAGAAACATCAGTTGAAATAAAATTTAGGGGGAACATTATCCCAAAAAAATTTATGTTAGAAGAAGCGATGGAAGAAAATCAGGACAATAAAAATGGATATGAGTCAAGAGCAGAAAAGATGCAGGTGGAGTGGGTGGGCAGTGAGGGAGAAAAGGGGGGCGACCAGGTGGGCTCAGGAGAAAATTGGCCCAGTAGTGGGGTGAGCAAAAAAAGCCCAGCTAAAGATAGGGGGGAGTGGGCCTATATATAGGGGGCATCCCATCCTTCATCCCTGATCCCGATTTCCTCCACCTACCAAACCCTAGCAAAACCTTGGCGGTGACAAGTGAAGAAGAGGACATGGAGAAGATGGATTTACCTTGGGAAGAAGAAGAAGAAGCTATGGCTGGCAGACAAGAGAGTTGGAGGCCAAGGCATGGGAGAGGAACCAATCCAGGAGGGAAAGGTAATTTCTATGGCAGATCTGAGAGTTTTGGGAGAGGGTTTAATAGGCAAGAAGAGAGAGAGTTGGATGGATATGGCTGGAGAAACAAAGAGGGGGGCTTCAGAGGAGGATCAGGGACTAACATCAGTGGTTCTGGTGGGGATGGAAATTCCACAGGGAGTGGTAGAGATGGAGACAATAAGTTTGGCAGATTTGCATCGGACAAGGGTGGAAATCAACAGGAGAGATACCAGGCTGGGATGGGTGAGAACAGGCAGGAAAGTAGGTCTATGGCTAACAATACAAACTTTGCATAGATGGGGACGCAGGGAGGACCGGACCAATTGGCAGGGGGATTCCCTATGATGAGCAACAATGGTTTCCCTCAGCTTGTGCCAATGGGAATGGGGCTTGGGCAGTTTGGTTTCATGCCACAAGAACAAATGGCACAACAATATCAGTTTCTCTTATCCAATATGCCAAAACAAGAAACTCTACAACCACAAGTAGTTGCTAGAGTGGAAGTAGCTAAAGAGATAGCTAAAAAGAAAGAAATAGGAAATCACAAGGATCTTTTTTGTGTTAAATGCAAAGAACAGGGGCATGTAAAAAGTGACTGCAACAATAAGGTCTTCTGTGTGGTATGTCAGAGGCCATCTCACAATACTGAAGAATGCACTATTCTGAAACAGCCCAAACCAGTTGCCAAATATGTTGGATATGGGGCCAGGGGATTGGGATGCCTTTTGGTGCAGAACACCAAAGAGATTGTTGCTACTGAGCACATTAATCCCATGGCCTTGGTTACTGTGCAGGAGGGACAGTTGAATGACACCACTGTGGCCTATGGATTTAGCAAAATGTTTGACTGTGGGTGGACCTGGAGAGCCAAGTTTCAGAGTCCAAAAACTTTTCTTATGAGATTCCCTAACAAGGCCAAATTGGTGGAGTTGAAAAACTTTGGCAAATTCACCCTGCTTGGCATAGGAGCTATGGTGGAGGTGTACTTTTGGAGTCCAGATGATAAAGCTAAAGGAAAACTTCATTCAGTTTGGATTAAGATGTGGGGGGTGCCTGACACTCTGAGGCATTACATGGGTGCTTGTGAAATTGGGTCAGCTCTGGGGCTAGTGGTTGAAGTAGATGTGGAACACATTTATTCTAAGGAGGAAATTAGGGTGAAAGTAGGAGTAGAGACCTACACAAAATACCTGCTGGCACTGAGATAACCACTAAAGACTTACTGCTCTATGATATTGGTTTTGAGTTTGATTCCATTGCAGAACAAGGGTGGTACAAGTTTGAAGAGGGGAATAAAAGGAAAATCTTTTACTACCTTGACTTGGAGAGCTCTGAAACACATAGGGAGAATGAGATGCAGAAAAAGAGCAAGCAATCTGAGTTTGGAAAGTCCATTGTTAGCTTAGGGAGCCTGGGGTTGAAACAATATGAATAAGTGGTGCTTAAAGCAGGAGACATAGGTCAAAAAAATGAGATGCCTAGAGAAAAAGCAGGTGCAGTGTTGGCTGATGAGGTTCAGAATGAAGAAGAAAGTTTGAGGGCTAGGTTACAGAAAGCAGAGGAACTTGCAGCTAGACAAACTGCTCAGCTGATGCTGGAGGAAAAAAGGAGGAAAGAAATGGACATCATAAATAAAACTCTAGAAAAGGAGGTCAAGAGACAGCATGAACTGCTGCAAATCAATATGAAGGCAAGTGAAGAGGTGAGAGGGTCACAGTCAGGGGAGAAAATCATTGGGAGTGAAGATGAAAAAGAGGACACTGAGGGAGGAGCAGTAGCGGAAGAAAAGCTGGGAGAGGGAGGGGGATTGACAGACTTGGAACTAATGGAATAGGCTGTGGGGCTAGGATATATGAAACCTGTGGATTACACTGCTAGTCAGGAGACTGAATCTTTTGAAACAAAAATCAAGAAGGTTGGTATGGGAGAATTGGAATCCCAAGAAGAAGAAGAACTGAGAAGATGCATTAGACTAAAAGGCAAAGAAAACAAAAAAATCACTGATTTGGCTAAAGAGAGAGTAGCGCAGAAAAACAATTATGGTGAGTACACTCCTTCTAGTATTATTTCTAGATCTAATAATGTCCTGCAACCAAGGTTGGAAAAAGCGGTAGGCGTAAGCGAGGCAGTTGGCCTTCGCCTAGTGCCTAGGCAGTGCCTAAGCGCCCTAGGCGCGGCCTAGGCGGCAATATAGTTTTTACTCGTAGTGTATTTGTGATTATTATATGGGTGTTGATATTAGTTTAGGGCATATAAATAAGTTAATTACAGTCGACTACCATTGGAATATAACCCGTTTGGCATATTAGTGCAGTACATGACATGATTTCTTGCTTGCGTTGGAAATTCCTTGCTTGCCTTGCCTAGACCTCCATTTATGCCCTAGGCGAGGCGTTTGGCCATTACCTAGTGCCTAGGCGTGCCTAAGCGCCTCCTAGGCACTGCCTTTTCCAGCAGAGCCTGCAACAGATTGCTGAGGGGGTTGGGGTTAATTTGGGAAATAAGCCTGACATTGTTAATCATAATGTGGAGTTGATAAAAATGGCTGAACAGGCAAGGGTTGATATGTGGATAGCAGATTATAGTAATAATCAGAAACAAACCTCTCTGCCTGAGGAGCATAATATCATTGATACCGGAGAACATTCTCTGGAAGATTTGTTAGATAGTGGGGATAATGAGAGAGAAGAGGAAGAGAATGAAGAATGGGAATTAATTAAATAGCTTTTTTCTTCAAGAAAAGAGAAGAAAAGAGGTAAAACTACCGGAGGTTCTGGAGTTAAAATTGCCTCTGCTGTCGAAAACCTAGAATCTTCTGATAGGAAAAATAAGAAAAAAAGATGAGGGGTGGTCTTTGGAATATGAGAGGATTTGGGGGAGACATCAAAAAAAGATTTCTGAGGGAAATGATCATGGACATGAGAGTATATTTCTTGGGCCTGCAAGAGACCATGAGACAACAATTTTCTAGAAATGATCTGCAACAAATCTGTGCAGGGAGTGATTTTCACTGACATTTTACCCCAGCTAGGGGAAAATCTGGCGGCCTTCTGTTGGGAGTTAATTATACCACATTAGATGTGATCTCTCAGGATGAAGGAGACTATCGCATAAAAATGACAATTCAAGATGTTAGAAATAGGTTTATTTGGGATTTAGTGGTGGTTTATGGAGATGCACAACAAGAGAGGAAAGCTCTGTTCCTGGCTAAGTTGTCCAGAGTCTTTCAAAATTGTGTTAATCCCATTTTGATTGGAGGTGACTTCAATATTATTAGAAAGGCTAGTGAGAAAAATAAACCAGGATCTCCTGGGCATTGGAGTTTTCTTTTTAATGCCATTCTGAAACAGGCTGGGGTGAGAGACCTTGATATGAATGGGAACCAATTCACTTGGGGAAATAATATGCACAGCCCTACTTTTGAGAAGCTGGACAGAATTCTCTGTAGCTCAGAGTGGGAAGAGACATACCCCTTAACCCAAGTGACAGCTTTGACTTGAGAGAAGTCTGATCACACTCCTCTTTACTTAGATTCTGGAGATTTCCAAAAAACTAAGCCAATTTTCAGATTTGAAAATGCCTAGTTTTTTAGAGAGGGAATTGATGAAATTGTTCAGGAAGTCTGGAATGATACTAACATCAAAGGAGATAGCATAGATAGATTGTTGGGGAAGTTCAGAAATCTAAGACCCAAACTTAAAGGGTGGAACAGAAATATGAATGCATGGTATTTTGAACTAAAAAAAGATATCGTACATAAATTGGATATCATTGATAAAAATTGTGAGGTTAATGGCCTTACATCTGCTGACAGGAAAGAGCAGATGGAATTGAGAGCTCAGCTTGATAGACTTCTTGAACAGGAAGAGGCTAAATGGAGACAGAGAGCCAAAATTGATGAGATACTGGAGGGAGATAGTAATACTAAGTTCTTCCATGCCAAGGCAAATGGGAGACTTAGAAGAAACAAAATTAACAGACTAGAGCAAGCTGAGGGGATAATAGAAGGGGATAAAAACCTGATAGATTATATTACCACCTTTTACAAAAACCTATTTGGTCCACCAGATAATTCTTATGTCTCACTTAATATTGATAATCCCACTAGGATCCAAGAGGGATATGATAATTGAAGAATTTTCTTTGGAGGAAATTAAGAAGGTTGTCTTTAAAATGGCACACAATAAATCCCCTGTACCAGATGGCTTCACTCCTGAATTTTATCAACATTATTGGGATCTGGTAAAACATGATCTAAAAGCTCTGTTGGATGACTTTGTTAGTAGGAAAATTGATATTAGTAGACTAAACTATGGGATTATAACTCTAGTCCCAAAAGGGATAGATGCTAATCAAATACAGAAATTCAGGCCAATTTACTTGCTTAATGTCTGCTTCAATATTATTACAAAGGTGTTAATGAACAGGTTGAAATTGGTAGCTGCTAATGTCATTTCTCATGTTCAGACTGCTTTTGTTAAGGGCAGGTATATTATGGAAGGTGTCGGGGATATACCCCGTGGAGTAAACCAGCCGGAAGTATAACCCGGCCGGACTGGACGACTTACTGGTAATCCGCCGGGAGCTTGGCGATTCACGGGCTACCCGCCCGATCTTGGCGGTTCATTAGTAACCCGGCGGGCGGGTCAGAGGAGCGACAAGACCCGGTGGCCCGTCTGGCGGTTCATGAAGGCCGGTTCAACTATTGTGGGCTGGTTTAAGAGGAAAGGCATGAGGAATATTTACCTTACAAGGAGTTAAGACCAGGACTTGTATCCGGTTTGCATTAGAGATAGACTAGTCCTAATCCTAATAGGACTCCACATGTAACCCGCCCCTTCAACATATATAAGGAGGGGCAGGGCTCCCCAAAGAGGGAGAAGCTACAAGCAAGAAACAATTTCTAGGGCTAGACACAAAGAGCCGGTTTACGGCGTCTCCCTCGTGATGATAATGAGACCTAGCCTCAAACAGCATGTAGGGTTTTTACCGGATGATGTTTCCCGGGGCCCGAAGCTGTCTAAATCCTTGTCTTGTGTGTTGATCCACCCTGCGTCTCTCGTCCCACTCAACCCCTCTCAAGCTACCACATAGATGCGTTGGCCTCGCGACTAAGTCCTGACACTAAGGACATCTGACGTGTTAATTCCACGACAGAAGGGGTTTTGATCCTCCATGAGGCTTTGAATAGTATAAAAAAACAAAGTGCTCTACTGTTGAAAATTGATTTTGAAAAGGCCTATGACAAAATCAAATGGTCCTTCCTGTTTCAAATGTTGAAAATGAAGGGGTTCCGAGATAAATGGATTGATTGGGTTATGGAGACTGTTAGAGGGGGGAAAGTCTATGTCAAGGTTAATGAGAACCTAGAGAAATACTTTACTACTCATAAAGGATTGAGACAGGGGGATTCCTTATCCCCTCTGAACTTTGATTTGGCTGCTGATGCTCTAGCAATTATGTTAAACAAAGCCAGAGAAAATGGGTTGGTAAAGGGGGTTCTAGATGAATGCATACCAAATGGGGTTAATATGTTGCAGTATGCAGATGATACCATCTTCCTACTGCAAGATGATATAGAAAGTGCACACAATTTGAAATACATTTTATGTTTGTTTGAGCAAATGTCTGGTTTGAAGATCAATTTTCATAAAAGTGAGCTTTTCCTGTTTGGAGAGGCAGTTGATAAGAAAGATGAATGTGCTAGAATTTTCACATGCCAGTGGGTACTTTGCCTATGAAATATCTAGGGCTACCTATAGATAAAAATAGAATTTGTAACAAGCATTGGAAACCTCCAGAGAATAAGATGGAGAAAAAATGTGAAACCCGGCAAGGCAGATTACTTGCTAGTGCAGGGAGGGTTACATTGATTCAGTCATCTCTCACAAGCATACCCTATTTTAGGATGTCCTTTTATGGGCTCCTTGTTGGGGTGGGAAAACGCATGGATTTTTTTAGAGCCAGACTACTATAGCAAGAGAATGATCAAAAAAGAAAATACCATTTGGTGAAATGGTCTGACGTGTGCAGGCCAAAAGATATGGGGGGGGGGGTCTGGGGTTTCAAAACCTTGCATGCATCAACAAAGCATTGCTGTGTAAATGGTGGTGGAAATTATACACAACTGAGGGGTTGTGGCAAAATATTATTTGGAAAAAATATATTAAAAATAGGAATCTGGGCACTGTTCAAGCCAAACAGGGAGATTCCCAGTTTTGGAGGGATATACTGAAACACAGAGATCATTTTGTCTTTTTATGCAAATTCAAAATAGGGAATGGAGATAAAACTCGCTTTTGGGAAGATTGGTGGATTGGCACCGCTCCCCTAAGTAAAAATTTCCCTAGGCTTTATGATCTTTGTTTTGATAAAAAGAAAACAGTTAAAGAAATTTTTGACAACAATCTTGATAATGTGCAATTTAGAAGAACTTTAGTGGGAGATGTTAGAGAGCTGTGGGGGCATATTAAAGAAGCATGTAGCTCAGTGGCTTTGAATAAGAGTAGAGATGAGATAAAATGGTCTTTGACCAAAAAAGGAGTTTATACTGTAAAATCCTTTTATAGGCATCTGATTGAAAATGGTGTCAAATATCCACACATGTATATGTGGAAGATTAAAATGCCACCCAGAATCAAGGTGTTCATGTGGTTGGCTCTTAGAAAAAGTATTCTTATTAAAGATAATTTGCTTCGTAGGGGGTGGAAAGGAGATGATAAATGCCCTTTTTGTGGACATAAAGAAAATTTAAATCATCTTTTTCTGTCATGTTAAGTTGCTAGATTATTGTGGAACATCTTGAAATGTGCTTTCAATCTAAGAGACATTCCAGAAACTCTGGATGCAATTATGAAAACCTGGGTAAATACATTTGGAAAAGATGAAAAAAGTTTGGTCATGATAGGTATCTCAGTGATTTGCTCGACTATTTGGAAGTTAAGAAACGATATTATTTTTGACAACAATAGGGTGAATGATCCCTGTGTGCCTGTTAACCTGTTTCTCAAAAATTTAAATGATTGGAATATTTTGCAGAGAAATCCCGCAAGAAGTAGGATGATGGAGGCTGGAGTGAAGCAAGTAAGTGAGGTGGCGGAAGAAGTGTTCAAAGCAGCTCATGGGTGGCGCCTGAAGACTGGGAGAATCCAGGGGTGAACTTACTACAGGAAGATCCCGTTGCTGTGATGAAAATAACTTCTGTCACTACACTCTAGCTTACTTTCTTTTGCTTTTCAGTCAGTTGGTGGTCTTGTAAGATATCATGAGAAACTTTAGTCCTGATGTATGCCTCTGTTAGAATGAACAGACTTGTATTCGCTCCGGGGCTGGATTTTTTCTGAATCCAAGCCTTGGACCACTCCAGTAGATTATTTTGCCTTGAGGATTCTGGGATGGGAAAGGGATGGCTTCCCTTCCTTCCTCAGTATGGCAATTGCAATTTCGTAGGGGAGTGGAGTCTTATGCTCTATCTTTCAGTTTCTTTTTTCTGCTTTGTTGTAAGACATGGTGATTTCTCTTAATAGAAATCGGAGAGAGTGCTCTCTTTTGTCAAAAAAAAATGTTCTTCATAAAGTCATTGTAAGGAACAGTGTGAAGGTTACAGTAAGGGTAACTCTGTGGCCCTTGCTTCTAAGACTTGGAATTGCAGGCTTGTTCTAACTAGCTACATTCATTATTTCTTTTGACTAGAGTACTATCAAGTATCATAAGCTACAGTAAGACACTGCTAAGGGCCCAATACTGTTAGGTTAAATCTCAGAGTGCTTCCATGGATGGTCGAATGGCAAGGTTCGCCGAGTGACTCTCAGGCTCCGCTTCTCCTCTCTATCACTCTATGTACAGCGGTGGCGCCGAGGCTTCCGGTCGGATCGAGCTTCTTCCTCGGCGACGATGTCAAAGCTCCATTTTCATGTGGACCGTCTGCAACGAACCTAAACAGCAAGAATAAATTTAGCATCCGAAACTTGGGTTGAAAGTGATGTGAAAATTCAGAATTCAGGTTGAAACTGAAACTCGATTTGCACTCACGGTCGTAGTCGTTGGAGGAGCTGGCCATCTCCTGGCTCTGCGGGCCAAAGTCTACCCCATAGCCTCCACCCCTCCTCGCCGCGCCCGAGCATGCTCCTCCCTTCCCACGGGCTTGGCTGGCGCGGGACAGCAGTCTCGGGCAGAGGCACCGCGTTATGAAGGGCGCGGCGGTGCAAAGCCGACAGCGGACTCGATGGCGACGGTAGCTGGTGGCATTGGCATGAGGGGCTGCTAGGGGTGTCTTCCTAGCAAGTGGCGCTCTCACGTGGCAGCCATGGTCCAGTTGGAGTCGTCCAGATCTAGCGACTCCTGGACTGGCCGGTCTGGCCTATGAGCAGTGGGGGCTGCGGCGACAAAGGCCGGTGGTGGGTTCCCTGCCTCCTAGCGGTGGTGGCATGCCAGGTGCTTGGACCCGTGACAACGGCGGCAGGTTCATGCTCAGGCAGCGGCGGCTGGTTTGTGCTTAGGCAAGGGCCCGTCTGGTGGTGAACTGGGTCAAGGTGGACCCCCCATCCATGGTGACAGCTTCTCCCAATCTGGTTCCGGTGGATCTTGGCCCTAACACTCTTCTTCAGCCAAGTCATCTCTCTCTGATATGACCTCTTGGATCTGGCCGCTGACCTCTTGGATCTGGCCGCTGACAAGTTCCGGTCGCCCCTGTATATCTAGATCGGAAAGGCTCCGGTCGTGCGTACTCATATTATCAGCCAATATGGCCTTAAGAGGGAGCGGCGCGAAACTTTGCTTTCTTATCGATGTCATGGATCATGTCTAAGTCAAGATTTCCAAGACATTGATAGAGGTTGGGAAACTCTTGGCGGTTGTGACTGGATGTCTTGAAGCTCCAGTGGAAGGGTGTATTGGATGCGATGAAGGTTGTGTGCAGGTGTATGGTGACTTGTAACAACAGCCTCGGCAAGCGGGGATGACCGACAGTGTCCTGGACTAGGGGGTACTCACCACGTCGTCTCCCGACCAGTGGGTTGGGCCGAGGACCCCCATGATGATTCACTAATGGGCCGCTGCGGGCAGCCCATGCCGAATACAAGGAGGATTCCACAAGACTTGGCGCACAAGACAAGGACTCCTCTAAACCCTAGGCCTACGGTACATATATAAACCAAGGCCAGGCTAGTTAATAGACAATCTCATATTCATTACTACAATCTCGTGGTAGATGCCTGTACTATGTACTATCCTCATATCAATACAATCAAAAGCATGACGTAGGGTATTATCTCCTTGAGAGAGCCCGAACCTGGGTAAAATCATGTGTCCGTGTTACCATTGCTCCAAGACGCCTAGCTTAGGACCTCTACTACGGGATCCGTCGATTTTGACACCCACATTGATGCTTTCATTGAGAGTCTGCTAGGTGATCGCCATGGCTCGATGGAAGTCTAGATCAACGACCAGGTTATATTTTTTCAGCTAGATCTGTTCAAATTATCTTCTTTGCAAAATCGTTGCTGCCGCTTCGTATGACTCTGTTTGCAGATCAAGAAATTTTTACCAAAGGCGGGTATGCTGCTGGGCTATGCGGCGGCCACCAGCAACACATCTAACCCGTGAAGACATGTTATTTCCGTACACCATGTGAGGTCCCACGAAGTGCGCACATGCACGCGACAGTCTGGGGCTGCCATCCCAGCCTTGCGAGGAGCCACGACTGACCAGGGACAAGTATCCGGCGGCAGCGCCGTGCAAGGCCACAAAAGAAGTGCATGTATGCACGGATTCCAAAGGTGGTAATAGCACCCCAGGTCCCTATACTTGCACAGTAGGTGATGGTTTGGTCCTTATAGTTGCAAAAGTGGATTATTTCATCCCTGAACTTGCAATGGAGGTGCAAATTTAGTCCTAGACCAATCACATCTCGCCAACTAGATGCCAAGTGGAATGGCTGGTCAGCGCGCGGTGTTTTGCACTTAGCCCCCTGCTTTCTTGCCTTATCAACCCGCAGTTGAACACAATGTGGCACCTGTGTTGGTATATTCCTTGGAATTAATATTCTATCCTGTCGGCAGCTCACGCCTTCACTCACCTCTTTGCTCCCTCGCTTCCTTCCCCCGCTCCAGCTCATCACCGCCGCCCAGCTCGCCGCCACTGCCAGCTCGCCGCCATGGTATCTTGGAGTGAAGGATTGAGCTCGTCGTTCGACGACTACTCTGTCACAAGTGAGGTTAGTTCGCCACTATGCCTCTGGCAGTTAGGGTTAGGGCAAGAATGGGGAATTTTGCTAACTAGAATGTGTTGTAGGCTCCTGCTCCTGCCACCATTTTCTGCTCTGAGTGGAGAGGCCTTGCTCCAGATCTTGCAGCTAGATGTGAACACCGTTGTGTCTATGAGAAGTTTGTGTCCTTTGAATCACTTGATAGTGGAAGGAGGTATCTTGCTTGTGCACAAAAGGTTAGTAGATCTACAGTTAAATCCAAACTTGGAATGTGTCATCTTACTGTGGTCTGTATAAGAGTGTGGCATGTAACTGTGGATGAGTCCAACAATATAGTTAACTGAAGAAAATTCAGTTGACTCAAGAAAACTGCAGTTAATTAACTGAATTTTTCACGTAACAACATCTTGTTTTCATGTAACAACATTTAAATTAACTGAATTTTTCTGTCAACAACATCTTGTTTGTGAACTTAACTTATTTTTTCAGTTAACAACATCTTGTTTGTGAACTTAACTAAATTTAAATGAACTAAATGAACTAAACTGAACTTATAAACATCTTGTTTGTGAATTTAACTGAACCCAAGCTTTTTTCATTTACCTAAAGTTGTTTTCTTTCTTATTTGTAGGAAATACCTAAATGCAACTTTGTGGAGTGGATTTACCCTAAATGGCCTGCCACTCTGAAGATGAGTTTAGCTAGGGTTTGGGGCATGTATGAAGATGAGAACAAGCTAAGGCTCAGGAAAATGTAGTTAATATTGAAGAAAATTTTAGGGTTGTGAAAGAGAAGGAAAAGATGGAAAAAGATCTGAGGTTTTTAAATTAGATTTTGCTAAGATGGTGGCTAACAAGGAGCAGGCAACTACTAAGTTGGGCAATGCAAGACTTGCTCTTTCTGGCCTAGAGCAAGAGCTTGAGGAGAAGAAGCCGTTTGATAAATCTAGCACTAGCATTCATAAGGTTTTGAGGGCTAAGGCAGAGAAAGAGAGGGATGAGATGAAGCAATAGATGGACAACATGAAGGAAGAGATGGACAAAGTGGTGTCACAGAGGGATGAGGTGAAGAAGGAGAAGAAGAAACTAGAGTACATGATTGGTTATTTATTCAGGCACAAGGAGGAGACCAAGAGCAAGATAAGGAGGGTAAGGAGATCTTAGATGAATTTGAGTAATTCATTGTTGGTGTAATGTTGCCTTAAGTTGGAGCTATTAATTAGTTGTACTTCTTTAGTGAACTTGGTTGATTTGTATGCCAGTATTATGTAAGGCACTAAATTTGTATGACTACTTTTAGTTAACTGAATTTGTATGACTGCCCAAGTTATGTTCTTGCAATGTTTTATTAGATAACTGAATTTTTGATAGTGTTACTGAAGATTCAGTAAACTGAATTTCCAGTTCACTGAAGATTCAGTTAATTGCAAATTCAGTTAACTCAATTTGTCTCTTTTTGAATGTCTAGTTAACTGAATTTGTAGTTAAGTGTATGTTTAACTGTATTTGTTTCAGTTTACATGAGTTTAACTAAAGATGAGTTAATTAACTGTATTTGTTTCAGTTAACTGAATGTTTAACTGAAGATGAATTTAAATGAATTGGCACTATAATGAATTGTGTACTGAATTTGTCTCACATATACTGGTAGGTGGAGGTCAAAATGTACTGAATTGGAACTAAACAGAGATAAACTAGTAGAGATTAGGTACCTGCTGAATCTGCAGTATCAAATTTATGCTATTTTTGGACACAACATCACATGCTATCTATAGTACTACACACCACATTTGTACAACAACATGGCAAAGACAACAGGAGCATCATGGCAAGCACAGCAGCAGCAGCATGGCAAACACAACAGTAGCAGCATTGTAACCAAATTTAACCAACACAACAAAATAGCAACATTACAACATAGCATCACTAGATAATCATAGCATAGCAGTTCAACCATAACCTTGCATCAGTTCAACCTTAAACTTGTAGCAGTTCCCATAGCAGCATTACAAATAACTTATGTGCTGAATCTATAAGCATCACACCTAACTTAACTAAACGCAAAATAGTTCTAACTTATATGTTGAACTTATAAGCAGCATACCTAACTACTTCACCTTCTTCTTCAGTCTTTCTTCATCCTTCTTCACATCTTCAGGCGCTTGAGACGCTCGGAGCGGCGCACCTCCCCTGCAGAAGACCTCTTCATAGCCTTGTTGCCGATCCTTGCCAGCTCCGCCACCACGTCCTGTGCTGCCTCCTCCACCAGCTCTTGCTTGACGATGTCTGGCATGTCTGGAAGCAGGTCCACTTCAATTGGACAAGCCTTGTGACCACCATCACTAGCATTGACGACGGGCACCACCATCTAGATCTCCGGCTCATCGTCGTCCGACAGGACGACGACCTTTATCTCATCCTCGTCAGACGTGCCAGTGTCTCCCCTGTAGCCAGATTCATTGTCAGAGTCGACCTTGTAGTACTCGGAGTTGTCGTCGTCGGACGACTGCCCGTCAGAGATTCCGTCATGGACGAGGAGCTTGAGCTGGAATCTATCCCAGTAGGCGATGTTCATCGGTGCGGGGAGGGCCAGGATGACGTCGCACATGCTCTGCACCCTGGACGTGATGCGGAACGGATCCGGGTGCGGCTAGGGCGTGGTGGCGGAGCAATACATCCACCACCTCGCCCGCTGCCTCGGGTCGTCGGAACACGTCTCCATCATTGCGAAGCGGAGGATCAGCTGAGGCGCAACCCCTGACCCAGGGGGCATTGCCCGCTGATTCTCGTCGTCCGTCATGATCTTGATGAGGCTGCGGGCGTGGTGGCGCATCATGCCGATGTTAGGGAACCAGCACACGATCTCCCTTAGATCCGTGCGGGCCGCCTAGTCGTCACCGGTGATATCCTCAATCGCTCGCTACCACGCTGGGTTGTTGTCCATGGCGGCAGCGGCGACGTTGAGCTCGGCAGTGAGCGAGGGTTTCAATGCGAGGCATGGAAGTTGGTGGAGCGGCGAGACGAAGAGACGTGGGTGGACTGGGCAGGGGAGTGGAGCTGGTTGAGTGGGCGAGCAGAGCGGTGGGTGGTCTTAAAGGGCTGGAAACTGAATGGGCGGACGAGCAATGGCCCATAATAACTACAGAGTTATCTACAATCTAACAAATCACTACTCTTACTCTACTGGCATTGATCTCAGCGATTGTAACAACAGGTCCTGGGTTCGAGCCCCAGGTACAATATTTTTTTAAAAAATTAAATTTTTTCCTTTTCACCTAATTTGATTAGATTTGGCAGAACACAGTGTTCCACACCCATTTCTGTTACTCATTTTTTAAATTTCTTTCATTCTCAATGAAGTATGTATATACTACTTAGTTATATGCATGTTTAGATAACTGCATCTTCAGTTAAGAGCAAGTGTAGTTATTTGCATTTTCATTTAACTGCATGTGCAGTTCTCTGCACTTTCAGTTAATTGCATCTTCAGTTCACTAAGAAAAGCTAACACAATCACCAATACTACATCCATGAAACTAAATCACTGTAATGCATCATAAAAGTTAGTTACAAAAAGGGCAATGACTGCCATTGTGAGCCACTGTTTTCCATCAAAAAATAGGCAATTTAAGCCACTGTTTACTTATCAAAAAACATGCAATTTAAGCCAGTGTTTGCTTACCAAAAAAGAATGGCAGGCAATCACTGCCACCAAATCACTGATGTGGTGCCATGAAATCATCAGCAGGAGTATTGAGATCAAGAACTGTCCTCTGATATCCAAACAGAAGCCATCTCCATCCTGCATATGGAACATTTGCTCTTCCTCTCCGTGAAGATGGAACTTCTCCTCATGTCCAAGCATTTGCATATGTTGCTCCTCCTGTCCAAGCATTTGCATTTGCATATGCTGCTCCTCCAGTCCAAGCAGTTGCATTTGCATTTGCTTCTCCTCCTTTCCAAGCATATGCATTTGCATTTGGTGGTCCTCCTCTCCCTGCACTTGCTCCTCTTCCTCTCCCTCCAGTTGCATTTCCTGCTCTGCCTCTCCCTACAGTTGCACTAGCTCCTCTTCCTCCAGCTGCAGCAGCATCTGGATTTCTTGCTCTTTTCATTCCTCTTCCCCTACCAGCTGCAGTTGCATTGGTTTAATCTTGTGTGCTTGCCCTTGTTTGCCTCCCTATGTGCATTTCTGTAGTCACTCTTGGATGAGGCATGGCAGCACCAGCAGCAACAACAAATGGGAAAAGCTCAGGCAGTGGCACATGTACCCTTTCAGCACCTCTTCTTGCAATATCTCTTTGAGCCATGTTGAACACCATACTCGTTTGTGACTCGGTTGGGTCCAACCTAGGATCTGGCTGGTTAGGGAAGATGTTCTGCAAAGCACAAAACTGAGTTAGATTCAGTTAAGTTAAGTTTAATTCAGTTAAATACAATTAAGTTCAGTTAAGTTCAGTTAAATATAGTTAAGTTCATTTGAACACTGGAATTACCTGGAGAAATGTAGGGTCATCATAGTTTTCATCAACCTCTTCTACACCCTCCTGAATGTTACTTTCCTGCCATCTATAGTGACCTTTTCTATTGTGATCAGCTCTATCACAAATTGAGCAGTGCATTGTAAGACCTTTTCTGTTCAAAACCCTGACACCATTCTTGATCTTCTCTTCTGGACTCTGCTTCCTGTTCTTCTTGGGCCTCCCCAACTGTTTAGTGAAGACTGGTGGAAATACCTTATATCCATTCTGTTCCACCCACTCCTTTGGGTCTCAAAGTGGGACTAGAATGTACCCATATGCCTTCAGATATGTTTGAACAGTATAACATTCATGAACCATTGTCTTAGGATCAATTCTCTCCCCCCTGCAACAAACTATAGCATGCCCACAGGGTACTTGTCGGTGTCAAAACCGGCGGATCTCGGGTAGGGGGTCCCGAACTGTGCGTCTAAGACTAATGGTAACAGGAGGCTGGGGACACAATGTTTACCCAGGTTCGGGCCCTCTCGATGGAGGTAATACCCTACTTCCTGCTTGATTGATCTTGATGATATGAGTATTACAAGAGTTGATCTACCACAGATCATAGAGACTAAACCCTAGAAGCTAGCCTATGATTCTGATTGTTTTTTTCATACGGACTAAACACTCCGGTTTATATAGACACTGGAGGGGGCTAGGGTTACACAGAGTCGGTTACAGAGAAGGAGATCTAAACATCTGAATTGCCAAGCTTGCCTTCCACGCAAAGGAGAGTCCCATCCGGACACGGGTCGAGGTCTTCAGTCTTGTATCTTCATAGTCCAACAGTCCGGCCAAAGTATATAGTCCGGCTGTCCGGATACCCCCTAATCCAGGACTCCCTCAGCAGCCCCTGAACCAGACTTCAATGACGATGAGTCCGGCGCGCAGATTGTCTTCGGCATTGCAAGGCGGGTTCCATCTCTGAATACTCCAAGATAAACTTTGAACACATGAATCGTGTCCGACTCTGCAAAACAAATTTCACATACCACCGTAGAGAACAATATTCCACAAATCTAATCTGTTGACAACTTTTTCATGGCGTGACATCATGCCACGACCCGGTCATTATTCGAACCATTTTTCACAACCAGCTACCGCACATATTGCGAGGCGGTTTCCTCGACACGTCTTGTCAAAGCAGAGATCGTGTCGCCTTATTGCGGGATTCTCATCAATACGGGTATGGGTAACCCAACCGCGCCATTAGTCGCGGTGCTTGGAAAACAAGTGAGTTTTACCAGGCAAGTGGGGAGGTGCATGATTCCTGCCGCCTTTATAAAGAGATAAGGACCCCTCTTTCTCACCCACGCCTTCTTCTCATACTTTCGCTTTCGCTCGAGCTCTAGTGACCAAGCGTTCGTCTTCTCCATCCAAAGAGGTCTTCCGAAAATGTCCGGATCGGGAGCGGGAGGCAAATGGATGGCCTCTACCGTCTAGGAGAAGGATATCAAAAAGCTTCGGGAGGCCGGGTACCTGGCTAGGAAAATCGGCCACCGTCTTTCGACGGCGGGACAGATCGTCCCTACTCCAGAACCCCACGAGAGGGTTGTATTCCTCCCCCATTTTGTCCGCGGGCTAGGGTTTCCCCTTCACCCATTCATTCGCAACATCATGTATTATGATGGGATTGATTTTCACGATCTGTCCCCTAATTCCTTCCTCAACATTTCGACGTTTATCATCGTGTGCGAGGCCTTTCTCCGCATCTCGCCACACTTCGGCTTATGGCTGAAGATCTTCAATGTAAAGCCCAAGGTAGTAAATGGCGAACATGCCGAGTGCAGAGGTGCCATGGTGAGCAAGATGCCCAAGGTTATATGGCCAACAGGAACTTTCAATGATTCCATCAAGGATTGCAGTAGCAGTGGTTTTACATCACGGAGCCGCGCGGCAAAGTGGGCCGCTGCTCCCAGATTCTGATCTAGAGCTTCCCCGCGGCTCACGTCCTGGCCCAAGAAGGGCCTGAACTGGTCTTCGTCCGACGAACTGTCGATACTCCAGACACGCATCAAAGGTATGGAAGACAAGAACATCAAGCTCATCGATGTAGTCCAGGTGATGTTAGTTTGCCGGATTCTTCCCTGCCAGAACCGGGCTTGCAATTTATGGGAGTACGACCCGGCTGAGCACCAGACCCTGCGGGCGCTCTATGGTTCCATGCATGAGGACATTTGGAAGGTGCTCTTTAAGTCCGGCTAATCGTGGCCGGACTTTGCCGAGGACCGCGGGTACAAACTGTCCCGCCCTGCAAGTCCAGTAAGTCATTGCCATGTCCGACAATTCATATGTTTCATTCGCATATCCTGAGGAAGATGCTTAATATGCTTCCCATAATTCTCCTAGGGCTGGACGAAGAAGGCGGGGTGGATCCACTGTCCGGCCCTGTTGCCGGAAGAACCGGCCTGCCCGCTTCTAACAAAGATGCTGGTCCCGGCGCCTTACAAGGCGCCGGAGAAGAAGGCCGAGAAGGAGGCCAAGGAGACCAGGGGCAGCCTTCGTCGCCGTGGTGCTTCAGACACAAAATCCGAAGACTCCAATGCCCATTCTTCCCCCTAAGAGGACAAGGAGGAGGAGGAAGATGAATCCCCCATAAAGGGAAGAAAGAAAAGGACGACCTCCTCATCCCTGGAGGCCGAATCGCCTAAGAGGGGGAAACCCCCCCTTCCAGAGGTGTCCGTCACTGCTGCCGATAGCAGCCCGGAGTGGGATCCCAGGGCCCAGCCCTTGGTAAACTCGTGAGTATACGAAATCCGAACACGCCTATGCGTCCAGGATTATTAAGGCATAATATTTTGATTTGCGCCATAATTTTTGCAGTCCGGTGAGGCCCCGCACGAACAGTCCTCATCGGAGGACTCATTGAGTTCGGATGCCCTAGAGAGCGAGACACCCCCGAAGGCCCCTTCCCCTGAACGTAGGAATGACACCGAGGTGTCGTCCTAGAAGGACCTAGATCAGGGAGGCCAAACTTCAGGGGCCGGACATATGGGAGCGACGACTCCTATGAGCATCGACGGTGGGGGCGATCTTGAATTCGGCCCACAGCCGAACACGGTCCTGGAGACTTTTAAGGTTCCAGAATCAGCCAGGCAACCTCCCTCGGCTGGAGGGGGCGTGCCTGCTCCGCCGACAACCTCTGTCCACCCAGAGGTGCATGGCGGCTTATCGACAGCGCTAAGAAGCGCTTCCATCGTCGATGAACATCGCGCCCTTATGGGTGCAGTGATTGAGAAGATTCAGTCCGCTAAAAGTGGGCTGAATGAATCCTGCATCAGCCTTATAAAAGGCTTTGAGGTATGTTTTATGAGGTTTGAAGATTGTCATAATATGGATAGTAGCCCCTGATACGTTGTTCGGTGAAAGAAAGAACCAGACAGAGGATCAAATTTCCGTTCGCAGGAGACTCAGTTGATGATATATATCCCTTCCTTTATAAGCAGGCGTCTGTAGCGACTGCCGCCTCTCATAGTACGGGAGTATCCAGACTGAATCAGAGTCTGAAGCGGGCCGAAGAAGAACATCGCCTAGTGAAGAAGTAGTTGGAGGACAGTCGAGGTATGCTGAAACCTTGTTCCATTCCACACAAATTTATAAGTGTGCCTGATGAAAGTGTTTGTATTGTGCGCTCTAGGGGCGATGGCCAAAATTGAGGCGCTTAAGAAGGCTGTGTCCGAAGCCAAAAAGAAAATAGCTGTGGAGCAGGCTCTTCGCGAGAAACACGAGGCTCGGGTCATTGAAGCTGAGCGGGAGCTTCAGGATGCTGTGAAGAAAAGCGAGACTTTGGAGAAGAGGTTATCAGGGAAGGAATTCAAACTCGCTCAAGCTCTCCAAACCGCAAATGATGCTCGGGAAGAAGCCCAAGGTGCTCTGAAGGAAATTCAGGAGGCGAGGAAGATTGCGGCTGGTAAGGCTTTTGCTCATGCAAAGTGGTCTTTATTTTGTGAAAGGAGAAAATCAAGTTTGATAAATTGAATTCTAATTTCTCCAGGGGTGTTTGCGGAGCTGCCATGCATCATATCTGATGCCGCCCTATTCTACCGAGCCGAAGAAAAGAAGACTGCAGAGAAGCTCTTTTGGTCACAGTATTTGGCGCCGAATTATCCAGTGCCATTTACCGATCAGCTAAAGGAGCTGATCGAACTGCACAAGGCAGCCGAACTAGCCATGAAGGATTTGATTATCCGGCTATGGCCTGCCGAGCCAATTCCAAGTAGTTATTTCGGGCTCGTGAAGCGGTCGGTGAGTTCCTGCCCTCGACTCAAAGTCATTAAGCGGTCGGTCTGTATGGAGGGTGCGCGGATGGCCTTCGCCCATGCAAAAGTGCACTGGGGAAAGCTAGATGCGGAAAAGCTGATGACCGAGGGACCGCCGGAGGGGAAGGAGCAACGCAAGCCCGAATTATATTATGATAGTGTCCTGAAAGGAGCTCTCCTTGTGGCGGAGGAATGCACCAAAGACATTATATTTCCATGAGTACGGTCATGCTTGTCCTTTGTAATGCTAAACAAGGTCATTTATATTGTTTATTGCATGTTTATGTAAAAGTTTTTCATCCTGTGCGACCGTTTTGAAATATATTAATCCTGAGAGTTGGCCAGTCGTCGACTTCTGCCCCCACGTAGGAAGTACGGGGGTGTTCGGGATAAACCTGAGCACACTTTCTCCCATTGTTGGGTCCTTGAAGGAGGTGTTCAGCACAACGAACCAGGCAATCAGACTATCGGGCTTTATCAATCTCACTTAGCCATAGGAGTTTGTCAAAAGTATGGTCGGCGCAGCCCCTGGTGTTCGAAAGACCATACGAGGGGCTCCATAAGCACCTGACCGGGAGAAAAACCGATCCATCGCACGCTGCATTGGTTATGGCATTATGCGGAATAAATCTTTAAAGATTTTTCAACCTCTTGAACAGCTGACCAGCTCTTGCCGTATCATGACAGTTAGTTTTCGGCTTTCTCTACTGAGGTGCTCGTCCGGAAGAATCGGGACACAATCGCAGTAGTTCTCCCAGTGCTACCTTAGCCGATATAGCGGAACGTAAGGTACCAAAACATGGGAGTCGGGCAAACCCAACTATCGACCCAAGACATGATTCAGAGCTGATGCATATAATACTATAAGTTCGGGGTGCCGAATGACCAAGAAGGTGGTCGGACTTTAGTGCCATGTTATGGGTACAAAGAAGCCCCTGGCGTGTTTAAGGCATGACACGATGTACGGATGCCGTTATGACGAAAGGTGTCAATAAGAAATGATAGCAGAGAAGCATCATATAAATTTCGAGCAATAGTCTAGGCGTATGAGTAAAAGTAAGTTCATAAAAAGAAGTGTGACGGTAGAACCTGCTGAGATCAGTCGGGAAGGAGCTGTGTGTGGATCCGGAGTGTATCCGGATTGTCTTCAAGGGGAATATCAAGGGATTCCCTTGCGCATCCAAGTTGATTCCTGGTTGCCAGTCCTATCCTATGCAAAAGCGACCCTGCAAAGAAAATGCTAGGAACATTTTTGTGCCCTGATACAGTAGGTTTAGACTGCTGCCTCCGCCCATAAGGGCTCGCGTGGAGTGGAACCCGCAAACTATTGGGTCGAGGATAAGTGCGGCTGAATTGCCTTGGTTGGTATTGGACGGACGGTCTGTACGATCGAAAGTGATTGTCTGTATTTTTGTACTGTGGGGTGACTTGCTCCGTTAAGTCGACGTCCCGAAAAGTGCGCGTCCGTTCCCATTTGGGGATGTGGATGGCGTTTATCATGTTCACCGTTTTGATGTGCGGGGGAAATTGCTTTTGCCCTCTTTTATTCGGTGATCTGTGCTCCTAGTCGTCTTCATCACTTTGAGACTCCTTCCCCTTGTTTTCGGCGCCTGACCCGCCGGCTTGATTGAAGACCCAGCATTCTCTGTTGGTATGATCAGCTGCCATTTCTGGGGTACCATGAATCTGGCATGGGCTGTCAAGTATGCGATCCAGGCCGGATGGGCCCGAATTATTCTTTTGAAGTGCCTTTTTCCGCTGACCGGACTTAGAGCCATGGAATCCGACATTGATTGCCGTGTCTTTTGCGTCATTATTGTTTTTGTGACGCTTGTGTTTGTTGCGTCGAGGCTTGCCGTTGCTGTCTCTGGCCTCTGATGTGCCAGGATTGCTTGCTGTGTTGTTGCTACGAGCCAACCAGCTATCTTCGCCCGCACAAAATCAGGTCATGAGTGTCGTGAGGGCTGCCATGGACTTCGGCTTCTTCTGGATGAGGTGTCGGGCTAGCCACTCGTCACGGATGTTATGTTTAAAGGCCGCTAGGGCCTCGACATCTGGACGGTCGATGATTTGGTTCTTTTTAGTTAAGAACCGAGTCCAGAATTTCCTGGCTGACTCTCCAGGCTGTTGGGTTATGTGACTTAAGTCATCAGTGTCCGGTGGTCGCACGTAAGTGCCCTGGAAGTTGTCAAGGAATGCGTCTTCCAGGTTCTCCCAACTGCCGATGGAGTTTGCCGGCAAGCTATTCAGCCAATGCCGAGCTGGTCCCCTGAGCTTAAGTGGGAGATACTTGATGGCATGTAGATCGTCACCGCGGGCCATGTGAATGTGGAGAAGGAAATCTTCGATCCATACTGCGGGGTCTGTTGTACCATCATATGATTCAATGTTTACGGGCTTGAACCCTTATGGGAACTCATGATCCATTACTTCGTTGGTGAAGCATAGGGGGTGTGCGACGCCTCTTTGCCGGGCTATATTTCGACGTAGTTCGAATGAGTTTGATCTGTTGTATTCGGCCCGGCCGGACTTGTTTTAGTGTATCCGGCGTGACGATTATCTTCATGCATTGTGGCACGCCTCGCGATCCGTAGATCGATCTTGGTTGTCCTGGTTTGTTTCCTAATACGTCTCGCAGGTCTTGCGTGTAGCCCCCGGCCATAGTATATTGGTGGCGGGGTGCGGGATGGTGTTCGGCCTGATACGCCGCTTTGTCTCGGCCATGAGGTGGCCGATCTGCCTTGTCCTGCGCTGGTATTATAGGCTCTAGCGCCTCCTCTTCGAGTTGAGGTAGCAACCTGCGCTTCGGGTAACTTTTGGTTGGGCGTTCGAGTCCGTATTCCTCGGCTGCCAGGACCTCGGTCCATCTGTCTGCTAGCAGATCTTGAGCAACTTGGAGCTGCTACTGTTTCTTCTTCAGGCTTTTTGAAGTGGCTATAAGCCGTCGTTTGAAGCGTTCCTGCACGTCGGCATCCTCAGGCACGACAAATTCATCATAGCCGAGGCTCACCTCGTCTTCGGAGAGAGGCATATAATAGTCTTCCTCCAAGTCTTTGTCCGTTGCCTGTTCGTCTGGGCTGCTTGCCCTTCCTCCTGCTCGGCCTGCTCGAAGTTAGGCTGATCGGGGTTGTTTTCGTTGTCGGCACCATCCGGATTGCTATCGTCTCCTGTGCCGGTCTTGCTATGGCGGGGCATAGAGCGGTGTCGATGACACCCATGTTTTGACTGCTTCCTTGAGGGATTATCCTCTGATGCCTCGTCACCACTGTTTTCTTTGGGGGTATCCACCACATATATATATATATATACATATATATATATATATATATATATATATATATATATATATATATATTATATGATGAGATGGTTGTCCAGCACCCGGTGGGCGGTGGTTCCTGTTCTTCTCCTGCATCGTCATCCATACCGTCGATGTCTTCGGAGTTGAAGTCGAGCATGTCGGTTAAGTCATCGACAGTGGCTATTAAGTGGGTGGTGGGTGGGTTCAGAATTTCTTCGTCGTCCGCTTCCCACTCGGGTCGGACATAGTTCGACCAAGGGTCTCCTAATAAAGAGAGGGACTTCAATGATTTCAGCGCGTCACCCAAGGGTGAGTGTTGAAAGATATCCGCGGAGGTAAACTCCATGATCGGTGCCTAATCAGATTCGACAGGCACAGACACACGTGGTCCGGAACCTGAGACCGGAGATAAATCCGGGGGTCTGGTGACATAGGTTCCCTTAGAGGCGGAGCCTGTGTTCGGCTCCAACGCCGATGAGTGTGCGGCCTCCGTGGCGGGGTCCATCCGCCCATCGTCGGATGGCGCGATTTGCTCCAGATTAAAGGCCGGGGCAGCAACATGTGCAATAGTCCAAATACCGTCGGAGGGCAGATCTAAGTCATGCACGTCGTGACTGTTCGGTGTTCCTGACACAGGCTCGAATCCGTCGAAGATCAAGTCTCCGTGAATATCAGCCGTGTAGTTCAAGTATCCAAATCTGACCTGATGGCCAGGGGCATAGCTGTCGATCTGCTCCAGATGGCCAACCGAGTTGGCCCGCAGTGCGAAGCCACCGAATACGAAGATCTGTCCCGGGAGAAAAGTCTCACCCTGGATCGCATTGTTGCTAATGATTGGAGAAGCCATCGAGGCTTATAGCGACGACACAGAGGAACTCTCAATGAAAGCACCAATGTCAGTGTCAAAACTGGTGGATCTCGGGTAGGGGGTCCCGAACTGTGCTTCTAAGACTAATGGTAACAGGAGGCTGGGGACACACGATGTTTACCCAGGTTCGGGCCCTCTCGATGGAGGTAATACCCTACTTCCTGCTTGATTGATCTTGATGATATGAGTATTACAAGAGTTGATCTACCAAGAGATCTTAGAGGCTAAACCCTAGAAGCTAGCCTATGATTCTGATTGTTTTTTCCTACGGACTAAACCCTCCGGTTTATATAGACACCGGAGAGGGCTAGGGTTACATAGAATCGGTTACAGAGAAGGAGATCTAAACATTCGAATCGCTAAGCTTGCCTTCCATGCAAAGGAGAGTCCCATCCGGACACGGGACGAAGTCTTTAGTCTTGTATCTTCATAGTCCAACAGTCCGACCAAAGTATATAGTCCGGCTGTCCGGATACCCCCTAATCCAGGACTCCCTCAGTACTCCCCCCAACTGCCATCTCCTGCAATCACAAGTGTGCAAGCAGAGGTTCACTGTGTAGCTAGAATTACCAGACTGAACTTTGAGCATCTGCTGGCCAGCTTCTGATACATGGCAATTTGTAGCAACTCAATATTCTTGTCCAATTTCTTCTTGATCCTAGGGCATATCCTCTAGTGAGCCCACTTTTCTATAGCTTCTCTCTGCTTACTCACTAGCCTGTGCATGATCTTGTAAAAAATGCATTCAAGCATACTAAGCACTGGCATCTCTCCACCGTCAAGCATGTAGCTGCACAAAGAGTGGAAGAATTCAGTTATGTATGATGTGCATAGCAGTACTAAGGATATGTTGAAAGCACAGAGTTAAAGAACCAAAATTAACATCTAATTCACCTGTTAAACACTTCAGAGTTATTGTTGAGTAGAATATCACATTTGGGAAATTCACTAAAATATGCTTTGCACCAAGTCTTTGGCTCCAGCCTTTCAGTTCAATGAAATGCAGCTGGGCAGTGATCATCCATCTTCTTACAATTTTCTCTCCACTTAACTTTGTTAGGTGATATTGCAATGGCCCACATGTCTTGATTCAAAACCTCCCCTTTGTGCTTCTCATTGAAGTTCTGGTAGATGTGCCTCACACAAAGCTGTGTTCTAAATCAGGCCAAACTTTTATGCACAACATTTATTAAACCTTTCTGCTTGTCACTCATAGTTGTGTAGGGAGCAGTGTTAATGATGTTGAGATCATCTTTCAAACTAGTCAGAAACCACTCCCATGAACCAATGCATTCTACTTCCACCCAACCCATTGCAATTGGGAAAATGCAGTCATTAGGGTCAATACCTACAGCACTAAGCACCACTCCTTTGAACCTTGTTTTCATATAATAGCCATCAATGAATATAATTGGCCTGCAACCCTTTAGCCACCCTCTTTTACATGCATCATAGGACCAATACAATGTTTTCAAACACTTCCTGCCCAATGAAAACAAGGTATCCTTGACAAGTTCAGTAGTAACCAGAAATGTAGACCCAAGATTTTTGGTCCTTAATTCATTCCCATAATTGCATAACCAGCTGAACTGTTCCACCTCATCACCATGGATCTGATTAAGTGCTTGCTTTCTAGCCCTTGCTAGCTTACATATGTTAGGGGTAATATTAAATTCACTAGTACATTTTCTTGAAAATGTGCCAAGTGACATCTTCTGGTCATCTCTGAACTAATCTATGAAAAAGTTGCACAAGAATTTAGCTGCCAAATCTTTTATTTTCCATTTCTTCTGGAAAACATGCTCTGAATTGTAAGGCTTTATGACAAATCCTCCAGTCCTATTGTCATATCTAGCCTTAAGCAGCCAAGGGCAGCCTGTAGTACACACTGCCTCTAATCTTATCTTATCATTCAACTTCTTGATCTGCACTTTGTTCCTTATTGAATATGCAGTAAGAGCTTTCCTCAGCCCAACCACATCAGCAAAGACCATGCCCACTTTAAACACAGGGGATTTCATGCCCACCTTGGAATTGAAAGCTTTGAACTTGTACTTAAGTTGCTCATGTTCTTTAGTGGAGATGTCAAGATCTTCATCATCAAGTAGGTAGTCAGGCTCAACCTCTTCCTCCTTTAGCACAGCTTGTTCATTAACATCAAACTCAGTGTTCTCTTCATAAAGATCATCATCACCATCATCTATGTCATAATCATTGTCACTGAAATCTGAATCTGATAGCATTGTATGTTTAGACTGTGCACCATAACTAAGCAAATTATCTTCAGACTGCAAATCTGCTGGAACCTTTGAAAGGGGACATTCAACATTGACTAAAATGAGGCTGTGACATGATGTTGCACTGCCTACTGTTGGAGAACGTAGCAATAATTCAAAAAAATTCCTACGTATCACCAAGATCAATCTAGGAGCTTCTAGCAATGAGAGAGAGAGAGGGAGTGCATCTTCATACCTTTTAAGATTGCTAAGTGGAAGCGTTACAAGAACTTGGTTGATGGAGTCGTACTCGCAATGATTCATATCGTAGAAGATCCAATCTAGCGCCGAACGGACGGCGCCTCCGCGTTCAACACACGCACAGCCCGAGGACGTCTCCTCCTTCTTGGTCCAGCAAGGGGAGAGGAGAAGTTGAGGGAGAGCTCCGGCAGCACGACGGCGTGGTGGTGGAGCTTGTGGAATTTCTGCAGGGCTTCGCCAAGCTCTACGGAGGAGGAGGATGTGTTGGAGGAGGGAGGGGCCACGCCAGGGGAAGGGCGCGGTAGCCCTCCCACCCCCACTATTTATAGGGGAAGGGGATAGGGGGCCGGCCCCCTTAGATC